>NW_017805744.1:3023922-3127217 GCF_001891065.2 Hippocampus comes
TGCACGTTAGGGTGGTCCATTTTGGAAAAGTTTGTCGGATTCGTCGGGCCGGGTCGGAAATCTTGTCGATACTATGACACAAGGATGTGTGCAAAATTTTATTCCGATCGGATAATTTTATCCCGTCCCGCAGAGCGACCAAAGTTTCCCCTATGGAAAGAATGTTACGGGGCTGAATGGTAGTACGGTTTCTCCCGTACAGTAAGGATTTTGTTTTGCTCAGTTCGCACTTGTAATAATTCAAAGACGGAAGACAGGAACGCATGTATTGCAACAAAGGCAACCGTGGTTATCCTTCAACACTGGTGAGATTGTTGGTCCATGTTAACTGGTCCATCTGTCTATCTGTCCATCTGTCTATAATGTCCATCAACACTAGTGACACTGTTAGACCGCCAAAAAAACGAAATCCGCCGTGCGTGCCATCCCATGCCTACTTCGCGCACGGGTGCAACGCCCGGTGTCGCTCCACGACCTGCAGAAGGTGCTGTCGCTGTTCCTCGTCGCGCGTAATGGCGCCGCAGAACGCGCTGATGAGGGCGACGCCCCTCTCCGCAAAGTCGTTCACCACCCGTAGGTGACGAGCGCGCCGACGAGCCGTGGTGAGCTTCGGGCTGCCCAACAAGCCACACTTCGGTGGCTGAGCGTGAGCGTCTTGCAGTTGCAGCGGCCATGCTGAACGCAGGCACAGCCACGACTAACGCAATACGCAACGCTTCTCCTGGCCCAGCAGGAACTGCCGATCCTCGTGCTCTTTTTTTTTCCTCAGCTCAGCGTCCAGTAAGAATTCCGGCGATTCTCGACTTCAATTGAAAGATATTAGCTCGCCAGTAGGTGACCGTTGTGTGTTAGGCGTGCGTTTGAGTTTGTCTCCGGCTGCTGAGAGCAGCGATGGAATGGTTAGTTAGTCAGGAGGTGATCGTTCGGGCAACATTCAGCCCAGCCAGTGTCACGCATGGCAAAATACACGGTTAAAATACACATGTTCACCCTATTGAGACCAGTTGTTATGGTGGAAACTTTGGCCGCTTTGCGGGACGGGAAAATATCATCAGATCGGAATGAAATTTTGCACAGAACCTTGTACCATAGTATCGACAAGAATTCCGACCCGGCCCGACGAATCCGACAAACTTTTTTTTTTGCCATGAAAATGTGGACCACCCTAATGTAGTTGTAATTCGTAGGTGGCTGGATCTCTGCTTGTTTCTCTTCAACAAGCTGGTCTCATCTTGAGGTCTGTTTTTTTTTATCCTTTAAAAGAAAAACAAAAAGATATTGTCTTTTAATATCTGCCCACATCAGTGACATTGGTCTTCGCAGTTACATGTGGGCATCGTCAACAAAGAGTCAAATATTGTCCATCAGCACGCTGATATTGTATAAACAGCCAGTAAATATCACGCCGAAAAACGCTGGAATACCTGACTGAAAATGCCTATTTGATCAACTCAATAAAATATGCTTTATCCAGTCTCTCAGTGCGGCCATTCTAAGTGGTTGGGGACCCTTGCTCAAGATTTATCGAAATCATAAGCACCGCTCCAGCATTTGATTGGTCTGACTGGAGAGCGAAGCTTCCATGTGACTATACGGGTAGGTGTTTGCTTACGTTGGCATGCTGCATAAGACTGCAGTTAAAAGAAAGAAAGAAAGAAAGACATAGTATAATTTTTGGATAGCTTTCTGGAAGTCTCTTTTTCAATTAAATCTTGTTACACTATGTGCCACGCATATTGTGACTGCATCCAAACTTGAAAGGAAATATTTTGTTGTACCTTCCTGGGGCGTTTTACTTATTTCAGATTTACAAATTTGCTTAAGTGAATGGGAGAATACACACAAGGCCAGATTTGGCCGAGAACACCCACATTTTATTTGTTGCTCCATCCTGACTGTGCAATCTGGCATGAAGGTGAGTAAATTATAGACTTGGGTCAATCAGAGAATATGTCCAGCACTCCTGCACACATATACATTTCACATCCTATTTCCTTGCAGAAATTTTGTTGTTAAAGCTAAAAAGTTAAAGTGTGAGTAGGATTCATGCTGTTGTCGATGCATCATCTCTGACTGCCTGTGAGGCAGGTGAGGCTAAACAAGCAGCCGGCAGATCTGCCCCAATACAGTCCAATATTATTAATTATGAATAATATCGCCTGGCTGTGTATGAGCTGCTTGATTAACGACTCCACAATGAAATTAAAGATTGAATGCTAAATAGGTATCAACAAACAGCAGCACTTCTGTATTGGGTTGTGGTAAACAGCAAGATCAATGTGGAAAAACAAAGCCAAACCTCAATTTGATTGGAAGCTGTTTGTTTAAAAGCTCTAAGATAAAAGATACATTAATCTTCGCACGTCATTCCCCGAAATAAAAAAGTCGAGAGGTATCCACTCCATCCAATCCTGATGTTTGTCTGGCTCCATCAATCTCCTCGTTTGCTCGGTCCTTGAAATACTTTCCACTTTCTCCCTCTTGCAAGCCCTCTGAGGCATTGGCAATGTAGCAGCTCTAGAAGTTGGAAAAAAAAGGCATTGATTTTACCCGAAATAACACAGTATTTATTGATCACTTGTACGAAGTTTGGGGGTGCTTGGTGAAGGAATCGCTTGCAGCGATGCGAGGCTTATTCGGGTCAGCCTTGGGGTGTGCTGAAAGGTTAGAGATTTTGCTTTCGGAGGTGCATCACAAGTTTATTAACTTTAGACCGTCCTCGATTGCACACTGTGTACACTAAGAGCATGCAACCGTCACAATCTTTATCGAAAAAAGGTTGAAGTATCATTGCCAATAAATTGAACAGGAAGTCAGACATTTTGGTTTGAAGCAGCCATTCTGGTTGAATGCCTGGGCTCATACTTTGACAAACTCCAACAAGGGAATTCACTCAAATGAGACCCAGTTAGCTGCAGATATCCTAGATGGATGGGGATGCTTCGTGTGAATCATTTTGGCCAAGGCCACCTAATGAGTGAATCTTGGGGTTTAATGATCGTTTTGGGGAATGTCCTTAAAAACAATAAAAGAATAGCCACTGATTACAATTTTACCCATCAATATTAATCGTGTGGCCATGTCGATCATCATGGGATGCACGCAGGACCCTTGCAACAGGAAATCAGCCATTTCATTTCTCAGCAGCTATTACAGGCAAATTCAAGGGCTCATAATTTGATGATTTTGTCAAAATGAGGCCCAATCAGAATCAGGTATCTCAGATAGATGAGCAATGCGATGCCTTGTGTGAGTGGAGCATGACATCAAGGTTATATGATTGTTGGAGGACTCTTAAGTTTCTTAAGGTAAGCTAAAAAAATAAAAACATAAAAGTAGCCCTTAACACCAGTTTACCCCATCAAGGCAAAATTGGATGGACAAGTCTATCACTACAACACAAACACTAAAGTCACAAGTACCCAAACCCAAAATTGAACAGCGAGTTGACCATTACGATTTGAAGCAGCATTTTTTGGCATGGCATCAATATTGGATCATCATTTGGAGATGTCGCTATGAAAAAGGGGCAAGGGCCCGCTCATCCCTGCATAGATCAGGTCTTAGGGTGGGTAGTGTAGGTTCGCTCTTGAGTTCCTGTGGCCATGTGCTCTTGATCAAGATACCGAAGCCCCAGTTACCCCTGATGGTGCATCATCAGCTGCTGAATGAGGACGCAATTTTACAGCGCTAAAAGACCTTGGAGGTAGAAAAGTACACAAGTTTGAGCCCCTTTACTATTTAATTCTATCATGTGTCATCTTAGCTCTGCTGTGTATCACTGAAGATGTGGCCAGTCCATCTTTCCACGCCGAGTTGCCACCATCAATTTTCATAGGAAATCACTAGGTTTTAATTCCAGAAATCAAACCAATTCTTCGGCAGGGTGCAAAGTAACTCAGTAACAAGATCTTTATGTTTCCTTCAGTGTGAGAGTGTCAGGTATCGACAATGATGACCTTTGAAGAAACACACGAGAAAACCAACAAGATGAAGCCATCGTGTCAGTTTATTAGCTTTATTGAACAAACGGCTGCCGAGTATGTGAACTTTTCACCATTTTCAGGGCTTTTACCTACACAAACTCCTCCTCGTGAATTCACCCGGGAGACAAATCTTTTTATTCGAGACAGTGTTACAAAGTAAAAACTCCTGCTGTGAAATCTACAAGGGGTCAGCCATTGTCAGTGGAATGTCATATCCAGTGGCTGTATCAGAACAACCTCCTCGAAGGGAAGTAACCCAATTGCCACCATATTGGTGAGAAAGCTAGAAAGCATGCCAGCAGTAAGACACCCACTGATGTGACATTGCTCACCATGACAGGATATGCAAAAAAAAAAAAAAAAATCCCCAAAAATATGATGTGCAACACACAGGTGGTCTTCCATTTTGGTTTAAAGGGGCCATTTTCCAGGGACTTTTGCAATTTCCATGGGTAGGACTATTAGCAGAGTCAGTGACAGCCCTCGCTTGAATGTCGCCTTGTGCAAAACCACGCTTGGTGCTTTTCCATTATCCTAGTTCCAAACCCAGACCGCCCTGCGTGGACGGAAGCTGCCGCTTTTCCATTTTCCTTTTTCAGGCTAAGCGGTTAGAATGGAACTGCTTTTCTGGACCATCTTGGAGTTGGTTCTAAAACACAGGCCAAGAGGGGCTGTGTCATCACTGTCATGTGAGTGTCCGACAGCATTACAGCAAGGACCTCCAGTGCAAATGCCCATTTCTTGGTTTTTATCTCAACAAGGCCCACCTCCAGATTACAGAGATTGCACAGGTTTGTTCATTCTAACGGCATAGATGATTGAGTATCATCGGCAGGACAGTGAAAACTCATGTTATATTTACGCATATCATCAAGCAGAAGAATGTAGATGCTTAAAAATAGAGGCCCAAGTACTGATTCCTGTGGGACTCCATTAGCCAACAGTCAGGTATCTCTCCATTGGTGTAACATTCCAAAATTTAGATGTCACAATGCCACCGATTACACGGTGTGTCCTCTCTGAGAGTAAGAACTAAGACGAAAAAGTGCTGAGCCTGAAATACCAACACTGCCGTCATAATAGTATGTCATGATCGACGGTGTCAAAGGCAATGCTAAAATCGAGAAGTAATAATAGTACTGATGAGTTGTAGTCCATTGCTAGGAGAAGATCATGAGTCACTTTCAGCAGAGTGGTCGACTCTAAATCCTGAATGAAGAAGTTCAAACTGATTGTTAACAGCCATGTAGTGATTTAGGCTGTTGAACTTCGACTTTTTCAAGAATTTTTGCAATAAATGTGAGGTTTGATACCGGCCTTTAATTACCGAGACTCTCCCGGTGGAGGTTTAGTCGCTTACATTCCAAACACCTGCATGGCAGGTTAATGGAATTTGCTAAATCGTCTTTTGGTGTAAGAGTGAATGGTTGTTCGTCTATGTGTGTCCTGTGATTGGCTGGCAACCAGTTCAGGGTGTACCCCGCCTACTGCCCGAAGACAGCTGAGCGAGGCTCCAGCACGCCCGCGACCCTCGTGAGGATAAACGGATTAGAAAATAGATGGATGGAAGGATATCTTGCCACCCACCGAGAAATGGCACTCTGTGCAGCCATACATAATGGACATAGCAGAAACCACTATTGACTAGGGTGGATTCCTTCAAAGCAATTCACAGAATTGCCAGTAAATTTGTTCAAAGGCATTTTCGTACCCACCTCCAGTGTTATTCTACCGCCATGGGATTGATTCACTCAATCGACAGCAAATTTAAACCGTGTATACTAGGTATGTGGGAAACATTTAAATGCGAAAGTTGTGACTCTCTGTGTTAGCTACAGCTTGGCAGAACCAAACAGCCCCCAGTGTGGCGGTGTCCATCAGGGAGATCAGGGTAGGTGTGGAGCGATGCAAAATTTCAAAGCAGGCAATTCTCTCATCTAATTACCGTCAGTATTCTCCAGCCGCGTACCTGAACCAATCGCAAGCCTATTATACACATCCCGCCACAATAAACAACTTCAGCAGCGGCGTCTGGGGAGCAATCAAGGCTTAGTTAATGACTCCTATAAACACAGTCTGGCCGTGACAATCCTCGACTCACGTTATTTTCTATCGCAGTATGCAAAAGCTTCCAACAATGAGTTTTATCTTTGTTGAGTATGACTGGCACAGATCGCCGCCCACGTGTGTGACCTAGTGTGCTGTGTACTTACTTTTTTCGGCAAGTTACGTCTCGTCATTGTGTTTAGTTGTATTTTGGGAAGTGCTGGTCCTCAAGAATAAGTGGCAAGGAACGATCGCGTTACTGTAATTGAATGAGACCTCCATGTGCATGTGTATGACCGGACCATGGCGTGGACTTTTTTCAGTGTGGATTTTTTTACATTAGTCATTTATTTATCAGTCATTGTGAAGAACCGGCGAGACAAGTGATTACATCATCTGCGTGCGTGCACTGTGACGAGTGTGTCGTGGATTTTTTGGGGACTCTTGACGAGTACTCGTTGCTGCGTTGATTTCTCTTGGACAAGGCGGTGGTTCTTCCTTTGATTCATCAATCTGCAGCTTATGACATCAAAGTTCGTGCCTTTTACCTCAAAAGTGTTTCTTGAACGTCTCGTTCAAGCGAGAGTGCTTGTCGTCTCAATAGTACAAAACAAATCCGCCATTTGAGACTTGCAGTCTGATTCAAAAGGTAACAAAATGCGAAAATGCCTTTGATAGTCACAGAAGAGCATATTACTTGGGGATGGGACTCGGCTGCACTGCTGACTTTCATCTGCAAAAACAAAACAAAAAAAACCCCTTTGCCTGCGTTTTCCTTTCCTTCAATTGCTGTGAGAAGACATAGAAGAAGAAAAAGAAGAGGACAATCAGTGTTGTTCTTTCATCTCTTTTCAGGCCAAAAGAGCTCAGCTGGGGACTTGTTGCGTGCAAGGAATAGGCTACATCAAAAAAGCTAACGATGGGTTTGAGAGTGTTCTTAAGGAGGTGTTGCGAAAGACCCCCACAAAATGAGATGTGGCAATATCATAAAAGTATCATAAATATTCATATTTTTTAATAGCATGAGCAATTTTTTGGTTAGAATCCACGCCATCCACTGACGAAGTGCATTTCACTCAGGAGCAACTGTGCTATTACATTTCCCAGCCCAAACGACCACTCATAATATTGCAGTTTACTGAGGAGTGATTGTCTCCATGTACATCTGTAGGTTTTTATTATTCTGCCCAAAGGTGGCCAAGGCGTGCACAACAGAAGGAACATCACAGTGTCCACTGAATTGAAGCATAAAGTACAATGTAAGAGGGTGCTAAAATGTTGCTGGTATGCTGGATCAGATTCCAGATTTTTCCTTCATTTAAATTGAACAATCTGATTTAAAATATGAATTAAGTGTTTCGAGGTACAAGTGTGGTCACGGAACACATTCAGCTCATATTTCAGCACTGCATCATCACTGTCATAATCAATGTGGGCATTAGGAGTCGCTGCACATACAACGAGCAGAGCATACACAGTAACACAATCAATAAATCGGAAAGCAGACACCCAGGGTTTGCATCCATGCACTATGTGCGCGTGATGTTTGACTTTGAGGAATTTTCATTAGATGCCGCCTGCTCAGCCGAGCCGTATCGAGCAAGCTCGATCCATTTGGATCTTGCTGTTCGTGAAAAAAAAAACAAAAAAACTATCTTCCATCTTTATGGAAGAGGATTAGATAAAGTCAGAATTCTGACTTTCAAGATAAAAGTGAGAATCTTACCAACCTTGTTTTTTTTTCCTTCATTGGCCCTACTCTTCCGTAGATGAATATTCATCACTCTGCAGACGACGTACAAAAGTCTTTCTACAATCTGATTTTTCTTCATCTGGGAGAACACAATGTGCAAAGTTGTCAAGTGTTTGGGCTGAAAAAAAAATTCTTTGTTGTTGAATGTGAGAGAATATTGTATATATCTCAGTGGATACTTCAATCGGTATGCCTGCACAGTCCAATGAGATCAAATACAAGAGCTGCCTTTGTAAAAAATAATTTCAATCGTGTGATGATTCACACCAGGAGCAGTCTCAGGGCAAACACAGCCATTTTTTTTCAATTTCTTTAGGGCACATTGAAGTTTGGTTGAGTCATCATTGACAGGCCTCTGTCATCTGCATTAATGTTTCATAATGGCCGTGCCGTGAGGAAGTATACATCCAGCATCAACATTAATGGTCAAGGGAAAGACACCTGTCAGTGACCAAGTTGCTAAAATGTGTGTGTGTGTTTTAATGTCTGGTGTCTTCTGACAGCAAATATGATATGATTTAAAAATACGTGAACACTAACAAAGTCGAAACATGGTGTAATCTAGTACAAAACAGAAGACGAAGTTAACGCTGTGAATTCAGTGCCAGCCATTTTCAGACCTTTCTTCACCCCACCATATGAAAAAATAATAAAGACGTACCTGGGGTTGAATGCCCAGATTCTTGAAAAAAAGAAGAAGAAAAAACGTCCTTTCCATTGAATGAGTTAACGTAACACTCTTAAAACATAATGGCTTGAACGGAATATTGTTACATTGAAATTACAGTGAGATTGTTCATGACTATTTGATTTTGTGAGAATAGAGGGCAGAAATCAAGCATTTCTGCAAGTCCTGATTTTTCGTTGGTGTGTTTGTATTTCTTCCTCCAAGTGGTCTGGAGTAACTTTTCACTTGTTCCCACGAGCGACCGGCCTTATATTGGTGCCGATGATTCAAGTGTCTGCATCGCTTCTCTTTGTTTCGCCTGACTCAAATGAGACAGCACTTTTCCAATATTCATCGCTTGCGGCTGCCAACTCATTGTAATTACCTTCAAAGCTTGTTTCTGCAGCGCCACTTTGTGTACAGTGAGTGTGTGGGGGCCTCAAAGGGGCTTCTACTAATTCTCTTGCAGACCGTTCACAATGGTCTGTGTTTTTACGTGATATTTAGAGGAACAACTACTGTCATGCAAATGCCACGCATGCAAACCCCCGCCCCCGCAGCCTCCGCCTTTCCATCTTTTGATGGTCATGTGTGAAAGGATTATTGACGGAAAGTCCGGGATGGCCGCCGTCTATCTGTACTCTGAGTCATCGCCTCAGAGGGGCAGCAGCGGGGGCGTCATAGCATTCGCTGACATCAGTTTACCTGAAACATCAATAGCCAGCGGGCTTAATGAGCCAGCCATTGGATTTCTGTTTTGATGTCGGCGGTGTTTGCGATGACGCACTTCATCCACGGTCCTCAATTATGTCCATCATTTCACATTAGGGAAAAAAAAAAAGATTTGTCATGCACCCACTGCTCACATCATTAGGTTTACCTGCACAGTCCAGGAAGTATTAATTTGATTTGATTGGTTGTTATTATTTCTGTTGTGATATACTGCACTGGACCCTGCGGAATCATTAGATTATTATTTTGGCAATTTTAGTTCGGTATTTGTCAGCTTGTGAAACATTGGTGTTGTTGTTTGAGTTAATTTATTGATAGGGTTTTGTCATATGGTTTTGTCATATGGTTTTGTGATACGTGAATTTTTATGGGGTGGTCCGTGAATGCACCTCAGTCAACGTGAAACTGAAAATATGTTTTGGTTTCATCGACTAATAGCCGGTGTAGTCTATTTTGCCAAATTGTTTGATTGTGCGTAAATGCCAAAGATTCGTTTAATTGTGGCATTGCACCCTTTGTGTAAAGTGCTCAAGCACATTTCTGTTTGCACATGTGAAAATGTCATGTCAGTTTGTGCTTGTGTGTTATTTAGGCCAGTCTAATATTACTGATGAGGCTCATTTGAAGGTGGTTTCTTTGTGTTGAATAATTGAACTACGGAATTTGAGTTTGATGTGATGTTTAAGTGGTTTGGAATCATAGTGTGTGGTATATTTAAAATTAAACTTTTAATGTAGGAAATTAGAACCAATTTTAAGTGTGGACATTCATGAGACGCATGAGTGGGGCCTCTTGGTGACGGTCCGGGCGGAGTGCAGATCCTACCACAGTGAATAGCGGTAGTTTACTCATATCACGACTCCGTAAGGTTGAGTTTTACGTACTAATCCATGTGACTTAGCTATTGGTGGCCAGTCGAGAGCAACAAATGTGCAGCTCCACAACAAAATCTGATAAATGGGCTTGTAATTGCATGGCCATTTGTTGTGGGATTCCAAAGTACGAAAGCAAGAAAATCGGCCTCACACTTAGTTAAGATGATATATTACTTCTCTCAACTCAAACTTTTAGCAAATCAGAAATATTTGACTTTTTTTACAGCTCAAAGTGTACTAATCAAAGAGTACTCAAAGCAATGACCTTCATTTTTTTTTCTAAACACGTAAGCCTCATCAATAATGACTGGCCACCGTACACACACAGTTTGCATCCATGTATAATTAATTTTACTTACCGATTGATCTGTTGTAGTTGGATGTCAACAAAAACATAATAAATGCTAACCATTTCAAATGGGCTCCTTACAGTGTGTCCATTTGTTGTGCGATTTCAACACAGTTAAGGATGACATTTTTGTGTCATTCAGAACAAGGACTTTTCTTATCTTGCTTTCTATTTTTTTTATCATCAGAAATACAGTACTAGTCATGTAACAATGTCAACAAAAATATCCCAATTGCTGCACATATGAGAGTATCATTTGTAGTTCAATTCCAATGCAAACTAAAGGGAAAATCATCGCTTTCAGGAGGCAAACTGGCCAATTCAGGGTAGTGTGACATGCTCCCCCCCTTCCAAAAAAAATGTGAGCTTTTTCAGCAGAGCAAAATCGTGGCCAAAACCTCTCCATGACATCCACTAACAACCCCAGCTAAAATGCACTCTTCCCATATATATGAGGTCCAAAAACAGTTGGGATGTACACTTTCGCAATTCTTCCGTAATACTAAACTTCTGAGTAGCAGTGAATTTGGTGCCTTCTTCTGACATTTTAGAGTTTAACAGAAAGAGCACCAAACTATGCAAATAAGCAAGCGCTTCAGCAAATGCCTCAAGGTTCTACAGAAAAAAAAAACACGTGAATTCACAAGAAGCAACTGTGAGTAGGTGGGAGTTCAACTGTATTCATATTTTACATTATCTCACACACACACACACACACACACACACACACACACACACACACACGCACACACACACAAACACACATGGTCACAGTACTTTTCAGAGCGCCGTTTTAAGAAAGTGAGGACGTAGGGACCGAACCCTGCTGAGCATAGTTTAAATATAATTGATGCGCCCCCCATCCTCCCGCCCCAAAATGGTTAGAAATGATTCAGTTAAGCTTGAATTGGAAATATACTATACCACAAACAACACAAAACACTTTGATGTACCGGTAATTTCAAACTCAGCAAACATATTCCTTATTAAAAAAAAAAAAAAAAAAACAACAAAAAGCCTACGGATCATCTATGATGATGTGCGCATGTAGAATGTCAAGCAATAATGAGACCTCCGTCGTTTGTTAGCTTGTGCTTTATCATAGCCACTCTGCAGAGTAAAAACATACAGTGAAAGACTCTTCGTTACTTTCACGAACTAAACTTCTCCCCCACGATGTGCAAATATTTTATTCTTTCAATCGAGATGTATCACTTCAACACGTCGTCGACACCAGTTGTTAGGTTCCTGCTAGCCAGAGTTTTGGCACCATTTAATGACATTGGACAAAAACAGACCACAAAAATAGATTGAAGACCATGAAGAGAAGAGCTTTTAAGTGACAAGCTGAGGATACGCTCCATTAAAGAAAAGCATCTGAGTGAAGAGCAAACCACAAATAGTTGTTTACTGTAAACATTTTGAAAGCTTAAAATGGCATGAGTGAGACTTGACGGAGAAAAAAAAAAAAAGAAAAAAACAACTGCGCTGGGAAGAAAAAAAGTTTTAAACTACGGCGACATCGAAAAGGATGTCAATAAGGGAGACATCTCGGCGTATTGGCAGGTCTCAGCAGCCCCAATTAGGGCGCTCTCGTCCTCCTCAGCCTCACTGTGAAATTCAAGATGATAAAAATGGCTGGCTGTTGCTCAAGACGGTCGCTGTGGCTACGGATTAATGGATTAAAGTGCCGACGAGGCAACGCAGAATGGCTTTTAAAAGTATCGTCCATTGTCAAAGAACAAGCTTACTAAAGCCTTTTAGCCCTGAAAAAAAGCTACAAACATACATTTCTTTGAAAGAAAGAGTGAACAACAGTAACGTTGGTTTTTCCACTTCAAACAGCGGATCATCATACTCTATACGTGCCACGCAAAGATGCTCTTTTTTAGCTGTGAGTAGCATAGGGCAGTACAGGTAGTTCTCAAACTGGGGTCCCTTGACCACCCGTGGGGGTTACGAAACATAGCTCGGATGTCTGCAAAATAATTTTTAATAATTCTTATATCAATTAAATAAGTGTATAGCAGGTACCAGGCATAAGCCATTGTTCGGATAATTTATTTGCTTTGACTTGGCGTTCAAATATTTGAGATGCAAGCGCTGTATGGTCACAATGAACTCAATTGACACCATCCGGCAGTTTGGCAATTTTTTTTTTTTTTTTAAACAAAGACTCATGCAAGAGTCCCACAGTTACTGCAATTAATCATTAATTGATCATTTCGATTGTATTGACACATTACAAGATGTGAAAAGACACATTGAAAGAAAAGAATAGATCATCAACACAGTTGAGCAAAGTTCAGCACAGTTTACAAATTTAGAAGTGCAAAAAATTATCTCGTTCTAACCCTTGTTCACGACGGCAGTAAAACAGCACTCTCAAAGCTGGTTTCAAAAAAAAAAAAAAAAAAAAAACCTTGGTTATTTGTGAAAATAAAAGTTGATGTTTGCGAATTTCTTATTTTGATTAAATACAAAAGAAAACTAGTCTGTTTTCATGGACTACAGACTCCCAGAAAATAATTATTGTTGAGAGGCTGAAATCAGAGATTTTAAGTTAAACAATGGCTCTAAACGATTACTCGATCATTGAAATAGTTGTCCATTAACATGATAATCAATTAGTTGTTGATTAAATTTAAACTGACACCTTTAGGACATTGCTCACATACATTTGCAAATGGATGACTGAATATGTCGTGGATATTTTTTGACTTTATAGCGCATTTTGAATCTTATTTTGTAACCCTAATTTTTATTTTGCACGCAGGGGGTGGACAATAACAACTGGACAGAGAACTTTCAAGGGGCAGGGGGGGACACTTTGAAGGCAGCGAGGCCTTGATGAAGGTCGAGTGCGTGCTATGTGAAGAGGTTTTGTGTTGATGTTTGCCTTCATCTTAGTTCAAGTGAGAGCATCACCTGTGGCCTCTGTCTTCCTCTTTCATACGCGCGTGCGCGCAAACACGCACACACGTACGCACACACGCACGCACGCACGCACGCACGCACGCGCGCACGCGCGCGCGCACACACACACACACACACACACACACACACACACACACACACACACACACACAAGGATACTGGCAGTATTCTTGTTTGCTTTCTGCTGCGCATAATACAGTTCTGGCCCGGGTCAGGGAGAAGTCTCTCAGGTTATTGTGAGGTTGGGAGGAAACGGGTGCGGGGTGGGGGGTGCGATAGGTGGTTCTTGCTGAACCATCAGGTGTTAATCCGCCCCCGATTGTTCCAAAGCCAAATGGCGCACTCAGTTGAACCGGAGCCAGCGGCGGCAGGGTGGGAGGAAGTGAGGTCTTCTGAGCAAAGGCATATTTGCGTCGACGTTAAACGAATAAGGGGGGGAGAGAAAGCGGCTCGTCCTCATTCGACGCCTCGCCTCCAAGCCCGTCAGCATGCACGGCTGTCAGAAGACGGCCGACCATCTGCGGGTCGCGGGGTAGTCACTGACCTCCATCTGCCCATTTTGTCTCTTCATCTGTCTGTTTTCCCCATTTCTGCCCTCACTGTCTCTCTGTCGGTGGTCCTGCCGATTTCTATTGGGCAAGGCGGCAGTTGTCATGAATAAATGTTGACAGGAGCTTTCGCAGTTATGTGACCAAGGTAGTGTGTGTGTGTGTGTGTGTGTGTGTGTGTGTATTTTTACCTTATACTGGGATAAGTGCTCAAGGGTGAGAGTTCATTTTTTTGACTGAAAAGATGGGCCAGTCGATTTTTAGATATGTTTAACAAGTTGGACAAAATGTGTCCAATACAGATGTAAAATTAGTTTTTTCAATTTTAATAAAAAAATATCCATATAAAAGTAATCACTTATAATTAATGTAATTAAAAAATATGAACCATTTATTCATTCAAATGTTACTTTTTTTCCTTTTGTTATTTACAATACATTGTCCAATTATTCAGTGAGATACAAAGTCATTACAAAAATGAACAATTATCGGAAACATCGGCGACATTCATGCAATATGTATTTCAGGATTCGTATGTTTGGTAAAGTAAATTGTAAATGGGCTATCTTTTGTATAGCGCTTTTCTCCCTTTGGTACTCAAAGCACTTCACACTGTTACCTCATTCTCCTAATGATGATGCAGCATCAGGACCAACTGGGGGTTCAGTATCTTGCTCAAGGACACCTCAACAGGGTTGCAAATGGCCTTGGCTCAAAACCCCAACCTCAGCGTTGGGGGATGACCATGACCACTGAGCCATGCCGCCCCATAAATGCTCAGTGGGCCAGATTAAATACCATACTTTGCCCGTTCGTTATATTTTTATTTCTTGGCTTTGGTCAGAGACTGGAGAGGAGGGAGAGATTAGTGAAAAAAAAAACAGTGTTTCATTGAACAAAATAAAATAAACAAAATAAATGTTTCAGAAAAGAACTGTTCACAGTTCAATATAAGTGCAATATAAAATATAGCATTAGCAATCTATTTGTAAAATAAAAATAATTAGCAATAGCATAGAAAACACAGCAGAAGGTGGCTGTGCTATTTACAATGGTTACAGGTTTTCACGTATGTTTATTCAGCAGCCTGACAGCAGTCGGTAGGAATGAGCGGCGGTATCTCTCCTTCTTGCAGCGCGGGTGTAACAGTCTCTGGCTGAAGGAGCTACCCAGTGCTGTCAGGGCGGGCTGGAGGGCGTGGGAGGGACTGTCAATCATAGCTTTTAGTTTAGCAAGCATCCTCCTGTTGCCCGCCTCCTCCAGAGTGTCCAGGGAGCATCCCAGGACAGAACTGGCCCTCCTGACCAGTCGCTCCAGTCTCTTTCTGTCCCGGGCCGAGATACTGCCTGACCAGCAGACAATGCCATAATGGATGGCTGAAGCCACCACCGAGTTATAGAAGGTCTTATAGAAGAATTATATGACATTCTGCAATCAGTATTTTTTTTTTTTTTTTTACTCATGGATTATTTGTAGTGGGTCTATTCATTTATATTATGCTTGCGTATTCATTATGACATACAGGTACTGATAATGTGTGCATGTGTCCTTGACGTTTTTTTTTTTTTTTTTATGTATTCTTATTTCTAGTCGTACTATTTGTTTATGTCTATTGTGCAAGGAGACAGATGTCATGAATAACTGGTGAGATGAACCTTTACCACCATATTTTATACAGTAAACATACATAGCCGACAGAATGCATGTGCTTAACCGAGCATTCCATGCAGGTATATATATATATCATTCCTAGTTATTTTTATTTTGTGCAAGGTGTCAGCTATCGAGAAGAACTGTCAAGAGGTCCATCGCATTGTTTATATTTCACCTTGAAGCCACCTTTGTGCAGATACACACCTGAATTGTTGACTGATCTTTGCTGCCTCATGAGGTTGAGGCATCATAACAAGGAAAACAATGGAAATCATAGGAAGTATTTCCCATATCTAGAGATCAAAGAGCTGACATGGACCAGCATTTTCAGTTTCATGAGGCTCCACTCGCAAGTCCCTTCTTTTCTATTATCTTCCAATAACAGGCCCGACAATATACATTTGCTATCGCAGCAGGAGGCGTTACCGCGCTTCCTGCGGCAAGATTCCGCTCACGCTGCAGTCCACTGCTCACGAGCCCCTGATAAGCGATCAGGCTATGAGCGTGGTTGCATTATTTTTGAAAAAAAGTCATTTGGCAGCCATAACATGCCTGTGAGAGAGAGAGAGAGAGAGAGAGAGAGAGAGTTGAGTTGAGTTCCTGCCCTTGCAGTGCAAGTGTACAAGTTTGACTTTGGTGGTTTCATCAAGCCTCACAATCAGACACCAGTGAGGAGGCTCACATTTTGCGTGCAAACCATTACGGTTTGAATGTGCGTGATTGTGCGCAGGCTGACGGCTCCTTTGGGGAAAAATATAAGTGCAAGATTTGAGACCCGCTCTGATCCCTGCAATACTGTCTTTAAATACAAGAAATGTTACAGAGGATGTTTGTCGTTGCCCTGCGATTGGCTGGCAACTAGTTCAGGGTGCACCCCGTCTACTGCCCGAAGAAAGCTGAGACAGGCTCCAACACACCTCCGACGCTTGTGAGCATAAAGCGGTTCGGCTAATGGATGGATGTTTACCGTGTTAAAACTGCTAGCATGGGGCTCATTAGCCTCAGTTCACTAATCTCTCCCTCCCCTCCAGTCTCTGACCAAAGCCAAGCTCTGCCGAGGTCCGCCTTTATCAATGGGCTTCCCTGGGCTGAAAAGTCCAAAATCCCAATTTGTTGATTTTCCTGTCACTCACTTTACAGGTGACCAACCCACAGATTATTCTGTGCAGTGCTGTGACCACAATTATAGTGTCTTAAAAGTATGAATAGCTCCATATTATTTTGCCACTTGTTGAACTTTCTGTCAGTCATTTCGCCACTGCAAAAGTTGACGAAGAAGTCCAGAGTGGGAATCACAGTCTCTCAGGACATGAATTGGGAGGCCAGCATTAACTCCATCCTGAAAAAGGCCCAGCAGAGGATGTACTTCCTGAGGCTGCTGAGGAAGCACGTCCTGCCACAGAGACAGTTCTACATAGCGGTCATCGAGTTCTGTGTACCTCCATCACAGTTTGGTTGTGGGCCACCACAAAAACGGAGAAAATCCGACTGGGGGGGACAGTTAGGAGAAAATCTTTGGCACCGCCCTACCCGCTCTTTGAGGACTTGTATACCGCAAGAACAAGACAAGGGCACAGAAAATCCTACTGGACACCCCACACGCTGCCCACCACCTTTTTCAGCTACTCCCCTCAAGGCAAGCACTACCGATCCATGCGCGACGAAACCAGCAGACATTCAAACAGCTTCTTCCCTCTCGCTATGAATTCAAATCTATAGTGGCGCTTGCATTTTTGCACACCCCTGTGGAACAACAGAACCTCAATGATCATTGTAGCTCCAGCTTTGTCCATACTTGAACAATTGACATTGATCAATATTCCACAGCACCGTCGCTCAAGGACTTTCTGTATAATTGCACACCTAAAGTTGTTCTACAATTACTGTTACCGGTCACTTAAAAAAATGGTGCAACGGTCTGCACCAACTGCACACCCGTCGTAGTATTGTACTGCACCACTGATCACTTTATCTCTGAACATCGTCGCACAGCTGTCATTAAGTAGTGCCACTGCACAATGGTACCCTTACATTACGAAAACTTTTTCGATACTGATATGTCATGTGATTGTTATTGCTATACGAGTGTAGCCTGTACTACCAGAGACAGTGTGTTCTACATACCTGGCCAATAAAGATGATTCTGATTCTGAAGAAAAGGAAAAAAACATTGTGTTTTTCAGGCAAGGGTAATCGGGCTGGAATGGATTGGTAGCATTTCACTTAATTTCATTGAGGAAACTAGATGAGTTACGAGTGTTGTCAGAGTACGAACTAAGATGGTAAGTCAAGGTGCCACTGTGTTTTGATTGTGTAAATCCACCTAATGCTGTGTATCTCGAGATTAGTATGGGAACATAACCCGCCAATTTCGCCAATTTGCAGCTCCGTGGCAATACTGAGACGCAAATCTCCTTTGGTGTTGTTGTTTGAATGGCGTACTAATGCAGCAAAACGCCATATTACACCCCAAAGGACGTGCTCAGCTTGTCGCCTGCAAACACGCAGAATTATCCTTTCACACCAACAGCGTATGAAAGTGCATGGGAGCAACAGAGTGATAAGCGGAGAGTCTATTTTGGACTATAAAGTCCCCACTGTAGCCGAGAGGCGTTGTTATTTGTGTCAAGGGTCTCTCAATGTAAATATGAGTCAATTACACTTCTACTTTTCCCATAAAAATGATACTTTAATGACATGACACCCACTTTGGTGCATATTGTGGGCTTAAAATATTTTTTAAAGCAAACTTTTTTGACCTAAGAAGTATTTTTCGATCTACTAACCACCCGCGATCCACTCGTTACTGTGAACGCGCGTATACGCACGCACTTGCACACGCATGCCATGATGACCAACAGCCATAATGGCCCCTATGATGACCGAAATAGGAAAATAAAGTTGACACAAGAGTTGATGAGTTTATCAAAAGGATTTCCTGCCTACCTTAGTGGGAGACCTGACGCGAATGCATGTGACGCACTTTTGCAGCCTGTTAAATATCGTAGCTCACGCGTACTGTTTTAAAATGCTTTTCTTGGCACTCCAGATTCCCATTCTTTGCCAGTGCCATCGGTGAAATGCAGATGTCACAACCTCTGAATGAGAATAAGTGGAATGGCTATAAGCACCATATAGGGACAACCTAAAATGTAAATAAGTGCTTTTAATGTTGCACTGTAACATTTTGCCTGCATCGTTTTTCCCATCATTATCAAACTTTTTTCTCTGCAAGAAAAGACCGATACGTCTAAGAATAACAATTTATATGCTAAGCTTTTGCTTTTAATTCTATATGCTTAATGCTAACACATTCGTGGAACGCCATAGACAGGCTAACGAATGGCATCTATGTCGCGATGTTATAACATTTTAAGCAACGGACGCAAATGGCGCAGCAATGCATTGTAGATGGACAATATAATAACATCACAGTCATCTATTTTTTATCCTCTGCAAAAAATCCGCTAACGTTACTGCAGTTTACTGAGTCACTTACAGGAGCTGTGAAACTCTTCTTTGTTTGTGTCTGCATAATTGTATTATACTGCCCCTGGCGGCCAGGTTGCACAAACCACAAGGAATTGCAATAAAATTGTTATGATGGCCGAACTGCTTAATTTATTACATGACATGTATTTATGTTAGTATGTTTTTATAACTTACAATATTGTAGAGTGCTAATTTCTTACTCAAAAAAACAAAAAACAAAATAGTCTGTATGCATGGGTTAGTGTATTTGTGTGTGTGTGAGTGTGTGTGATCATCTTTGAAGTTGAATGGATAGAGTGCATGTCTCTGGCACTGCCTTTTATTTTTAAATTTCAGGTATGAATATTTAACGCACATGTGTTCAGCGTTTGTGTCTTCAGTTAAAAAGAAAATGTATTTCCTAAAAGCTTCTTTTTTGTGTGTGTGTTTGTCTAAAAGCCCTACTAGGGACGGGCATTGGAAATTTGCATTGACTATACGTGCTGTGACACTGTGCATTGGAAATTGTTGTGGCATCCGTCCCTATTCAAATAAATATGAAGTGAATGGATTTTAGTGACGTTCATCGCCAGTTAGCTGGTCATCACACTGTTCCAAAACATCCTACAATTTAAGTTTTCCACTGCAAGTTTCTAGAAACAGGATCTGTTTTTGACAAACCATGCAGTGGAAGGCCGGCTGTCCACTATCTCCACTGATGTAAACACAAAGCCGCAAGAGCAGCAATAAACAATCGTGTGCCTATCATGACTTTTGTGGAAATCGTGTTACATCAATGTTGGCATGCAAACTTTTCAAAGTGAATCTGCAATTAAAAAAAGTTTTTTTTTGTACATATGTCTTCGTCTTTTCCTTTCGGCTTTTCCCTTCAGGGGTCATCACAGTGAATCAGTTTCCTCCATCTAACCCTGTTTTGTGCATCCTCTTCTCTTACATCTTCATGTTCTCTTTCATTACATCCATAAACCTCCTCTTTGGTCTTCCTTTTGGCCTTCTGCCTGGCAGTTCAAGACTCATCATCCTTCTCCCAATATATTCACACTCTTTCCTCTGGACATGTCCAAACCATCTCAGTCTGGCCTCTCTGACTTTCTCTCCAAAACCTCTAACATGAGTTGTCCCTTTGATGTACTCATTCCTGATCCTGTCCAACCTGGTCACTCCCAAAGAGAACATCAACATCTTCATCTTTGCTACCTCCAGCTCTGCCTCCTGTCTTTTCTTCAGTGGCACTGACTCATGTCCAAACAGCATGGCTGGTCTCTCTGAAAATATAACAACGGTCACCCTAATACTTTGTATTTTGTGGACGAAGCATTTTCCTCATGAAGCAGCATAAGCTAGTATGCGCTTCTATGGAGAGGAAAATGACTCTTGGCCATGAAATCTGAAATATTGGGCCGATATTTACAATATTTAGGTCAATGTACGCATACTATAATTAGAGATGTCAACATGATTTTTTTGTGACTATTGATTGCAGTTTTTGGACCTTAAGCGACGTTTAGTTTCCTGCGTTATGTGTTTATATTGTCCTGGACACATCACAGTAAGACAAGTAAGGAGGGATGTATTACTTTGAGGTCAGCAATTAAATAGCGATTTGAACCTGTTTTAACAAAGAAACCAGGGGAGCCACCAACTCTTTGGACATCTAACGTGAAGAATCCTTTTCTTGTCCTATTTTTCATTTCATTTCTGCTGCGGACACCGCTTTGAGCCGGGTGGACCGTTCGCAGAGGTGGCCCAATGACTTGTTAATGCAAGAGACACATGCCTCGACGGAATTAGCCCAGCTCAGCCTTTTCGTAATCCGGGGCCTGGATTCTTTTACAAATCCTGCATTTAATTAGGTTCCCCCCCACATTTAGTCACTCGCAGTAACCAATCTAATTTCTGTATTATTAGGAGCCCAGCGTGAATTTTGTGTTACTTTGCCTTTGTGTGTAATGGTCCATCGACTTCCATTCCGCCTGGCGTGTGTCCCTTTTGTGCCATTTTGGTTCTCTTCTTGCACCACTGGGCTAATTGGATGTTCTTCTGGAGTGCCGTTATCCATGGAAGAAAACGAAAATACAAACTATATTGTTCAGTGAATACTACTTGAACTGTGCATCAATAACCTAGCGCATTGCTCTGATATAATTGTGCACATGTTTTGACTGTGGATTACTTCTATACTTGTTGGGTTTGTGTCAAGGGAGTGAATTGCAGTAGTTTTCTCTTGACTAAGAGAAACAGTCTATCTATCTATCTATCTATCTATCTATCTATCTATCTATCTATCTATCTATCTATTTATTTATTTATTTTTTCCCCTGTTGAGGAGGAACTACGGAAATGTAACCCAGGTTGTTAGTGCATGTTATCGACTGCTGGCCCGTGACATTCTCTGAGGTTGAATACATAAAAAAGGGATTGAAGTGTATGTGAGCACTCAAGACTTGTTACTTCAATCATTT
Organism: Hippocampus comes; assembly: GCF_001891065.2. Lineage (NCBI taxonomy): Eukaryota > Metazoa > Chordata > Actinopteri > Syngnathiformes > Syngnathidae > Hippocampus > Hippocampus comes. Next base: position 3,045,423 of record NW_017805744.1, read on the forward strand.
GTTATCTTCCAACTTCTCGGTTTGACTTTGGGAGTCAGTCGGCTTTCATTCGGCAGTGGTGGGCGTGAATCACCTGCTCCGCAAAAGGGCAACTTGACTTTCAGCTAATAGCGCAGTCGCGCCATTTGTGATTCTGAAAAAGGGATAACCTTTAGAGAAACATGCCTGATGAAGAGGTGGAGCGTTTAGAACATTACTTCCTCTGGGCTGTAATTGCGCTTGTGCTGCAGGCTTCAAAGCAACTACTGAATGTTGCAAGTCTTTCCGCTGCCACGATGAATAGAATCCATGTGCAGATTTTTGTGCATGTGATTTATTTTCGATTGATCAGAGTTAATACATGAGCAAGAACACATGGATTAATCCAAGCAACAACAACTGGGTTTTTTTACCCTTCACTGCACTGAAAAAAAAAATCCTTTGGATTTACTTCATTTCAACATAGTGTGTGTACGTAGGTTGCACATTATTAAAATGTGGTAACCTAATAGCATTTTCCCGTCTTTTCCGCTATAATAAATAAATGATATGTGTATAACCCATTTAAAACATATGCAAACAAAAATCAAATCCTGTTTTTTTTTGGTTTGTTTTTTTTTGGTGGGGTGGGGCGGGGGGACTGTGGGCAATTGTTGAAACATGGAAAGACTTTTTTAGCATTTTGAGACTTCCCTGAAATGTAAAGTGCATTACAAATTGTGATTATTATCTTTTTTTTAATTGGACAAATACTCTGAAATTAATATTTATTCAAGGAAGCATAGAAAATATATTTTTTAAAATATTTTATATGTAGTGTACATTTTGAAAATACTTTTGTAATGTTTATTTATTATAATGTATACATTATCTTGAGAAAGAGTATATTTCAATACTTTTAATTGATATCTAATTATATTACCGGTATTTAAAACGAGGGTATTTTTTTCATGTTGAAATATTAGTTCTTTATTTATTTTCATTGTTAGATTTTGCTAAAGAAGTCTTTTTTTTCTTCACTAACTACAGTAGTGACTCATCCCAAGAAGAGTTAAGTGTTCAATCTGCTGCCGATGATAAAACGTCTTCAAATTGACTCAAACGAGATGTTTCAGATGAAGAAGGTCGTTAGCGTGCGATGTCTTTCATGCGAACCCTACCCCCCTCTTTGAGACCCCCCCACCCACATTTCAAATCGTGAGTGCGCCCAGGCGACTCAGAGCAGTTTATCAATCAAGTGTAAATGAGGCTGCTTAATTAATCGGCAGCTCAAGGCCATGTGCAAATATTTCTCTTCAGCGTCAGCAGGATGGAGGGCCAGCCTGATGGATGGGCTGAACCGAGAGGTTAGATGGGTCTGAAAAGTCCTACAACCTGTGGCACTTTCAAGGATTTTGTGCTTGAACTAACTTGTCCCCCATATATTTGTGAGCTGCAAAGCCTCCTCGTTTTTCCAACGACAGTTTTCTGCTCTTTCCTCTGCCATTGCTCTTCATGTTTTTGCTGGACTATTGTGATGTTTGTCACCTCTTGATGATATGATGCAGAGGTCAGATGAGCGCGACCTCAGTGGCCATTCTGTCGTCGCATTTGATACATTTCTGATTTATAGTCACATAACCGTCTTTCAGCACTTGACCCCGTTAGTAACCTTTACACTGACAAATGAAAACACACTTCTGTAGTAATCCGTCTTCTTTCCGTCTTTTTTTTTTTTTTAATCGTCCCATCACTTGTCATTAATCGTCAGCAAAACGCCTGTCCATCAGTGACGGACTAACGGCCCTTCCGTAAATACTGATGGAACGCTCACCTCTGAATTGTGCATATAGCTTTACAAAATACTGTATGTAAATTATAAAACAAATATATGGTTGGCACTTCATGGATTTTCATCTATACTGGAGGGTGCTGGAGCATAAAACCAGTGGGGCTACAGTATGCCTTTAAGAACTGTTGTATTATTTGTCTACACGTGTTGCTCTGGTGTTTGTGTGAAAAATTCCATTATTGAAATGGTTATAACAAAATGGTATTTATGAGCATAACTGGCCTTTTGCATTGTTTGTGAATATGAGCTAAGGAGGCTTGTCTAAGGCAAAGCTATCTGGTTAGTTTCGATACACAATGTGTATTTGTCTTTGTTTATGTGTAGTTTGACATTACACCTCAACTGTAATTGGTAATAATCAGCTTGAAGCCTCTGAACTGAGCCTCTGAAAAGCACTCGTATCCAAAATATCTGCTTGCAACTGAAAGCAAAATAATCCTCTGAAAATGGCTCCAACCTCAAAAAACCTAGAAATCGGGTCACTCGTATCTCGAGGTTCCACTATAAACTGAACAACTAGAAATAATCTAGTCAAAAAGGTTCACATCGCTCTCAGTCATCTATGCTCGCACATTCTATGCATCGTATAGAAAATGCAATCACAAATCTGGCCTTTTATTAAAAAAAACAAAAAAAAACAAAAAAAAAACACCTTGCATGGTAGAAATAAACAACAAAAAAAAGTAAATGGTTAATCTCACCAGTTATTCATGATAACCAAACCTGCACATTATAAAATACTGTGAACCAAATGAGTGCGTTTTTGTGTCTTTTTTTTGTCCCAATTCTGAACGGACAGTTCTACCACCTTTTCTCCACATGCCACCTTGTCTCCTCTCCTTAGCTCACCAGGACTGCACAAGGGAAATGAATATCTCATCTGCATTTTTTTTTTTACTGGCCAGCAACCAATATTACGGAGTTAGATTAATTGAATATTAAAAGCAGGTATTTTGTAATCTGCTCGCGGGGTGATCTAGTGGCTGCGCGGTTAAACACTACATTAATCCGAATGCGCCGCTTTTGCATTATGGTTGCATCCTCGCCCTATTTATAAACAGTAAGTGGCCCTGATTTCCCTAAAGTGTTACATGTCACGAGGATACATAAAAATGTCGCATAAATATGACTCCTCATTAGTTCATTGAAAGCCATCGCAATAGCATCTGGGGGAGAGATACTACGGATGCATTGCCGCGGGAAATAATTGAACGTTACAGCTTCAAGATGGGCCGTCAATTCCCGCCAGCGCTTGTCGGAATTATGGCTTGCCAAGGTTCACTGGCTCTTTGGCAACACAGCAAAAGTGTGTTAATACGTATTTGTGAAGCAACCGTTCCATGCCAGTTATTCTTGGCAGCTGCAACCTTGAACAATAGACATAAACAGGTTGACTAGAAATAATCCACAGTCAAAAAGGTTCACACGCAGTTCGATCATGAGTGGGGAATATTAACAAGGAATGTTGCATTGTAGAATGAATGAGATTGCTCCTCTCAAAGTTAGAAGGTACGTTGCACAGAAGAAATAAACAGAATCATTTGAATTAATCCATAGAGGTTAAAAAAAAAGAAGCAAATATCACATTTAGCCATACACAGGAATATAAACAAGGAATATTATTATAAAATTATTGTGGTACAACAGTAAACCTGAACTGGGATTGCTGGGTATGCATTGTAACAGCCATTTAGAAAGAACTGGATAACTAGAAATTATCCACAGTCAAAAGAACTTCAAACCACATTCAATTAATTACGGGAATGTGAACAAGGATTGTACTATTTTAGAATGAATGCGATCAGTCCCATCGCAGGTTTTTCTAGACAGCCACTTTACACGTAAATTAGAAGTAAAAATAATCCAGTGTCAAAAAAAAAAAATCGCATGAGATGCTGAGCCACTTTGCACAATAGAAATAAACAACACAACAATAAATAATCTGTCGACAAAAAAAAAAAAAAAATCCAGACTTTTCATATAAAACTGGTGATTTTAGTCAACTTTCCTCGATGAATTTTTATACTGATTCTGAATCTGCCCTTGAATTTTCTCTGGTACATCTGATTTTCATAATAATAATCATCATCATCATCCTTATTCTATATGTATGATGATGCATGTTTGTGGAATGTGAGAGGAAACCAGAGTACCCGGAGAAAAGCCAAACAGGTCCGGGGAGAAAACGCAAACTCCATATAGGGAGGCTAGAGCCAGGATCAAACCCACGACCTCTGCACTGGGAGGTCAACGCACTAACCACTGGACCACCAGCCGCCACATAAGGTAACATATTTAGTAATATTTATGAATTAAGGTTTAGGTGTCAAAAATACATTTAGGGACGAATAAAGCCATCTCTAATTTGCCGTTGACCAGTGTAACACAATGGCTCATCTCTACAGTATTTTTCAGAATTGCCGTTGTTTTAACACACGGTGCAGCGCATTGCAAAAATGCATCAATGTGCATTGGAGATGAGACGATGCGGATGTGTTGGTTCATTTATTTTGTCATTTCTAGACAACCAAAGTGTTATGGCGGCAGTGCGGAAGCGAAATAATGCAAATTAACACTTGAGTCTCACGACAATGCCGGTTGTTGTTGTCATTACTGGAAGTGTTGACGATATGCTAATGAGCCATGCCACTAAAAAGAAGTTCCTAAATTCAAAGCTACTTGCTTGTGTTGATATTGAATCGCAGAGACATTGAAGGTGACAGCAAAAACACAAAATAATCAAGGTGAATCTGTCACAAGCATGATTCAAAGTGTACACAGATAGAGATGATTAATGAAGGCAAGTGATAACTTTCATTATGGAGCTTTCAGGGGATGCCTGACCAAGGCTTCAAACTCTAATTTGAAGCCTTCATTCTGGCTGTCTTTAAACCCAACTAGTTAAACCCGACAGTAGCTTGAAACCGAAATGACAAAGCTTTACACTGTCGTAAAAGTATATTATAAAACCCTTTCCCTGACTTGAAACCCCACTTTAAATCCCTAACCCCGACTTGAAAACCTGAACCTATCCTAAAACCCCTGCTTGAAAACTTTAACCTACGTTTTAAACTCTAACTCAGTAATAACCGAAATAACTGACTGGCAAATTTTAACAAGGCTTGACTCATCAATTTAAATCTGTCTTGAAACCCAACCCTGCGTTGAAACCCTGCTTTGAAATACTAATCCTAGTTTGAAACCCCAAACCTTGCCTTGAAACCCACATTTGAAACCCTGACACTTGCGTTAGTACACTCTGAACTGGTCTCAAGCCAATTGCAGGGTTGTTTGAAACCCTTCTTTTAAAACCCAACCCTGCCTTGAAACCATGACCCAGGCTCCATACTTTGCTTTGAATCCCTACCCCCTGCTTGAAACCCTCATTTCCAACCCTAACATGACCTAAAACCCTACGTTGAAAGCCGAACTCTGACATAAAACCCTTCTTTGATACACTAACCCTGGCTTGAAACCCTAACGTGACAAAAAACAAAGACATGGATATGCTTTAACATGCAATTTGTAATGGAACAAAATTACAACTGAATCACTACTATGTAATGAATATCAAATATGTATTGGAAACACAGGATTCTTGTCATATTGGGGGTCTATAAAAGCGTAGTGAAGTTGATGTCTCCTTCTCATCTTTTTACCCCCAATGCATGTGGCTTTATCCCAGGCCATTCCCAATTACAAAGCAGCTGCTAAGACTGCTAGAAACACATGACCATCATTCTGCCTCAGTGATCTTGACAGCCCAATCCCACGTATTCCCCACTCGAATGGGAGACGCAGAATGTATGGTGGCCTACAAAAAGCCCTGGTTTCAGCAATAAAAGCCTCGCCGACTTGACACGCCGCTTGACGTCCGCTGCGATGGGAAAGCGAGTCGCTCGGGTTTTTGTTCATCGTGCGACTCAATCAAAGTCACAGAAGCTGGCGGGGGAGAATGGGGGGATGATTGCGAGAGAGGGAGAATCAGCCTTGACGATAGCTTGCTTGGTGTCAGCCTTCAGACAAACGCGCAGGGTTAAATTGCACCAGCAGGACAGACACTGACTGGGCGAGTGATTTCAAACCACCGCCCATAATATTGCATTCACAAGCAGGCCGCCTAATACCAGTGGGAGACTGTTTAACCTACAAAAAAAAAAAAAAAAATAAGATGGTGGTGGTGGGAGGATTGACTCACTCAGCCTGACAACAGCGCGTCAGGTCAGCAGATGTCTTCATAAAATGCATCATTTTGGATGAAGACCAGAAGCGATCATGCACATTTACACAAATGCAATAATTGACAATGTTCATGAATAACATCTGTCTTCCACTCCGCAGGAAACAAGTCGATTTACTTGTAATGTCACTGGCCGCAGCCTAGTTTGTAAACGTTTTTACCGCATTTTGTTCACACTGAGAGCATAACATGACACAAACATGACACATCTATTGTTGTACTGAGCCTAAGCCAAGTTTGAAACCCTAACCCTGACGTGAAACCCTTACCCTGACTTGAAATCCTACTTTGAAACCCTGACTCTGCCTTGAAACACAAACCACAAATTTCAAAGCCTAATCCTATCCGAATACCTCAAATTTAATCCCGAAATCTTGCTTGCAACACACACCCTGACATGAAACCCGAACCCTGGCTTTAAACACTATTTTGATACCTAAACCCACTTTAAAAAAATGAAAAAAAAGATTGGTCAGTGTGCACTTTGGTGTGTGGTCCATCTTAATTGTAGCAATAATTAATGCAAGCGTGAGTGGGTGTGTGTGTGTGTGTGTGTGTGTGTGTGTGTGTGTGAGAGAGAGGGAGGAGACGGGGTGGGGGGACAAGAACTGACATGTTTGGGTTCCGCATAACAAATCAGTGCTAAATTTATGGCTATGAATTCAAGCAGGGGAAAAAAAAAAAGAACTTTAATCTCAACAGCCTTACTCGAGGCGTTTGACTTTCCGTTTTGTGCGCGGTTAAATCTTTTAATTCTTTCACAGAGACGTTTTCTGTTCGGCGGAATCTCCTTTCCACACACACCTACGAGCAAGCTGAGTAAATGGAACATTTATAAAAGCGAGATTGGAGATGGCCGCATGGTGTCAAGGCAACAACAGCCAGGCAGCGGATGACATGCGGGAGGATCATGCTCGTCTTTTATCTCAGCAAGTCACCGAAAGAACTGCTTTCACACTCCACTTGGAAACCAGTTGCGGATGCTGGTCTGTCAAGCGGGGGAAGCTCAGTTTCGGCCTACATCATAAAATGTGTCCGTTTATTTATACGTGAATTCTACTCTCCGTTCCTTTTCAAGAACATTTTCTGTGACCCTGTCACACCAACAAGACGTCTTTTCCAGGGTCTTAACTGTGGTGATAAGTCAGTCTGTGAACACAAGCAACTACAATAAAACAAACCAGAAATAAAATATTAATCTGTCGCTAGTCGTTTTCAACAAAGGAAGTGTCGCTAAAATGACTAGAAGAAGTCTCCAGTTCAACTCAGAACAGAATGAGAATTGAAAAATGCTCTCACAGTTACCTACACCAAAAGATCGGTGATTGGCTCATTTTGCTGTCAATCAAAAAGAGATTCAGCCTCAGACAGATCATCCAATCATCATGCAGAAAAGCTGAGCTTCCTGGCCAGCCTATAAATGCCCACTGTCCATAGACTCCCAGAGACGCCGAGCGTCCGATGGGCGGGACAAAACCAGCATTTATCCAATGACTCGTCTCGTTTCAATGCATTGGGACAACCTAACCTGAACTCTCTCGACACCCAGCGTCTGCGCTGTAGACGCTCAGCGTCCACACAGTTTAAAGCACAGTGAAGCTGCGGGAATGAATGAGAAGAGTGTGCGTCGTAACAAGTAATAAGAAGCTGATTCGGAACAAAAGTTGAGCGCGTTGTAGCGCATATTTAGTCAATGACATGTACTCATAATTGTACGTACACACATATATTTGATCTCTTATTTTTTTGACCTTTTAGGCCTGGGGAAGCTGAGCTTCCCTTGCAGTCTTCGAGCAATCGCCTCTGTTGGAAACGTAATTCCAAATGCCGTATGTATAAATGATCAATATGGTGTCACCTTTCATGATGTCACAAAGTTCACATTTAGCAAACACACTGAGCCGTTGCAGGAACTCATCCAATCAAAAATCCAGGCTTTTCTCATCCATCCACTACCACATCCACTCATGTATTCATTCCTGGAGTCATTCATTCAATTTTCATTCACCCCTCCATCCAACCTGAAATCAGTCCTTTCCTCCAATCCATCACTTATCATCAATCATTAAGGCTGGAGTCACATTTAAAGACAAATGAGCTGTTTTTGTCCTGGGACGTCAAACAATCTTATACCTTGAAATGGTCTTCTCAAACTACACGACTTTTTTGTCGTTCACAATGGTTGCACTGTAGTCATGTAGTAAAAAAAAAGAGAGAGTGTAGACCCATTCATGGATAGCAGGCAGAGGGCAGAATGGACGTTCTATTCACCCAAAAGAAATTGAGGTAAATGATTTGTTTAATGACATGATGATTGCTAATCAACTACTAGCTTTGCAGTTAGCAAACCTAGCATGAGTTGAAATGCTACGTATACTTTCCAATATTTCCCCTTTTGTTCAAATCACTTTTTAAATACTTTACACCACATTGTCATTGTTTACGCCACGTTGTAGGACATGTCACACTATGCAGCAAGACAAACAAAAATTCTGACATGCCAGACTTTCTGCGTCGTGGTCGTGAAGCATCCCAAACGCCTCACGTTCTTCTTTTTTAATTAATGGTGGAATGCAAGCGTATACTGTATATCACAAATCTCCATTCGACCAGAAATCCATGCATTAATGTTGCCAATGTCCCTCCATCATTCATCCAACCAAAAATCCACGCACTAAGCAATCCACCATCCATTCATGAATCCATGTATTCATTTATCATCCAAAGAAAAATCATGAATTCATCCAACTAGCCCTCCCTTTCCATTCGTCCAATGAAAATTGCGTGCATAAATCCGTCCACCAATCTATTCATTGCCTATCCCCATTGTTCACCCAGAAATCCATGCACAAATCCATCTATCACCCATAAATTAATGTAGCTAACGCCTCTACCATTCAGTCATTCATATTAACACACCCTCGTTCATTAATCCATTCATTCCCCCACCCTTCCCTCCATCTATCCATCAGCAAATAACTACACCATACATTTTTTTTTTTTTAATAAACCAATTCCCATTGCACTCATCCCTTACATCAGGTCAGGATGACACTGTGACTACTCCTCAATGTAATAAGATAATTTCTCATCCCGGCTATTTCATTTCCACTGCAGCCGTCATTTGTCTAAAAGTGACTTTTTGTGCAATTTTTGTGCAATTTCTCAACAAAGCTGATTGCTGCAGCGAACTAAGCACGGAGTTGTCGCCCAGGTTGTAAAATGATGCTGAAGGAAAACCCCCTCAACGCCGTTCTTCACGTGTGAGGCCTGTGTGCCGACCGACTCCTCAAGCCGAACTTGTCTCCAAGAGTCGGTCTGTGAATGCTGCCGTTAAGCAAATGATTGTGCTCATAGCTGCTGACACGTAGGCAACCTTCCTCCTTTTTTCCACCTGAGAGAGTGAGTGTAGTTGACTAGAAAGCATATTATCACTTTTATCCCCCCCCCCTCCACACACACACACACACACACACACACACACACACACACACACACGCACACACGCACACACACACACACACACGCACAAAAGTCAGCTTTGAGGATGTGCAACAGTGGACTCAGTCCTTGAACCTCTCATGCACACACACACACACACACACACACACACACACACACACACACACACACACACACACACACACACGCACGCACAACAGTTAGTTGGGAAAAATCTGAGAATCCCGCCAGCATGAGGAAATGTAAATTCAAAGCACACATCAGTATTCAGGCCAGTGCAACGTTAAAAGCAGACACATCCATGTAGATAATTGCTTTGAATTCTACTTATTCTCCTTTAAAAGCAAGCAAGCAAGAAAAAAAAAAAACAACAAAGAGTGGTACTTTTTCTTAAATTCCTTATTTCATATCTGAAGGCGGCCAGATCATCAAACACATGCTGAAGGTTCTCTGCAGCACTCAAACAACCAAATAGACTCAGTGAAATCCCTAGCAGAAGCCACTCAAAAGTTTTGGGACACACCTCTGTCACATTGGATTGAGTTGTGTTTTGATAAATTCCATTGTCTCACACACACACACACACACACACACACACACACACACACACACACACACACACACACACACACACACACACACACTTCCTTCCCTTCGGCATTACTCCATCTATGGAATTAAGGCACAAAACCTGCCATCCCTCTTTCCACCATTCCTTCAAAAGAAAGAATCCGAGCATCCATCCAGTGTTCCATCACTAAGCTACATTTATTCACTCTAACCCATGGAATAACCTCTTCTACCATTTATTCATTCACTCATCCATTCATCCAACAATGCATGAATCATCCCACTTGTTCATTAAGTCATTCATCCATCAATCCTACCCAAATCCACCAATGAATCCATCCATCCATCATCAAACCTCTAATCCATCTTCCATCTATATGGATGCCCCCCTAAAAAAAGAATTAATCTATTCACTTCATCCTGTCCATTCATTCATTCGACTGAAGTCCAGCTTGTACACTGCCTGTTTACCACAGGAGCTTGCACTCAATCAAAGTATTGACAGTGTTCTCTCAGCACTCTTTATACTTGGAGTGTTCTGGGCGAGCCTCATGGAACATGTGGCGTGCTCTCCCATCTGCAAGTAAATGAGAAAGGCTTGGTCTGTTTCTCATTGAGCCTAATTACACTTTTAATTGCCCGCATTGAAAGACATACTTGGTCCCAATTCGGAGGAGCCGAGAACGAAAAGCACAAACAAAAACATAATATAGACGGGCAGTACTTGAGCATCATTGCTCCTCCTAAACAGTCCTCTCCTCCACATTTTATCACCACACACACAAAGACACGTAGAGCCAAACCTGGCCATGCAAGAGCACATTTTTGCATATCATACAGAGCTTCTGTATTGTCGTAGTGATGGTTCACAAGGAATTATTTTCATCACCTCTCAGTTAGTTAGGTGGCTCCTGAAGTTGGTTGTTCGTTAGCAGGGTTGCACAATAACAAATGCAAAGGTCAGAGCTATCGTTTTGATTGATATTTGTTTTATGGTTGGTTAGTTAGTTAATGAGTTTGTTTGTTCTTTAGGTTGTCTGTTTTTTTCCTAAAAATATGATACAATTACTACTACTACTGTTAAGGTTTGGTCATTGTTTTGGTCACCATTAGTGAGCTTTTTGTTTGGTTGGTTGGTTAATTCGGTGGTTAATTTGGACACAAATTAGGACATTTTGGCCCTTTTGTTAGTCGTTGAGCTCATTTTTGCAAATAATCTAACTTGAAGAATATGCGACTTTATCATTTGCTTCCAATCCACTATGTCAACTTGCAGTTGCACCTCTGGAAATATGATGTGTTGTTTTTTTTGAAGACCATTAGTTCATTGGCTAGTTACAGCCTGATTTACATACTTCAGAGAATTTTCTGTTCAGTGAAAAGCCGGGATCAACTTAATCCTTGTCTTGTCAGACACGTAAGGAATATTTGCACAATTCTCGCATGGAGTCCTCGTAAATCATCGGGAAGGAGGTTGGATAACGGATAGTGTGATTAGAAATTTAGCACTTTGCTAACAGTAAGAGGTGGCTCCGGTTGAGCAATAGCGAGAGCAATATTGCTGCAAACCACGTCAGACTATAATTAATAGCATGTGAGTTCAACTTGTGACACGCCTCTCCTGATAGCCGTCGCTATCTGATGCAAAGTGAAGAGGACGTAGAGGGGAAGATCAGGGTAGAGAGCAAGCATTGTGGGTGGGCCCTCGCGGTGGCAGCTTCCCCTGCGCTTCGCCAGGGTTCAGTATTGCTCTGTCTCTTCTTATTAGGAAGCTAATGCGACTGTCTGTTCTCATAGCAGAGAGCAGTTTCTCCCCCCCCCCCTTTCCAATCCTCCACCACCTTTTTTTCCCTATTGCACTAATCTGTGCAGTGGCAGCGGATGATAAGGCGCCGCACATTCACTTAGTCTGCTCTGTACCGCTAGAGGATGTGAGGGAAACTTTTCCAGGTGTTTCATATATTTATTTATTTTTCCGCCTGCAGAGTTCCACTAGTACTTTCTTCGGGTGGAGGTGGATTCCGTCGAGGCCACAGCTGGAGGAAAAAAGGCAGGCTCCGCCTTCATTTGGAAAACGTGAAGCAGCCCCACTTTTAAGGCCTTTGAAGGAGCACAAAGTGTCGAAGCTTATAGGGGTATTGTTTGGGTACGAGGGCCTGGAGAGAATGAATTTTCCGCCAAATCCGCTGGCTAGAGTTTTATTCGCACTTGTATTGTGAAGTTCAAACATGTCAAACTGGACCTTGAATACCAAATGAGAGGCCCCCCCGATGGGCCAGAATGGAGGAAACAAAGCGGATTCACCACGAACTCTGTTTGTAGATAAGTTGGGTGAAGGCCCTGCTGAATCTTCACTAGCTTCTGAAGACCACCTTAAGGCACCTTAAAGTATTAAACATTGTTTTCAATACAAGCATTATACTGTTTGAGTTGGTCTCTGAAAAGGGATGGCTCGCTTTTCTAGGATTATTATTAGGGCCTAAAGGCCTTCTTGCAATTGCTCGGTGTATTATTTTTCCGGCTAATCGATTGCCTTTTGGGGAGCCTCAACGTGCCTGAAGTGTGTGTATCAAGGTGAAAATGTATGCAATTAAGGGCTTCAGAACTCAACTGCCTAAACCTCATTAGGTAAAAAAAAAAAAAATTAAAAAAAGTCAGGTTTTTTTAACCCCTTTTTTTGAATATACAGTTGTACTCAGAGGTTTACATACCAAAGGTGTATCTCAACTTAAAACTGTATTTGTGTTTATGTATTTATTGCATTTTTTCTCACAATTGTCCTGTTTTTTTAATGTATTTATTTTTATTATCCGAGGGGGTTGGGGCCGCCAGTTGCCCAGCCCTGATCTAAAGAATTCACCCAAATGAGTCCCAATTGGAAGCTGCTATCCTTGACATATCACCATTGATAAAGTGTGAAGCCATTTTGTCTGTAACATAAATACTGGTGGAACACCAGAGTTTGCTGGACATTTTTTGAAAAAAAAAAAAAACACCCCTGACACCATTCTTATCTAAAGTTTTATACTGGTCAGAATTTGACTAAGCATCTAAACAACACAGTCGTGGGCATTGATTGCAGATATTTCTGACCTGGGCATGTATTTAAAAGGTAAATGCCGCCTGTGTTCACGTTATGGACATGTCATATTGTGTTGCATGTCCGCCTCACAGTACAGAGGTCATGAGTTCCATTCTGCGCCCTGGCCTTCCTGTGTGGAGTTTTCTCTGGGTACTGCGGTTTCTCCCATGTTCCAAAAACATGCATGGTATGTTGATGGAACACTCTTAATTGTCCCTAGGTGTGATTGTGAGCACGAATGGTTGTTTGTCTTTCAGTGCCCTGCGATTGGCTGGCAAGTAATTTAGCGTGTACCCCGCCCACTGCCCAAAGACAGCTGAGATAGGCTCGAGCTCGCCCACGACCCTCGTGAGGAAAAACGGCTCAGATAACGGATGGTTGATGGTTCTGTAAAGTGCTTTGCTGTGGTTGGAGCTGATGTGAACGCGCAATGTAAATAACGATGTATTGCACTGAATTGTACCGTTTGTTTGTCCTGCCGGGTGGGTTTTGCATCCGTGGAATTCTGCGTGAGCCGCCAGGTCGTATCCCGCCAAGGTGGATTGATTCAACTTTTGGAGGGAGTCATCAGATTTACAGGCACTTTGGGGATTGAGCTGTTCTCAGTGAAATCCCTCAAGCAGACGCAAATCCACCTCTCTCCCAACCCTCCCCATCGCCGCAGTCATTGTTATTTTGATATCCTGAAGACTCTATGTTTACCCAGGTAAATGTAATAGTGCTAACCTAAATCAGAAAAAAAGGGAATCTGAGTGCACTGGAGCAGGGCAGGAAGCTGAAGACTCAGGAGCTTGTCAGGGGAGAACCACGATTCAAGCGTCACAGAAACTGTTTGAAAATGTCAGAATTATCATGCTATTGCATGATGCTGTTTTAAATAAGTCTGATGTACTGCCAAAAAGCACGTTGTCAGTCTGAGCTACACCGTTTTTTGTTGAAATATATTTCCTGTTCCTTATTGCGAACCTCCCAGACTGGAAAACATCAATACTTCATTAATTAAACCCCTAATATTTAGTACATTCATTCATTCCTTTATGTATCCACCAACACTTGGAGATGAGCCTCGTGTTCCACACTTTTCCATCTTATATTTTTAAACGGATATCCCAAACATCATTAAATATTGCAGCAATTTAACATCCCGGCGAGACCAAAGGGAGGTAAACACTGCGCTTAATGAACCCTCCACTCGACTCAGCCGAAGCTTACAACACTCGACTTATCCGTTTATTTCATGCCAAGAACAAGTTCTTCTGATTTTTCCCCTTTTGCTTGGGGTTTGTTTGGGGAGCCGCAATCTCCATGATCGCTGAACTGGAATTTCAATGTTATTTCTGAGCTGAAGCAATTCAATCCCGAAGCGACTCTCTATCCGACTCGGGGCTCTTCTGATGTGATGGGGAGCGAAAAGCCAGAGATGCTCGCTCGAGCACTCGACACAACTTGTGGAGCGCTTACAAGTGACGTGAGGTATTTCACACTGAAATGAGCTTCAATATATTGTGAGGCTGCATTGTCATTAATCGCTCAACCATCCGTTTAGGCAGCCTGAATCCAATTTGTGCCCAGTGAGGAAGGTTTTAAATCAAACGTGTATATGCAATGAGACTTGTGCAGTACTTATGCCTGAAGTATGGCTCGGCTAACATTGTCTAACTTGCTTCTTTTGTCATGTATTGACTCTTGTTGGAACAGAAATATTCAGCAAAACCTATCCAAACGTGCTGACGTCTAAATCCTTCTTTTCCTGAGACAAACTGTGTTTCCTGAGACAAACAGATCATGTACTTTCCTCGAAGAAAATCATTTGATGCTGCATGTTTCTAAAAAGAAGAATAGTTGTTTATTTTGCACTTTACTGAAAAAAAAATATTCTGCTCTACCCCACATTGTATGTCAATTCAGTAATACCTCGCCACTTTGTGCTTCACATTTTGCGGCTCCAGTGCTTCGTGGGTTTTTCCAAAGTACTGTATTCATTCCAAAAAATTAATCAAAAAATAAAAATGAAGAAAAATACAGCCATATCCCCAGCCAGCTACCAATACAAAAGTTAGTGTAAAGAAGTGTTGTTTCATGTTGATGCGGGAGAGGAAAGGTTGCCTGCATGCCGAACAAAGACCTGAAATGTCTCAGAGGCTTTGTACATGCCCACTCAAAAAAGGCACACGATTGGTTCCCGGCACGAAATTGACCAATGAGAGCACGAGTGGATTTATCACGTGAGCTGATTGGCTGCACATCCTCCCAGCCTCACCCAGCATTTTCCCTAGTCTCGCATACAGTATCTTAGAGTTGTGTTTGCAGTGACTTTTTTGTTTCAGCAATAACTTTTTTGGGGGGATTAGGTAAGCTGTGCTCCCTTGCCACCGCCGAAGCGCTACGTCCCAGTTGTGTGCTCGTCCCTCCACGGATATGGCAGCATCAACAGGGACACATTGCTTCAACTGCTGCACAGCATAACCATTTTCTCCCACATTCACCCCATCACATAGTAAGAACTAAACACAACCTGCCTAAATCAGTCAGCCACTTCACCATCAGTGACCCAAATTAATTTCGAATAAGACAAAAAAAGGACACCAACATACTGGTTTCAGTCTCGGCCATGTGAGGTTAGCGCCGTGGCAGTAAAGAAGTCGTGTTTCATGTCGATGTTGAAGCACCAAATGTGGGCTGGCCTCCAAAATGCAAGGTTGCCTCTACCGCTGTCCCACAGGGGAGTCGCTGACTGGCGGTAAGAGGCCATGGATCAACGTATCAAGACTGGATGAGCAGAATCAAAAAGACAGGTGCACCGCTTCCAACTCTCCAGATTGTACACTTGTCTCTTGGACTTTGTGTGTGCGTTTGTGTGCTTGTGTGTGTGTGAATGTGTCACTGTTCTTTCTCTGTTCACGAAAAGAAGCTTCCCCAACGACAAGCTACAGTGCCGTGAAAAAGTATTTGCCCCCTTCCTGATTTCTGTGTTTGTTGCATATTTATCCCAAACAAAGGTTTCAGTTCATCAAACCAATTTTAATATCACACAGAGACAACCCAAGGAAATACAAAATGCCGTTTCTAAATGCCAATTTCATGTATTTAGACACAGAAAAAATCCAAACCAACCTGTCCCTATGTGAAAAAGTGTTGCTCCTCGAACCTAATAATGGGTTGTGCCACCCTCGGCAGAAATAACTGAAATCGAGCATTTGCAATAATTGGTGATTAGTCCTTCACATTGCTATAGAGACATTTTGGCCCACTCCTCTTCGCAGAATTGCTTCAACTCCGCCGTATTGGAGGGTTTCTAGCATGAACTGCCGATGTAAGGTCACACCAAAGCATCCCAATTAGATTCAAATCTGGACTTTGACTTGGCCACTCCAAAACCTTAGTGTTGTTTTTTTATCCATTCAGAGGTAGACTTTCTGGTGTGGTTCAGATCGTTGTCCTGCTGCATGGTCAAAGAGCGCAAGAGTTTGAGGACGTAAACTGATTGTCGGACGTTCTCCTTCAGGGTTTTCTTGTAGACAGCAAAATTCATTGTCCCATGAATCACAGCAAGTTGTCCTGGTTCTGAGGGAGCAAAGCAGCCACAGACCATCATATTGCCATCTCTATGCTTCACTGTTGGCATAATGTTTTTTTGGATCAAATGCTGTGCCATTGTTACCCCGATGTAACGGGCCACTAATCTTTCATAGAGGTGTGCTGTAGAAGCCTGAAACGATCATGATCTATTGAATCAAGTGGGTTGGATTAGGAAGAGGTCTAAAACAGGCAAGATATGGATCTTAAGGAACCGCAGTTCCCTCCCCCTGTCCTAGATCAACGCTACAGTGCAAACTGGTGCTGTGCACACATTGCCAGGGATTGAAATAGAGAATATGCACAAGCAACCCGCAAATTTACACTAAAGGCGCACAATGGACTAGGAACAGTGTCCCTTTGTACCAACAGCATTTGTCCCATACAGTGGCAGCAATGTAGCCACGCATTCTGAATCTGAAAAGTCCTAACAGCTGTGTAAAAGTGCCTTCAAAGTTCAATGCACAAGTCTAACATAAATTGTAGCATTTGTACACTTTACACCGCCAGCAAAAACACTTCGGCTGAACACTTTGTGATGGATTACCTCACAATTCTCTGATCAGTTTCTCGTTGACAAATGAACATGTTTGTCCAATAAATGAAACACGCTTGACAGATTAAACAGTAAGAGAAGGCAACATTTAATTGCTGCCTCGTCTCTGGCTAAGAGCTACAAGAACAACAACAAAACAAAATTAAGTGAGAAACAATGTTCACAAGGGCTCGCTTGAATGTACTGAAGCCGAAGTTGTAAGTAAAGGATGGACGCTACATGGGGGGGAGGGGCAGGGGGCAATGTGTCAGGGAAGACATCAATTCTCCTCGCTTGGTGACAGAAAGACCTCCCCCCTGGATCCCCCACTCGCCCTCAGCATCGCTGAAAGTGGACTCAACGACTGTTTCCTGTTTCCTGTGCAGCAAGCAGGAAGCCAAGGACATGATGCAGGGGGTACTTTTATGCACGCACAACCTCTGCCTTTCTGACTGTGTCTATGCAAAGCTCGATAATGTGCAAGGCAAAGGAAATCGCAGCGTGAAAGCTTGCCATGGGCCCGGAAACTTCCGTGCAGTGTTGACCCACAACATGGATTGCTGACAGGGAATGCCATCACACACATTGGAGTTTATTTTTTTCAAGATTATGAAAAAGAGTCAATTCGGATGACCTTTTGTAACATGTTACTGTGGTTGTGTGCTGCACGGGTGCTGAGTAGAGGAAGGGAACACATATTCCCAACTAGAATATCCATGTAGGAACATAAAATATTCAGGAAAAACAATCTCAGATCTCACACAAAACTTTGAGCTGAAGTCAGGCATGGTATCAGACTGTATCACGCGAGTGATGACTGCAACTGCAGGACGAGATATTACAAAAGTCTGTTCGGGGAGCCCCCACTCGGTGAGTGCTCATGACCCACTCCTTATTTTGGCAATGGAGACTGCGCTCTTGTCTAGTTTTAGTGGGACATGTGAAATTACAATGCTTGGTACTTTCGATGTAAAATACATGTAACTGCCCGGTTGAGTCTCCAACTATCAAGCGATTTCTATCTGAAAAGGCAGAAACGGATGTATGTGTTGCGGGCTGACCACTTGGATCACCCCTACCATGTAACGCAGATGCTTGCGACTATACAAATATAGTACCGCCCCAAAAATGGGTCAAACCAAAATCCTGTGCTGGTGCAACTAATTTGCACCAGTGCTACCAATACAAAAGTTAGTGTAAAGCCCTGCTGCAGTACAATATATATGTATGTGGAGTCTCCAAACAATGTTTCCTGATTAAAAACACCAAGTGTCGTAGTTTTTCCGTAGTTTGCAGTGACTTGCTAATAATGCATGAGTGAGAGTCAATAGCCAAGTGTGGAGGTGTGAGCCGCTGACTATTCTTGGAGTCATCGTCAACCACGGACCTTGGTTTGTTGGTGGGTCTTCCTCACGCCATCTCAAATAGTAACATGAGCATTAGTCCTGTTCAGTTTAGGTTCAAGTTCTTGGTAGACATGCGATCATAGGACTTCTGGGAAATCTGAAACTCTGCACTGATTTCTGAGAATTGATCGTAGGTAGTAGGTGCTGCTTAGTCAATCAGAGGTATGTTGCCGATGTACTCTCCAGCATTCCTCTTGAAAGCATCTGGAATGACGCCCCTTGCATCAGGCAGGTCCACAGTATCGTGCCAAGTAAGCTCATTAGCGCGGCTTTGTCATGCGGCTGTTTCATGTCCGTCATTCGGCTGACCTTTTCCTTGGAATGCCAGCGGGTCCTCTGCACTCAGAGTGAGTCCAATATTGTGTTCCTGTCGCTCCGATGTGCCACTTGGGCCGCAGATTGATGCTCTTTGACTCTGTCAGGCAGACGTCGCTGCTTTTTTTTGTGTGTGGTGGTGGTGGTGGTGTTACCGGAAAAAAATGCCCTTCTTGTCTGTTGGTAGTGACTGCTTTCTATTCAGCATTTGGTTGCTTTATTTACAGTCAGTCGGTTGGTCTCCCACATCAGTGGTGCGAAACTAAACTCTTTTTTTTTTCAGGTATTTAGTTTTCTTAATTTTTTCAGACAACTTCTTGCCCTACTCTCCTATTGTACGCTTGAAAACAGTACCTCTACTTTTTACTTTTACCATAGTATTATGTTAAACAAGTACAGTATATGTACTTCTGCTTGAACATGGAATGTGAGTCTTTTGCCACCCCTAGCTCTCAGACAATTATTCAAGTCTAGTTTTAGAACAGTGATAATATTTTTTTTCCTGTTCCCTTGGTCATCAAAGCCAAAGGAGGAGATTGGGGTAACTAACTCGAGCTCCCGCATCGAGATGTGACGCTGACTCGGACATCTTCACCCCAGAGTGACCCGAATGTGAGCCCCCCAGTCTTTCACTATGATGAAAGGAATGCATCTGAGCACTTTTCTACATTTTTGCTCTCTCTTGTCCTGTACTTTTCTTCTTGTATGGAACACAAGCTGATTCCAGGATACATCTCCATCACTGAGGCTACCTACCAACTTATCTACAGTGTGTGCCAGCAACCCACAGGCTTGCCTGCCTACTTACCTACCAGCTTGCAGACATACCTAATTACTGATCGACCATCTTACCCCACTACCTAACGACCAATTTACTTACTTGCTGCCTTACAGTAGCTACTAAACTATTGACCTAACGATTTATGAACCAACTTATGTACCTACCATCTTACAGACGTACCTAACCGATCAACCTACCGACATACTTATCTCAGTATTGACTTACCAACCTACCAATATTTGGAGCTATACGAAAAAGTATAATGGCCTTGACCTACATGAATACCAATATTGTTGTTTATATAAGGGTACGTTATTATCCACAGTGCTATGAACAATGCATCCTTATTGTGTTTCATGTAGAAACAATCATTTGTGTGACATCATCTTGATTTGTGGTTTCATGTGAACCTGTGCGGGTGTGGCCAATAAATGTCTTCCTGCATGCAGCTGCTGTGGATTGCACTGAGTGACTGAACAAGCAGCAGAGTGTCTCCGTGGTTTTTTTTGTTTGTCGCCTTTTACCTTTGTTCTTCATGTTCGGTGGTACAAATGAAACGTTCAGAATATGTAGCCGCTCGAGGGGCTTACTTTACCAACAGATGTAAGTCAGAAGTAGCAACAGAAGCAACAATAACAGCAAAACAATCTGTATTGTCTGAGTGAGGCCACACATCATTGTTGCACAACAGTGCACAATGCCATTGTGTCAGAAACACAATAGAGAGAGGTAAGCCGCATGGATGTCAGCCAGAAATCTGGATGCCCGGAAAAAAAATAAAAAATAAAAACAGCAGTGACAATGATGATGATCATCATGTTATAAAACCAGTTGTATTAGATTCTCTTTGACAACATGATAAGTATAGACAAACTCCAAGTTATTGTGTTTAAAGTTTCATTTTGTTGTATGCTTGAGCTGAATGGAGCTGAGGCCTTGTTATCTGATGGTACAGACAAGAAGGTTCAACTTCGGGTAGGCAGCACAATAAGATGTCCTTGAGTTTGTGACAGTGTCTCAATTCATGCGAAATCTGCCCATTGAATTAACAAGGTATCCATTGTTTGTACAGAGAGATGTTTTGGCCTCCAGGTGCCCACTGAGGGGCGTATCGGTGGGCTGGGCTGAGAGGTGTGACATGTTAATGAAGAAGGGAGTGTTTTTCTGATATATCACTTGTAATTTGCATACACGATCAATAAAAAGCCGGCAGAGGCTGCAGAGGTCAGGTGTCAGTTGAGAAGCGCACACATAGTGGCTTCATAGAAAACTGCGCCTCCTGCCGGCAGTGAAAGTCGATCTGTTCCTGCGTTTGAGCCTTTGTTCAACTGTCCGAGCGAACATCTTTGACACAACATTTTCTGTGTATAGAGGGTCCTCACTCTGTGTCAGGTTGTACTTTTCACACAAATATTTCCAGCAAAAATCATAACATCATAACTTGAATGCTTTTAATTACTTTTGGATCACTCCATAACAAACAAAAATCAATATGACATATATTTGTCTGGTCTTTTCTGTCCTATGGTTATTTAGTATGCATGGTTTTGGAATGCCAAAAGAAGCCCGAGCACCCACAATTCAAACACACAAGAACCTATTGACAAGCTTATCTGTCGACTGATAAGCTGACCTACGTACATTCTTAACTGTCTACCGGCTTAAGCGCCCTCGGTCATTTAATCAGAAAATAGTAACTGCACAGCAACGAGAAATTGAGCCTCTCAGAGGAGAGCAATCAGTCAAGCAGGACCATAATTGAGACGGCTTTCAAGGCAAGAGAACACGAGGGGCGTCGCCTTGACACCTTCCGCTCGCTGCTGTTTCTTGTCACGTAGCCAAACCCGCCACCGTGACACAACACTGACCCGTGATGCATGGCCCGCATTAAAGATGCTCTTGTGTCATCCAGCAGTCAGGGACAAAGGGAAGCCTGGCCAAACCGGATTAGCGGCAAACACAGTGGCTAATAAAATTTAGTGGTCTGTAAAGCTGTTAGATGGCCTGCTGTGATTGTATGATTGTATGCACACGTCCACGTTGCCGCTAAAAGGGGTCACGTTTAAGACAGTAGTGGTGCTGTGCCAGCCTTGTTTCCGTTCAAGCGCACTTTTTTTCCTTTTATTTCATCAAAGTGCTGCAAATCTCTTACTCTCTCTCTCTCACTCTCTCTCCATCCGTAGTTATAAACGTAAAAATTTTTTGGTGGACTCCAGCGCGGCCTTGGCTTATCTTCAAGCAGCTCTGATAAAATGACTGGAAAAGTCTTGTTGTCACCAGGCAGATAAAAATCAATCGAGTTTGTCTGCTTTCGTCTGCACACACTTTGCTTGCTGTGTAATATTAGCTGTGCCTAACGGCACTCGAGTTCCACGTCTGCAGTCGGAGGTGATTTACCAGTAGTTCATTCTGTTGTCGAACTACTTCCTTTCATACTTACCTATTTAGTACTTAGCGATATACCTACCAAATTACTGATGTACCCAAATAGCAGCCTTTTAGATTCCTACCCACGGGCTTACCTACCTCCTTAATAACTTTCCAACATACCTAACTACCGATTTACCGACAATATCTCCTGAATTACCAACCTACCTATGTACTGCGCAACTCACCTACCTACAAACATCCTGAAGTGCTCAACTACCGAATAGTATACGTACAAACTGAACCACCTACTGACTTACCTGCCTACAGCCATACCTACTGATTAAACCAGTTCAGGGTGGACCCTTCCTACTGCCTAAAGACAGCTAGGATAGGCTCCAGCACCTCCGCGACCCTTGTTATGAGAATCGATTCAGATAATGGATGAATGGATGTACTTACTGATGTACCGATCTACCGATCAATTTCTCTACATATCACCTGACTGAAGTATCTCACTAACAACCTACTGACTTACTTACAGTACCTACCAACTTACCTACCTTCTGACTTAACTACTTACTGATGGACAGACGTCAAAACTCAGCTGTGACATCCCACGTTAGGGTTGAGACTGAAAGACTGTATCTAACAAAGAGAAACCTGCCAGTGTATTCACTTTCTTTCAGAGAAAACAACAAAGCAGACAAGCGAGGTCGAGCAGAAGGCTCATGGGTGTGTGTGAATGTATGTGTGTGTTGGGGGGTTTGGAGGGTAATGGGGGTGCGACAGTGACTGCGCCGGTCTTGTCGCGAAGCTAATTAGCCGAAAGGAAAGTGGGCCGCCGTCCATATCAGTCAGCCCAGGGAAGGCAGTCTCGTTGCAGGACCTGCCACGTGACGGACAAGTATCGCATATTAAGTGCGGTTGGGTGCTGCCTCTCAAGGGTGGTTTTTGTACTACCACATGTACTTAGTAGTAGTAGAGTAGCACTTGGCATTAAAAGACACTGCTCACGTTCTGAGGAAAACGCAACACAAGCTGCAAATGAGCTAAGAGCCTGCCTGGGAATAAACACATGGCCACCGGGACTGCTTCTGTAATTATAGATTTCATTTGCATGTTTAAAAAAGAAAAGAAAAAAAGGCAATTCATTTTGAAAAGTGTTTGAAATATAAAAAAACCAAAACATCCTCGACTCTGAAGGTTTCCTTTGGCAAGCGATAAAGCCTGGGGGAGGGGTCAAAGTGGCAAGAGTTTTGATTGCTGAGATGTGTATAAATATTGTGGCCCACTTTTATCTTGTCAAAGAAGAGCTCCATGTCTTGTCTTTAAGCAGCTCCGAGAGCACTTTTTCCCCTTCTGGCAATTCAGCTAAATATGGACTGTGGCTGAGATGTTGCAGAGCAGATGTAACTCAGAGCTTCTTGGCACACAGGCGCCTCAGAAAAGTGCTTGTTAAATTCTCTCATTTGAGGCAAAAAAAGATGCTCAAATAAGGATTATGTCCCAACCAATAGGGGTTATTTTTTAGGATGATACCAATTCCGATATTTGGCAGGAAAAAAAAATCCGATTATAAATGAATTGGCAAACTATTTTTAAAAATACATACAATAGAATAACTTCTTTTTTGGTCCCTTAACCTTAACTTTCCCTCGAGAAAGGAATGTTCCGTAAAGTAGAAAAATAACCAAAAAAAAACCAAAACAACCCCCCCCCCAGCAGGAACTAATTAATATCCTGCAGCTTTAAATGTATGTAATACATAAGTAACATAATGAATGAAGTTACTGGGTAAAACATGATTGTGTTAAATGACATTTCTTCTATTCAATTTTTTGTCTTTGCCAAGAAATGATGACTTCAAAATAAAAAAACCTAAATTTTATCTCATATACTGTATATCGGTCTTTTTATGAGAGTCAATATTTGATGGCGATGCATGTCCTTTAGTTTCTGCCCGTATGCTCTAAACCAGGGGTCTCCAACCGCCGGTCCGCGGACCGGTACCGGTCCGCCGGGCATTTGGTACCGGGCCGCACAGAAAGAACTTGCCTTAATTCCGTTTTATTTATTTCGGAATACGAAACATGTGTTATTTTGAAAAGCTACCGGATTCTCCGTTACATCCGTCTGTGTCACGCTTGACACACGTCAAGCCACGCTTCTCCTTCACGTGACCGATTACTTCAAAACAAAACGCGGGAACTCGCAAAATGAGTAAAAAAAAAAACAGCTGGAGATCACAAATGACGGCGGCCTTAAAAGTACGTTCGAGACAACTGGATTAAAGTTATGGCTGAATACTCTGAAATCGCCACTATAGCACTGCTGCTAGTTCCGACATCCTACCTGTGTGAGGCGGGGGGGTTCTGCAGCAACGGCGACAAAAACAAAATTACGAAGTAGACTGGACATAAACCACACACTTGAGGTGTCATTGTCTCCTATTACCCCGAGATGGGACCGTCTGGTTGCAGAAAATCAAGCTCGGTGCTGTGGTGAGTAGTCATTTTCATGCACTTTGAATTTGCGTTGTATCGTATTTTGAAGGCATGAAACATTGCCATAGCGATCGGAGTGTTGCGGCCAGATTAGACGCTCCTTGTGTTTATTATTATATTTCGAAAACGCCACAGTTTTCATGCAGCTCATACCATATTATTTTGTTGTATTAATTACGCCACACCTTAAATGCCGGTCCCTGAAAATATTGTCTGACATAAACCGGTCCGTGGGGCAAAAAAGGTTGGGGGCCCCTGCTCTAAACCATTGGTTGCCAAACTTTTTGACCGAAGATCGACTTTGGAAGCAACCAACTTCCCGCGATCGACCCGATCGCGCACGTGTAAGCATAGACACATGCACGCACTCGGGTGCCCAACCATGCACACACACGCATATGCACACACGCCACAATGAGCAACAGCCGGAACGGCTCCCAACACGAACGAAACCAAAACACACAGACACACAAATCTTCATCTTTTTCCCCCATTTCCTCCTCCCGCCCCTCACGGTCAACTTGGGACCAGTCCGCTGGCTCCCGGTCGATCGCGATCGACGTATTGGGCACACCTGGATGGCAGCCTTCCTGCTTGTTTTCCATCTCTCCCTGTTGCAACACGCCTGATTCAAATGATCAGCTCATCAGTAACGTCTGCAGAAGCCTGATATCAATCCGCTTCTGATCCAGACCTGAATCCAATTGAGAATTCACAAATGCTCTCCATCTCATGTACCTGATCCGGGGCTGTTTTGCAATTAAGAATGGACAAGCATTTCAGTCTCTGGATGTGCAAAATTGATATGTAACCAAAATGATTTACAGCTGTATTTGCAGCAAAAGGTGGTGATACAAAGTACTAATTTAGGGTGACCGAATAATTTTGCATGCCCTACTTTTCAGTTTTGTATTTCTTAAAAAGGTTTCAAATATTTTATGAAAACAAACAAACAAACAAAAAAAATCAGCAAAATGTAAAAGCGGTGTGTTCCTTTTCTGTGTGTTCTAGAATGCATGACTTGACGTGCGGGCTGGGAGGAGAGCATAAGAGCATTTGGGAGAGCGGACATAATGCTACTGAGAGAGAGGTTGGGGGTCACTTCTGGCACAACTCCACCACACGTGGTTTCCAAATTCTAGAAAAACAATTTGCAGGCTGGTTCCCTCAATGCCATCAAAGGCTGCTCCTTATGTATGACTCTATGGACCGCATAAACTGTGGGAAATTTGGACAGGCTTAATGTGAATTTGGACACCACGTACGGGCAAGTCGCGTCGCAACATCATGCGTCCGAAAATGCAGAGGACTCAGCCTGTGAATTTGTACAGTCTTAGTCCATTTGTTTTTCTGTCGTCTACGACCCAATGTTGTAGGAGTAGACATGAAAGGCGCATGGCAGACACACGGGGAGAGGCGGGGTTTTAGTTAGCCAGGCGTCTTACTTTCAGTTTTTAAAAATAGCCACCAAAATAAGTCATATTTTATCAGAAATGTACAATATTTTCTGCACTATAAGGCGCTTCAGAGTCTAAGGTGCACTTTCAATGGATGGCCAATTCTATTTTTTCATATATGGAGTGCATCGTATTATAAGGTGCACCGCATTATAAGGCGCATAGAACAGAAGCTAGATTAATGGCTACAGTTTCATTCTAGATCCACTAGATGGAGCTATGCTTAAGGGAATACAATAGAGCTTTATTTATATAGAGCCGTCACAACTGCTGCATCTGGAACATAGCACTTCACAGAACATTTAAAATGCTGCATCCAAGAAATCAGAATATTGATCCATATATAAGGCGCATTGGATTATTTTGAAAAAATTGAGTGCTTTTCGGCACGCCTTATAGTGTGGAAAATACGGTAATCACCATTATCCCAAAGGTAATATAAAATTATGCCTATAGTTAACTGTGGAAATCTTAAATTAGCATGACACAGCCCTTTAAGAATCCATTGTAACTCATTACAGTGATGAAAAATATGGAAAATGTCACAAGTCAAATAGGATGATTGTTCCTTTCTAACATGTCAGAGGGCATTTACAGACCACAGCAAAACTCATGTCAGGTATCAAAGTGTTTACATTTTACTGCATTCCCCTCCCAAGTGTGCAACGGTAAAGACACATGGAAGTTCAGCTTGGCCCTTCACAAAGCCAAAGCCCAGGAAAATTAATTGAAAGTCAGAGAGGAAACTGAGTTGATCCGTCGCAAAACACAAACGACTTAATTGGATTGTGACAAGCGAGCTGAGGTAATTCCTGCAAATCGCGTGACTCCCGGCTATTCTGAGTGTCACTTTCCCAGGCTCCACAACCCACATCGAAGCAAGGCGGTGATTAGTGTCTCACTTCATAAGCCAGCAATTAAATGCAAAAAATTAGCTGTTCGTGTCATATATGATGCTATTTGGATGTTGCATATTATGCAGTGATAATTTTACAGTTTGAGCCCTGCGAGTCCCAGGGACTCGCTTATCAGAAAAGTACGAGTCCCATTATGCATTTAGAGAGTCCCAAATTTGGAATTCTGAAATTGTCTACTCTCTGATATCTCCGCAATAAACTTTCACAACACTTGTTTTAACGTTAAACAACTTGGCAATCGTCTGCTGACCTCGCCAATCTCATCTCGCCAATCTCGTCTCACGAGAACGGAAATCTCGTCACGCGAGATTACTTAACGCAAGATCAAAACAACAATGGCGGAGATTATCAAACTGCGATCGTTGCTGGAAAAAAAAGATGTTCCGTAGGTTTTTTTTTTTTGTTTTGACTGAGAAATTTCCTTGCGTCCCAAAAACGCACATTATTTGGAACTGTGCGTCCCGCAGGAAAATTATGCGTCTAAGACACAGAGGTAACGAGATGGCTGATTATGATATTCATGATTCAACAATGCCAAACATACCCTCGAGTCATTGATTAATATTCTCGAGGGGTCTCAAAATGCCCCAAAAAAAACACCAATCCTGGTGAAAATGTATGTCCCGAACACATCCAAAATCAAAATGTGCTCGTTTAAACCCACAGGGGGATTTGGCATGGATTAACCATATTTTACATGACATAATGTTACAGTATATACTTATAGTTGTTATTTTATGTTGAATATCCTGTTACAGCTTCAGCTGTTGTAAAAATGCTGCATAAAAAAAAGATGACACAAGGTGACTTCAGACTACACGTCAGACTATATGAATGT
The DNA here is from genome assembly GCF_001891065.2 of Hippocampus comes. Lineage (NCBI taxonomy): Eukaryota > Metazoa > Chordata > Actinopteri > Syngnathiformes > Syngnathidae > Hippocampus > Hippocampus comes. The sequence continues at coordinate 3,073,286 of NW_017805744.1, forward strand.
AGCCTGTTTTGAAGGCGACAGACGTGTCGCGGACAAACGTAGTGTCTCGCAGCTGATTTTGATCATTCGTAGCCCACCATACTCAACGACTGGTCATGAGGTGCCTGGGATGCCTCACAAAGACAGATAACAGCCTGGCAGAGTGGGGTGCGGGGGGAAGACATCTTGCCCAGTCCAAGAGACAAAACAATTTTTGTCTGGTCGTCTGACAGACTACTATTGTGAACAACAAAAAAAAATCATGTCGTTTGAGGTGGCTATTTCATGCTGAAACTGAATCATTGATGGGCACGGGAGGGGTGAGGGTGGGCTGGCATTGGGTTCAGCCGTGATGGCTAGGATCGGCTCAGAAATACACCGGGCGTTCCGCAAAATTAACATATTTTGACAAATATAATTGCAAATTACATCAATGAAACTGTTCACAGAAAATGCATCATTTCTTCTTTTACTTCAGCAAGAGTCCAAGACTTAATGTAGTTGCTTTGTATTTTTGTTTCTTAATGACTACCCCGTCCAATCCCACAATCAGCAGTTGCCGCCTCATGAGCACAGGAAGCTCAACACCTCTTCTGTCGAGATGGCTGTGCTAAAACGTCCAAACCAATCAAGTTTCATTGAAGCACAACGTGTTTGGTTTGACTGTCTTACCCACTGGCATAATTCCGTTTACCCTGCCTGAACCCTTACAAAACACTTTGAAGAGTGCTGCCAGTCGACGCCCTGTGCAGCATGCTAACTTAAAGCCACCGGGAATTGTAAAGCTCGCTGGACCGAACCCCCGACTGTGAAAGTCGAAGCCTTCACCACTTTTTTTTTTCTGTCTGCAGACACAAAGAGGCGAAGAAAGGATTCCGCGTCACTGAGCGCATCGTTTCCTGGGAAATACACCTTTGGTTTCAGTCGAGGAGAGAGACTCTCCCCTCGTCGGTCTTCCTTTGTTTCTCCCACCAACACTTGTTTAAAAATTTAAACAAGGCCGACAATGCCTCAAAAGCTCAACCTAGCATGAAAGCAGAAGGAACACACACACACACACACACACACACACACACACACACACACACACACACACACAGTTTGCAAGAGGAAACCCTGGGAGAAATTGAGGGGAGAAAATTCTCTGTTTCAATGTGAGCACACATCAGCTGAGTGGTGTGTGTGTGTGTGTGTGTGTGTGTGTGTGTGTGTGTGTGTGTGTGTGTGTGTGTGCGTGTGTACTGTATCCATCTGAAGTATTATGTAATTTTCAGGTTCTAAACATGACACCCTGGAAACAAAAAAAGCCCCGTCGAAGGTGAGAGAGGAAATTAGCCCCCAACACTAGTTTCACTGATAAAACTTAAATTCAGTGGTAGCATGTATCATGAAAGGATGCATGAAAAGGTTTTAAGGACCCATGCCCAAATTTGAAAAGAAAGTGTTCGATTTTGGCACAAATTCTAGGGCTCGCACTTTTACAGTCTTCCACTTGTGCATTTGCATAATTCGCAGGTCAAGGAGACAGGTTTTTTATTTTTTATTTTTTGCATTTGAGATCTATTGTGGGTTGAACATCACTTTTAGCTTAAGAAACATTAAAAAAAAGCTCAAGTTAAAAAAAAGTTCAAATCAGCCCCCAACACCAGCTTTGTGAAGCGCTTTTGCCTCGGCTATTTCATGACGTAAAAAGTATGATATGTATGAATCAAATATATGAGCATTGGTTGGATATCAGGGAATGACAGAACAAGTTGGAATGCTTTCATCCCAACAGACTTAAAAGTCACACTGCATGGGAGGGGCCAGCCAGGTGGCCTCCTCAGCCAGGGTGCTCTGCACCTCACACCTGAGGAGGCTGCCTGGCTGGCCCCTCCCTAACACACACTGCGGTGTTGGTCATTTTGACCACTCTCAAAGATCATGATCTTCGGGTGTTTTCAACGATTCCGTGCACAATGACCTGCTGATTAATCAGGGGCCTTTTACCTACTCCCAGTGCATTGATTAAAGTCGTGTGCCAGACACATGATGAATTGGGTCATTTAGAAATCTACTTTGTACCTGGTGGCTGGAAATGAGAGCTGTGGCTTTGTGTGCCCCAGTTGCTAGACGTGACTTTGGTCTTGGAGCTTTTGTCGGCACATCGAGTCTTATTATGCATGTCGCCATGGCTGAGAAGTCGCGTTGAGCTCAAAAGCCAGTCGGAGCTTTCTGTGCAGGGTCAAGCCCTACCGAAGGCGGAGCTACGTGGTTGCTCTTGGTCGCCATGGCCACCTCTTGTCAATCTGGCCACGCCGACAGCTAGGGGAAAATGTTGATATCTGTATTTTTTTCTGACATTTTCTCATGGGACGGAATGGTGCTTGTTTTTGGTAGTTGTTTTCTGTTAGTCATATTCCACTTGGAATTGGGAGTGAATGGACACCCGAATTATATAAATGTTTCTTGCAGAATGATGTGAATAGTCAGTTTTGACCCTCTGCAGGATGCTAATTTTTCTCCGAAATGACTAAACTGTGTCGCGTCAACCAGCAGCAGAAAGTTTCACAACCACTGAAAAAGTCTTTGGGGGAAAAAAACAAAAACGACAACCCTATGCACTCAGCCTCAATTAAACATCAGCAGAGAGACAATGATTTCTGTGACTCGGCTTCAAGCAAAAGGCATTAAGCCAATGAAAGACTTCATAGCGACCAGCAAAGCCCTTTGACGAAACCTCAGCAACTAAGACTTCAGAACGAGCCCAATCATTTCAAAGTGTGAAATGGGCATGGGGCTTTCCATATCAAGAGAGGCTCTGTTCTGTCCGTACAACGTGGCGATTATTCGAGACGGCGGCATAACACACATCTCATTCCTCCCGCTCAAATCACGTCTTTGGGGAATGTGAAATTACAATCATCTCCTGCAGCCAAAAAGACTTTTCTCTCAGCCATTAACCTTGGACACCCGAGCCTCTGCCGCTGTAATTTCACTCCGTTTATTAAGGTTAATTGTTTTGCTGACCACACATGCTCATTATCAGCATCAAGCTTTTTCACTCACGTCAATTTAATGCTAAACCGAGAGCTTCCATCATGTGAAGCCTTGGCTATTGGTTCGTGATGAACAGTAACACCTTACACTGGGAAGAGGAAAAATCTTTCGCCAAACAATTTCTGCAAAGTTGTGAGCATACGACTCACCCTAACCTCAGCCCTAACCCTAAATCTAAACCCCAATCCTAAAAAGGCAATCATCAATCTATCCTTATCTTAAACTTAATACGAACTAACCCTAAAGCTTAGCCCAACCCCAGCACCAAATTTAATCCTGCACCTTAACTAAAGACCTTTGTCAAACTTTTGAGATTCAGGGACTAATCAGGGCTCTGGTCCAACCACTGATTGATATATTCATTGATTAAGCGCTGCGATCCAGAGTTTAATGTTGCTTATATGTGCGGCTGAGTACTTAATACATTCTGCCAATCACTAATGTTGAGATCAACACTTTCATCCATCCATCCTCTGTACCGCATCTCCTCACTTGGGTGGCAGGTATGCTTCTAGAGGCGGAGCACAACCCGAAATGGTCGCCAGACACTCGCAGGGCACATATAAACTAACAATCACACCTAGGGACAATTTAGAGTGTTCCATTAATCTGCCATGCATGTTTTTGGAATGTCGGAGGAAACTGGAGAAAACCCACAAAGGCACGGACGGAGAGGACATGCAAACTCCACAAAGGACGGAACCCAAATTTGAACCCTTGACCTCAGAACTGTGAGGCAGATGTGCAAACTAATAATCCACGATTCCGCCCATGCACATTCATGTACACATTTATTATTCGGTGCATATCCAGATGCACACTGTTTTTTTTTTTTTTTTCACTCAGCTGTCCTTCATAATTACTCTCTGAAAACGTGCGAGTCACAAGCCTCCTCCCGCCTCGGATGACAAGCAGAGGAAAATAGTGACAACAAGCATTAATAACGTACCAATCGGAAGAAAACTGTTTGAGTCCACATGGGGGGGAAAAAAACATTCAAAAAACACGTCATAACTCATTTTGCATGCAAATCCAAAGACACAAAAAACATGCAAGTGATCCAGCTTGATGCCAGAGAAGGTAATGCAGCAGACATCTCCTGAATCAAATCATGAATGCAAGGAGGAAAAACGGATGTGTGAACAAGGTTTTTCAAAAAGTCTGCCACACCGTTGAATGTCATAAACGCCAAAGCATGAACTCCACTGATTTAGCAGAACGAGGTACCTAATAATCCATCTTTTTTGAGTGCAAGGTAATATTTTACTGTACGAAACAGCATTGCTTCATTCGGCATGGGAAAATGAAAAAGACAAGCCTCATCGAACACATCACCCTAAAAGTGACACACGAACAAAACAACGAATGACTCCAAGGATTTCCATAATTACTTCTTGGCATTAGTCATTGTTGACTCATTGTATTCCAGAGGAGACTGAGGGCCACTGCAGTAAAGGTGAGAGTGTGGCATTCTGGTGTGGAGCTGCTACTACAAATTAAGTCGAGAAGGAGCCGAATTAAGAGGAATTTTGGATGTTTGACATTTTGATGCAATGGTGCTTCCACCCACATTTCAAAAACACGCCTTGTTGAATTTAAAGGAACTTTTCCATAGATGGTTGTTTATATTTTCCATGTTCCATAAGTTATTTTTCATGGCCTCACCGTTCTCCTCCCACAGCCAAGTTTTTGCCTCGCCAAACTCTTCCCACGCCCAAATTGTTGACTCGCTCTGCGCCTCTATCCGTGGGCAACTCCAGAGCGAAAGACAATTCAACACCTCTCAACAGGACTGGTACCAGAGCTGAAACGAGGTTGAGGTAAGCCCGACTAAGTGCAGTGGACACTTCTCAACCTCAAATACCAGCTCGGACTCATCCTTTGCCAGACAGGTGACAAGCCACCCAGCTTCTGTAGCCGGGGCCGAGGTCCCTGCTTCCTGCCGCCGCCCAGCTCATATTGCATTTGACCACTCTGGCCCCTCCCACAGGAGGTGAGACCATGGGAAGGGGGACCCATGTTGTCTTTTTGGACCGGAGCACAACCGGCCTCCATGGATACAGGCCCGGCCACCAGGCACTTGCCATCAGGCTCCACCTCCAGGCCTGGCTCCAGAGTGGGGCCCCAGTGACTCATGTCCAGGAAAGGGAATATGTAATCCAATATTTGTAGACATCAGATGACTCTTTTGAGCCATGCTTTGTCTGGTCTCTCACCAAGGATCTGTTTGCCATGGTGACCCTGACGCGCCTAAAACGGTGGTGACAAACTATAATTGAGCAAAGACGGAAGCACAGTTATAATAACGATGACGGAGTGACCGGCTGACGGACTGGGCTGGCCTAAAATTGTGAGGGGCTGACAGAAATAATGACCAACTAACGACTGATGGCGTGGCGGGCCGGCCTCTGTCGAATGACAAATCATTTGAACCACCACTGTTCCTATGACACTTGCTTGCTTCCTTTGTTTCCTAAAAAGAAAACAAACAACTGATGTTGAGCTTTCCTAAAAAGGAAATATTGAAACAGCTTTGTTAATCAAACTGTGTTTTTTGGCATACCGTTAACGTAGTTAATTGAAGGTGGGTAACTTCGTTTACATCTACATTTCCATGCAATAATTATTTCTGCCTCAATTTTTGTTTTATTTCACCCACCGCTGGGAGTTCATCACATCTATACGGTCATTGCCCGCGGACGCAACAAGCAGCAAAATAAATAAGCAGGAAAAAGTGTGTTTATTTAAGCACAAAGCCAAATGTTTGAAAGCACTAAAACAGTATTTAAATACAATACTTAGCCTGACGGCTAACATGCCCAGAGAATAATCTCCGCCTATCAATCCAAGGTACTATCTGCCAATTTCAAGACTCATAACTTCTCATCAGGCCAAGGTGAGAGGTCCTATTTTGTCATTGCACTTCCACAAAGGCTTCACATGTGCTGACATTTTTTCTATAAAGGACTGAAGTGGGGGACCACAAGCCCCGCAAAACTGACAGGGTAATGTTCAAGCACTGGTGCCAAAAGCGTAATGAATTTGGAATAATTATTGCTTTTGCAGTCTGAATTACATTAGTAGTGAGTGATTTCAGACTACGGTGGGAGCTTGGTTAAATTTAAATCCTTTTTCAAGCAAAAAAAAAAAAAAAAAAAAAACTTGACTGGGAACTCTTTGTCACCCGCCTCGTGCCTGAACTCATACACTGACAGCAAAGGGGAGAAAAAAAGAGGACTTGACTCATTATTCTGGAAAAACATAAATATGTATTAAACCTTTATTCCTTACTGTGCATTCTCTTTTTAAAGAAAGAAAAAGCCGATTAAATATTGATGTTGTCTGCATCTCCTGTGTGTATTCATCTAAGAAACCTTTTTCATATTTCTGAGAACAACTGCGAGTTCATTTATCCAGGAGATTCACATGAGAAAAAGTCACTTTCCAAAGCCTAATAATTCCGACTGTGAAAACCGCTCCTTTTGCCCTGTTTTCTATCTTTCATTTTCCAAAATGAAGTCAATCTGTTGATTAAAAAAGAGCATTTCGCTTAAAAAAAGAAAAGGAGACACTATTGTTGCTGCACTTTCTTACAAAGAAAAAGGATCATACGGATGTTGCATCTTCCTAGAGAAAGATAACTACTGATGTTAAAAAGATGTTTCTCATATTTTTTCTCTCTAGTCAATATAGAGACAAAACTAAAAATACAATAATAATTCAAGTGCATTTTTTCAGTGGGAGAAAATGCAACATTAGGAAATATTTCTTTTCCTTTTCATCATGTGTGCTACAATTATGAGCAACCTTTGATGTTAATACTTTTTACAACCCCCCTTTGCCACAAAAAACAAACAAAAACAAAAACAAAAAAGCGACCTGCATTATCTCCTCTCCAATCTGCTCTTTTGCCCCCTCCACAGGTTTTGACTGGGGTTGAGGTCTCAGGACTGAGTTGGCCATGCGAGAAGTTTGATTCTGAGTCTGGTGACCCATGTCTGCAATTTTCTGTATGAGAGTACGGTATGGCTCTGCAATACAATAAAAAATAAAATAAATAAAAATATCAATAATTTGACACATCTCTTTGTGTGAGTGTTAACGAATGGCTTTATCTTGCTAGTATACACAACCAAACAGAAACAAAAATAACGCAAATATTGACCCATTGCAGCGATGCCACATGATCACGTGAGTGCACCATGACGGACGGCGAAAAGTTAATGACTGCCGAATCAAAGTGGATGGAACACAGAGAGATTGAGCCATTTAGAGGCTGGAGAAGTTTTTTTTTTTTGCCCATCAAGCCATGGCATCCACCACTTCAACTACTGCCTGCTCGGTTCACTGTTTTAATCAAATCGCTGACTTTATCAGAATTCACAGTGCACGACCTTTATCATGACTGTATTTTCAATGCCATATCCCCTTACAACGTGCAAAAGGTGAATACAGCACCTTTGGTGGAAGTAAGGCACAGTTCAAGCTGTCGAGCTCTTGAGACTTTTTCAAAGGCTCCAGCCCTTTTATGGCGTCACCGTGGACCACAGCCATCTTGACGGTGCATTTGCATTGTGTTGACTCTTTTCCGCTTGTGTATTTCACTCCTTGTGAAGATCGCAATCTTAATTGAGGTCGCGCCGTGTCTTGCCAGCCAGCGAGATGGACGAAATGGGAAAACAACAGTCGGTCAGTCTGCTGTTCGGCGAGCACGTTGGAGTTTTTCGATAACCCCGAAGTCAAGCTGACCTTCATTTTTTTTTTTTTTTTTGGGCCTCCTCTGCATTCCATTCAATGTGTTTTTATCGACAAAACATAATCCATGAGCGCTGTTTATCTGAACAATTTCCTGGTTGACACCCAAGGTGGGGGACGGGGAACACCACCAGACTGGTCACCTGTCAATCACACAAATGACGCTGCTTTTACTTCATCCATAATTGCTTTGAAAATTAAGGGTCATGGTTGGAAAATAATATATACTATACTAGCGTGTGATCTGTTCCTGAAATGTAGACACAAAATGAATGGAAGAGGGAATCCCAGTAAAGTCGTGCCCCACAATTGACAGGTGACCATCAGTAGTTTTTGACATTTAAGAAAGTGAAACATTTAACTACAGTCCCATTCCAGTTAGTAAACAACGATGACATAATCAGGTTCCTTAATGTATTCACAAGATAGGAACCTTTTTAATAAAAAGCATCATTCTTACAATTCAGAGCCCTTATTTCTTCGGTGGAAACAAGACTTTGGCAAAGATTTTGAAGGGCATCACAAACATTGACAATTTCATCAAGAAGGTCAGCCTGTGACAGTGGAATCTTTGTTTGCAAAATTCCAAAGTTCTTCAGTCTCCCTGTAACTCTTTTGACGTGTACTCTGACACGAGCCAGTTGCCTTGATATGTCAACTTCGTGGGCAAAAAGCTGCCTTTTGCCGTGAGTAAAAGCTGGAATGTGCAGGGTAGCACCATGCGCTTCTGCAAGTTATCTATCTGCCAAAATCTCGTCAATAAATTCCCAAAGATCATGAAAGCCAGACTCCTTTGAAATCATTTTGTCAGAAACTCGTCCACCCGAACACTCAGAGATAAATGCAATCGCTCCTGCAGGAGTGATGCCAATCAAATATGTCATGGTATCATTGTGTTTTTGGAAAGTTACCCAATTTATGGCCAATACAATTTGTTCCATTTGCATTTCATCCTGGCTGTAACATAAACAAAGCTGATATTATTAGTGTACCTAAAACATGCACGTTTGAGTTGTCGTCAAGAGAAATTTGCCAAGTCTGCAAAGGTGGGACTCATGGCAGTTTCGGTCAATGCCATGGTTACCCACCAGGCCTTAACAGTGCGAAATCAGGGCGACTTCTCCAGATGGCTCTCCCCGCTGCATCTCTCAGCACTCCCACGCCATGCAGGAGACTAGCCAGCGGCCCACATCTCTGCACATTCAGATCAAATATTCTGCCATGGCATCACCTTGCGTACCAAAAGGGAGAACAAAAGGTCGGCTGATGTGAGGAAGGATGCATCATTAAAACCTCAACTCTTCAAAAATAGTCTCAAAGCAGCAAAGACTCTTGAATATGTTATTTCGAAATGCAGGAATGACTTTCCAGTATATTCTTTGCAGAACCAAAACCACTCTACAGCAGGGGTGTCAAACTCATTTCACATTGTGGGCCACATATGGCCTCAGTAGATGTCAAGGGGGCCGGGCCATTAAAATTATACCATACTCTGCTATAAATAACCAAAATAATATGTCTTTCCTTTGTTTTGGTCTAAAGAAGCACAAGAACATTAGGAAAATGTTGAAATTTAATGAGCATATCTTTTACAAAACATTTCATGAAGAACCTTAGATTTCCTTTACTTTTATCATTGACATATACAGTATGCATTGCAACTGATCCCACTGATTGTAGAAAGGCACAAAACTTTAACAAGTAATTGGTATCGAAAAATATAGGAATGCATTTTAAGATTGAACAAAATTTATAAAGAAAGGAATTTTTTAAACATTTGCACATGTGCATATAAAATCTAAATTTAATCCCTGCCTACACCTTCCAAACTAAGGAGAGTGCTATTAAATGTGTAAAGAATACAGTATTCACATGTCCTTGATAGGGTCTGCTGTGTTGGGTCTGTCTCAGTGACAGGATGAGACTGCTGTTGTCTTCTTCTCTGATCAAAACAATGTTGTCTTCTACTCTGATCAAAACACTGTGTCCCCTAGCGGAAACTCCATGAATTGCACCTGATTAAAAATATCCATTGCGCATTATGCATTTTTTCACTTTTAAATGATCCTGCGGCGGGCCTGATCGAACCCCTGGGTTCGGGCCGTATGTTTGACACCCCTGCTCTACAGTCACACTGGAAGTGGGAGACAATTCCAATGCCCATTTCAATTGAAGGTGGAATTTGCGATGAACAAACTGTCGCCCCCCCCTATCTCATTCATGGCAAATCCTCGAATAAAGATCACATTTTGATACCATGCTTTGCTCCTAATCCACAGAGCTGGGGGGGAAAAGCCTTGTAGTCAAGCATTATCCATAGATACTTGCTCCCTGTTAGGGGTCGTTAGATGAATTCACTAGTCACAGAGTTTGTCAAAGTACCAGCCTTGGAAAAATCCCCCCAAAATGGCTTCTTCAACAAAAATGGCTGACTTCCTGTTCATGTAGTTTGTGGGTCTTTGAGATTTTTTATGCATCCTATGACAACAAACACGGTGGCTGCCACCACTCTCCCTTCTCTGCTTGTCAGTGTGCTTTGATTCACATCGGTTTGAATGTGTTTTAGCATGTTTTTTCTTCCCTTTTTAACAAAAAAAAAAAAAAAAAGTTGACAGTGGAAGAAGTACTCTCAAATCCTTCCAAAAAGAGCTATGCTTTTATGGAGTTTAAATCCTATTGGCTCCCAACTTATGACAACAAACACGGTGGCTGCCACCACTCTCCCTTCTCTGCTTGTCAGTGTGCTTTGATTCACATCGGTTTGAATGTGTTTTAGCATGTTTTTTCTTCCCTTTTTAACAAAAAAAAAAAAAAAGTTGACAGTGGAAGAAGTACTCTCAAATCCTTCCAAAAAGAGCTATGCTTTTATGGAGTTTAAATCCTATTGGCTCCCAACTTTTACAGCCTGAACCTACAGTATGTTAGCTTAGCCTGGCATTCCACCGGCGACAGAACTGGATGCCTCGAGCGCCGTTATCATGCATGTTATCCGTCTCCCTGCTGCAACACACCTGTTTCAAATGATCAAGATCGTTATCAGGCTCCTGCAGAGCTTGCTAATGAACTGATCATTTGAATCAGGTGTTTTTCAGCAGGGAGAGATGGAAAACATGCAGGATAAGGGCCTGCGAGGACTGGAGTTTGACACGTATGGGCGATAGCCTGGACCTCTGCCAGCCTAACCTGGCCTTCCATTGACAAGAGTTTGGACCTTTGTTAGCCTCACCCAAGCCTTCCACCTGCTACCGCCTGGAACTCTGCTAGGTGGATCGTGCTACTATCCCAACGTTATCCTACAGGTGACTCTTAAGTGCAGTTAACAACTCTCCTTTTCTGGCTGTCAAATTTCAGATCAGCGTCCAACGTGACACCTAGATGAGAGTGCATGAGGAACCGAGGTCTACATTGGCATTCCTAGCGGTGCCACCAAAAATCATAAACTCTGTCTTGTCATCACAACTTAAAAGGTTCAGAACAAGCCATACCTTTAACATCATCATTTAAGACAGCAGTGGGGTGAGATAATATCCATTGCGCTGTTTTAGAGGCACATATATTTAAGTAAAACTTCTTTATATAAGTGTGTTGGGACAGAATCTTTCAGAGAAGCTTAGTGCTTCAAGTGATCAAAGATCTCCTGTAAAGAGGATAGAGTCAGCTGTTGAAGTTGGTTGAAAGCAGCAGGGCAGGTGACAGGGACCGCAAGCCCATAGCCTTTGTAGAAGATATCTCATTTAACAGGAAGGTAAGGAATTCTTCAACAAGAGACATATTCTCCCGTGTGCTTGAGTCAGAAAAGGTGTGCTGCTTGCTGCACACTTTTTTGGCTTCTCCCATCAACTTTAGTGTGTCACTTACCATCATGAAATGTACACACTCTGGGTGGAGTGACCTTGAAATGAGGGCGTTCCCTGACAAATCTCGTGGTGCATATATTCTCTCAGAGACTTAAGCATCTGTTGTATTCTGCGCTCTGGAAGCTTTTCTAAAATCGAGCGCCTCTCGAAGGTGAAACATCATATTGCACCTTTTGAGTCATTTCACAACCAGTGACGGCAGGTGATGACTGTCAGCAGCCGATTTGGCTGATTCATGCTGACATGCTGATGGGGCGAGGGGGCACACCAAGCCCATATACACTCACAGACTGCCCCTGTATTTGTATCCCTAACACATTACAATGTTGGCCGAAAGTCGACCTTTTGTGATATTAATTGCGAAAAATAAGGATTGGCGCCTGCAGACTTTTTTCTTCACCTGTAAAGAGCCTTTCTATATGCTGATGGGACTTGGAGTTGAAGTATCAATCACAACCGATACAGTCATCGTAATAATGCGCTGTGTGCTCAAGATTCATTTTGCATTTGATGTGCCACGTGGGTATTGTGTTGCTTGGCAATCCGGTCAACTCTTAATTTGCACCGTCTCCGAAGCGTTCAGTTGTGAGGATGGTATTTTAATTAAATAGCCTTTATTGGATTCATTAAAAAGTGACTGCAACAATCCACGCTCTTGCAAAGTATCCTGTTGATGAGCCCTGCACACGTCACTGGCGAAGGCCAGTATGGCTTCCGTATCCATCACGCAAGTTACTTTCACCCTCAGACTTCCCCAAATCATGCTTCTTTGCTGGTTGCGCACAAATTTCCAGGTTGCGCAAAGTGGATGGGAGAATTGCCACACCTTGAAAGTGAGCAAGACAGACGCAAGCACAAACAGGAGAATATGCCCCAATGAGAGTGCAAAGCATCCAGACAAACAGACTTCTCGGCATTCAGGACAGAGTTCCCTTTTTTTTTAAGTTTTGTGGCGGTTTAGAAAGATGATAAGACGGATGCTTTGTTTTGGCTTCCTGCACAGTTGTATGATAATAATGTCAGCAACCCCGAAGCATTTGGAAAAAGACGTGTAGTTTTACCTAATTCCATTTGTGCTCAGTGCTGCGACACTTGCGTCTAAACCTGACAACGTCGCGCCACAGTGGCAGGTTTAACTTTCACTGGCAACAGCAACCCCAGACAATCTCGGCGTCTGGTCAGAGAAAACCATATCATAAGTCTCCAAGTTAATAACAGGTAAACTAAAAGATAAAACAAGATCCACATCCTGATGTAGGTCCGGGCAAAGACTGCACAAGATTAAAAGAGTAATTTGCCATTGATTTGTCAGGACTGGAGGAATCATGGTTATAATTCAACATGATTTAGGCCAGAATTTCAGAAAAGTCAGTGTTGAACATTTGTCGTATTTAAGAGGTAAATTGCCCATGGTGCAGAGTGCTGTGAGAGAGCGACAGAGCTCAAACAGAGTTAGTTGAAAACTACTGAATGAAGGTGAGCGCTTCCGCGATATGGAGTGGATTTTATAAACAGCGGCTATTCTCCCTCCGCGGCCTGACGCCCGTGGGGAATTAAAATAGCAGCAGTCATTGGGAACAGGTTTGCTGAAAGTGCTAGACTCTCAAATATTCAACTGCATCTCAGTCACACATAAACTATTCAAGCAGTGGCACTTGAAGAAATCCTTCAGGATTAAATGTCTTATTCCCACTGATGGAGTGTTTACCAGGGTAATCCTGGTGAAAACTGGCAGGTTCACATCTGACCGGGGAGCGCGACACAGAGGTTGCAGTTTCCAGGTTTCATCCCACGCTGGCGGAAAGAAACCAAGACAGCAAATGTCAAGGGGCTGGAAAACCTCCTTGGGTCGGATGACAGACATCACAGACAGGTACCAGCGAGGTCCAGTGAGTCTTGAGAAAAGAATAAGTTCGACGCTGGAACAAACTCCATCTCAGAAGCTGAACAACAGGCCTTCAGTCACATGAGCCATTGGTTTTGTCTACCCCGACGGCATCACCGAAAAGTAAAAAATCGAGTAAAATTTGGCAATATCAGAAGAGAGTTGACAACTGGAGTTAAAAGTGACGCACACATCACTCAGCGTGCCACATCCACAAATAGCAATGTGAAAAACCGTCCACATTACATGGCACAGACCAAAAAAATGGCAGCAATATAGCGCCGACCTTCTCTTTCGGAGAATTGCTTGTCGTGTCAATTGACGAGTTTAAGGATATGAGGCCCTCAAAAAGTTGATTCAGTTGTCAGAAGTATGACGTATGCAACGCTACATTTAGCTTGCCCTTCGGTGCTGAGACCAACGCAGTCCTTCAAGCTGGCTGTGTCGCATGTACAAAAGGCTTGTTTTAGGTCCTCAAGCTATACTGGGTTTGTGCTGCTCAAATATTGGAACTTATAAGTCGAGACAACAAAACAAAAGATATCCTCCCCATTTGTGACTTATAATTAAGTTGCTTTAGAATTTCTTTGCATCTCTTTTGTATCTCCTTTGTGACCTTAGATTGTTTTTGGCATTTGTTCTTTGCAAACATTTAACCTTCAGCTGCAAAATGCACCACATAAAGTAAAGCACTTTTTGGCCCCATGTGTGCTACTGACTCATTGCATCAAATGGAGTTTTTTTTTTTTTTTTTCCGTACACAGCGAATAAAATGCAGTGAGTTTAGCTCTCTGTGGAATTGAACACCGTGTTAACATATGAGCTACACTGACTAATAACAACGGAATCCATTTAGGTTTAACTCGTTTTCGTTCCGGGGGGCCAAGTCAGCATTATGGTTGCTCTCAGAGGACTGCTTGTAAATGTGAAACAATTGAATTGTATCTGCTCTTCATCATATTATCACCAAAGTGAATATTTATATCAGTATGCATTAGCAGCGATTTGTGTCAAAAGCAGACTTTGGAATCATAAGATAATCTAAAATGGTTTAAATGTAAGATTTTTTAGGAAAGGTAAAAATTAGTCAAATGGGTTTGCATGCCGATGTCACCGGCTTTCAGATATTTGCAATACGCATACGGTATTATGACTGCAAAGTCACTTTTTTTTTTCAATGAAAAGTCATGAGAAGAGGAAACTTCTCATAGTATTAATCTAAACAAATACCGGGAGGCATTATATTCGGAGGCAATTGGAAGTGAAACTCGAACCCTGACTTGAAATTAATGAGAAGGCCCACATCTGGCTTGGAATACGACTTTGAAACCCGAAGCCACTGGTGTCAAACTCTGGTCCTTGAGGGCCCCTATCCTGCATGTTTCACACCTGTGCGCCTAACCTGTGTTTGAAACTCTAATTGCAAACCCTGGCATTTTTTTTTTTTTGAAACCCTAAAATTGACTTGAAACCCTACTTTGTAACCTCAACCAATATTTCAAGTATCAAGTACAACTTTGTCAAATAAACCCTAATTTAACTGCGCATATATCGTAGCTCCCACTTCTGACACCAAATGTACTTAGCATCTACTGCCTTAAATGTTTTTATGTGAGACTGCACTTCTAATTCCAATAGTTGTCATATAATGTCTTGGATAGGAGCAATCCCGAAACAATTGGTTCCTTGTCGTTACAGGCACAGGGTCCGTTTTGAGCCCCCACTTCTATCCCCATATAATTATCATTTGAATTCCTCAGTGGCCTCGTGAGTTAGCTGAATACCAGGATTAGACTGGGCTTTCATGGAGAAAATGTGATTGAAATAGGAAGCAATTCCCATGAGCGTGCCTCGTCGTCTTGAAGATCGCATTTGTCCAAGACCCCCCACTGCCTCCACCATTGATTTTAGAAGATAATTATATCGACGACAAGGCCAAGGTCATTCTACGAGCATATAGGAAGA
This sequence comes from Hippocampus comes, assembly GCF_001891065.2. Lineage (NCBI taxonomy): Eukaryota > Metazoa > Chordata > Actinopteri > Syngnathiformes > Syngnathidae > Hippocampus > Hippocampus comes. The sequence goes on from NW_017805744.1 coordinate 3,088,766, forward strand.
AGCCAGGCCTGCTCCATTAGCAATTTATGAGCTTTAAAATGGGCGTGCGTGTTCAAATCTGTTTAATCAACAAATCATTCAGATTTCATCCATAGCATGTACATTTAGCGATGGATGATGAGTAGTTCAAAAATATTCGCATTCATAAGCGCCCCATTTTAACACATCAAGCTATCATTTCCCTGATGACGCCTTCCATAGTCATTTTAGGTAACATAATGTCCAACCTTTTCTTTTCGATGAGACATTGCTGGTGGATGAGACACTTTTCATAAACTCTTTCATGACCCTATTTTGAAACCATAATCATTGCTTGAAATCCTACTTTCAAACCCTACCTTTACATGAAAGGCAAATCAGATCACTAACCTTTGTTTGACTCAAACATTGGCTTGAAAACCTTCTTTGAAAACCTAACCTTATCTTGAAAGACAAATCTGAAACACACCTACAAACCCTGAGCTTTGAAACCGAAATATGAAACCCTCTTTTGTTTATTTGTCTTGTTAAATCAACCCCGGTGTGAATCCGACTTTGAAGTCATAACCTTTATTTGAAACCTGAATTTGAAAGCTAACCTGTAGCTGGAACCCTTATTTTAAAACTCTAGTCCTTGCTTGAAACAATGATCCTGGATTGAAAGCAAAATTTGACACACAATTTCAACCTGCAATAACATGCATGACACATCTTCAAAAGGGAAGCCACATATGCTGTCATCGGCCAGTGTCTCGGTTTGTTTGTTTGTTAGTTGTAATAGTACTGAACAGTATTATTAGAGGTCAATATGAAAGAAAATCCCAAATGTCACTTCCAAGCCACCTGAAAATGAATGGCCTTATTGTTGTGGGGGAGGAATATTGCTTTGTGATGTTCCGTTCAACACTTCAAAGCTCTGTGTACGTGTGTATGCGTGTGTGTGTGTGTGTGTGTGTATGTGTGTGTGTGTGTGTGTGTGTGTGTGTGTGCGCATGTGTGCATGTACATGCGTGCATTTGTGTGTGATGATGAATTTTATTGCACACGAGGATAAACAGTCCCACGAGATGTCTTTGATAGCAAATAGAAAGGCAAATTCAAGTCAGATATTTGTGGAAGCAACAAACTTTGAAAGTCTAACTTCAGGCACTGACTTGCAACCCCACATCAGACTCGAAACCCTAATTTTAAACTGTAACTTAAAACTCAAGCTTTCGTGGAAAATCCTACTTTGAAATCTTAACCCTTGCTTGAAACGCTACTTCGAAAGCTGACAAACCAGACTTGAAATCCTAAATTGACCCTCTCACCAAGGCTTGAAGCCCTCTATTTTGTCCTTCCAATTTGAAGTACTGATCCTGTCTTGAATTGACACCGCAAGCCCAGCTTGACACCCTCCAATGAAACCATCCATCCATCCATCCATCCATCATTTCTTCCATCCATCAATCCATTTTCTAATCCGCTCATTCTCACAGGGGTCGCAGCCATGCTAGAGCCTATCTGAGCTGTCTTTGGCGTAGGCGGGGTACAGCCTGAAGTGGTTGCAATCCGCTCGCAGGGCACACACACATGAACAACCATTCCCACTCACAATCACACTTAGGGACAACTGAGAGTGTTCCATTTGGTACCTTGCATGTTTTTGGAATGTGAGAGGTAACCGGCGGCAATATGCGCACTCCACCCAGGAAGGCCGAAGCCGGAATCAAACCCTGCACCTCGACACTGCAAGGTCGAGTTCCTAACCAGACCAATGAGACCTTCAAACCACATTTTCTCCATCAGACATGGCGGAAATGCATTCAAAGTTAGCAAGTTGCGCCTCAACAAAGTCATTGATTGATTGATTTGGAAAACTGTACCCTGCAAGCCGTTGCACCCTGTTTTAGAATCCTAAATTAAAAGAATAACCCTGGTTTAAAACCCAACTTCGATACCATATCCCTAGTTTGACACCCTACCCCAAAATCCTAATGCAGGCTGAAAACGCTATTTTCAAACCCTGGACTTAAATACCCCTTTGAATGCTTATGACGTGCAGGTAAAGTCTGTTGACACCCTCACCCTGGATTGAAATTGTAAATTGTAACCATAACCATGTTTTAAAACCCTACATTGATACCTTATCTGTAGTTTGACACCATACCTTGAAACCCTGACCCTGTCTTGAAATCCTAATATAAAACCATAACACATAGCACCACAATTCTGACAACAAACCTGATTTTAATACCCCAGCCTTGAAACATTAAATTGAAACCCTAACTGGCTTAAAACCCTACTTTGGAGCACTAACCCCTTATTACTGTTTTAAATTGGCCTATTGGTGATGCTGCCCAATACCTGTGTGGAGATCTACAAAAACAAGAGGAGCATGACAGTAACCCCAAACAAACGACAACATGACCAAAGAAATTAACCCGCGGCAACAAGTTTTTGGCAGTCCTGGTGTTTTTTTTTTTTTTTTTTGGGTAGTGCTTTCATCACGTTTTACTGCATGTGTTCTTCAAAGTGGGTCACTGAAAAGTCACAAAAAAGTCACAAAAAGTGTTAGGAGCAAGGCAATTTTGGTCCAAGTTTCCGCAGCCTACCTGTCAGTTTGACTTTTGGCATCCTGTCTGTTGAATGGGATGCGCTCACATGTGGTTTATTTATTTGTCAGTTTGTGGAATAAAATGTAATGGTGCGATGATGCAAGACTTTCTCTAGCCAACAATCATTATGGTTATTTTGTTACTTCCATGATAAATCAGAGTTGAGAGTGAACCTTTGTTTGCCTTGCAGCAAATGCCTTTGAAATCCTAACCCAGGATGAAAATCTTAATTTGGATTAACACCCTACCTATAACTGTAACTCTTGACTGAAACACTGTCATTTGTTTGAAAGCCAAGCCCAAGATTGAAACCTTAATTTGAGACTGTCATTCAGGTTTCAAATCCTAATTCTAAACCGTTAATGTTTGAAACCTGAACCCATGCCATGAGATCTTCATTCAAAATCCTAACCCTGGCTCAGACCCCTACAGTAAAAAATTAATAAATAAATAAAGCAGGTTTAAAATCATAATTTGAAATCCTGATGATTGTTTGAAATCCCATCCCTGTCTTAAAACACGACTTTGACAGCCTAACTTTGGCTTGAAACCTCCATTTTGGACCCTAACCCAGGCTTGAAACCTTCACATAAATCCCCAATCCTGGCTTTAAACTCAACTTCGAAACACTAAACCTGAAAATACTGTATTTGTTGTGAGGTGGTATCGTAACTGAGGCTGTCAATTTGCAGTTTCTCTCAAGGTGGAAACTTTAATGACGATGCAATGAATGGATGGACGATCCGAAGGACATCACTGTGTGAGATTCCACAGCATTGAGATCATTTGGAAAAACAGAATCCTCTTTATCTCTGGTAGGTGGAATGCCTCTCATACTATGCTGAAAAAGAAACTATAAGATACATCTGGGAGACACTATACTTGTATATTGCACATGAATAGTAATTGTGCAATAGTGCAGTATTACTGATTGAATCCAGTTGTGAAAATGGTGCACAGTGACTACAACGATGAATCCAATAAAAATGGCACTGCAGAGAAGGTGAAGTATCACCATGAAATTATAACTACTTTGGAAACTAATGGCAAAGAGGCTGTTGGAGGTGTCCGTTTGAGTTTAAACGAGAGTTTATTAAGCAGCCGCATGAGGCACGCAACTTCATGTGTACTGTATGTCACCTTCTCATCACTTGACAAAGCAGCCATTTTGCATGATAAGAAGTGGGGATACATCGAGCGTGATTAACACGTGGTGAACGCCTTTATCGTGCTTGGCAGCGTGCCTTTTCTCTTGCTTTCTCGTTACCACCACATCCAAGAAAAAAAATGTGCGGGAGCCGCCTGGTAGCTAGGCAACCCCCGGAGAGCGGCTCAGGAAGACCTTGAGTTTTCTCCCGTCACGCTGCCGGGTGAATAGGAGAAAAGCATCAGTTGACGGAATTAATGGAGGTCGCGGGTTTGAAATAAGACACCCGGGAGTCTTCTTCACAAGAACCAAAAGGGGAACATTTTCTGGTGAAGTCACACCAAACCTTGGACACCTGTTGATAAGACTGGGTCTACTCTATTTTTGTTGTTTTTTATGTATTTTTGTGACCAATCACTTACCGAGTACATTTGACTGCTTGCCAATACCGTCCTCCAAAATACCTTTATGTTTCACAATTGTGATATACATGTTTTATTCTTTAATCATGTGCAACAAAAATTTAAACTGGCTTACTGCTGGCGGTTCACTCAAATGTCATCTGTGACAAAGCATTTTACTTCTGCTCTGTGTCAATGGTGGTCGCCATTGTCAAGTGAGGTCACATTCAAACTCTGTGAACTCAGGGTAGGTCCCAGTTCTCCGGAATGCTCCAGACAGAATTGGATTCCACAAACGTATGCCCGGACAAGAGATTTGACAAAAACATATTTATATTTACAAAGAACGCAAGACCGACAAAGAACAAGGAAGGACACTGGTCACAAAGAACCGGGAAAAAGCGAACGCAAACCAAAAACGCTTTCAAAAAACGAAAGGAATGAGAAAAAACGTAAAGTGCTTGTCAAACTCAAAGGACAAGGATATCAAATATCCGAGGATACAAACCGCAATATAAGAAGAACTACTTAGATGCAATGATATTTAGAAAAAAATATGGCAATAATCTACAAGGCAAAATGTCAAGAACATCTAGAAAATTAAGCATTTGAAGAGGCACGTCATGAGCAAAGTGAGTAATCCAGTTTTTGACACGGCCTGGCTTTTAAAGCAGATGGATAACGAGGCCAGATTCGAGACAGGTGCGACTTGTGAGGGAACACCCACTCTCCAGCTGGAAACTGAGGAAAACAAAGCAAATAAGACAGGATCATCACAGTAGGTACTTGGACCTCCCAGTTTGAGTGACATTCCAGGACATTTTTCCTGGCCATAGGTCAGAAATGTCCTCCTTCCCATTTTTTTTGTGCTGTCGAAGGGAAAGTGTGAAATTGAGGAGATGAAAGATGATCTAAAAAATAAATAAATAAATAAAAAAAAAAAAAAGGAAAGACGAAAAGACAGTGGCACAGGAAATGGAAGTAGAATACAGTGTGAGGTAAAAGTACAGATAGAAACGTGAGGGGGCGTTGGCGGTGTCGGCAGATGGCCGTGATGTTCCTCCAGTTGTGAGAGCGGCCGCAGTGGAGTATATTTTCCAACATCAGGAATGCGTTAAGAGGTGCGCTCATGTTGCCTCATCTTTGTCTTCCCTCCAAATGAGTCGTATATGAATGTCTTCTGGTTTTTCTTCTTTTCATTCTGATGCCAATTTCACGGCGTTAACAAACACCTCGGAGACAAGCTGGCAAGCCAAGAACACTCTTTCACCGCACAGCTGCACAGAAAATGACATTCCGACACTGAACAATAATATCAAAGCAATGCCCCCCCCCCTCCTATTTTTCACGCACCGAACTCAAAGATACATCACTTTCTAAGTACAAAAAAGGCTTCTCTCAAATAGTGCTCATAGATCTGTCTAAATTTGGTTCAGTGAGCGCTTCTCCTTTGTCGAAATAATCCATTCACCTCTCAGGTGTGGAACATCAAGTTGCTGATTAAACAGCAATTTCGTACCTTAGTAGAAAAGGCCACAGTAAAATGTTCAGTTTTACTGCATTGGGGAAGTCCAGGGTGGTCAGAAAACTGGTCAGTGTCTGGTGTTGCCACCAATTGCAGTTCAGATGTGAACTTTTATTTGGTTTTCAGTACCAGCATCAAGCTTCAGGGCATGAGCATCGATGTGTGAGAGATGCAAGCAATACACTTTTGGATTGAGTTTCTCCTGTGGCACAAGCTCGTGGCTGAGCTCAGCTGAACTGAGAAAGGAACAAATGTTCATTAAGTGATTCCATTAGGTGCATTCACTCAAACATATTTATTTGAATGAGTCCTTCACGAATGACAAAATTTGTAGATTGCAAGGCAAATTCAAACATGCAATAAATTGAAAACAAGGGAGTTACCAATGTTTTATATTAACTCCTAACTTACCCATTATCTTTTAGTTCATCCAGTGCCGGGCGTGGAGTGTCGCACCAGGGCCTTCAGCAGGTATTTAGTAACGTAAGCCACCTATTTATAATGCCGTCATGTCAGAAAATAATGTACAATCCCCCCGCAACATACCTATGGCTATGTTCACACTATGAGATCACACTATGTTCACACTGCTCCAAAACTGTTACTATCAGCGATCGCATACATATCCGACTTATAACCACATACGAAAGATCACAATGTGTGGCATTAGTGAGCAGACAGAGGCATTTTTACATATTTGAGGATGAAAACCATTATTACTAAAAAAAAAAAAAAAAACTGTTATGTTTATCTTCCAATATATCATCACCCAACTTCAACCCCCGACAGTACGATGAACTAGTTCAATCAATATTTATCAATACAAACATTTTAAATAAATCACACCGTGCTCACCAGAGATGTTAATGCAGAACATCATGCCTGTCTGTGTAAGCCAGGGGTCTTCAATCCTGTTCCTTGAGGGCCGGTTTTCTGGATGTTTTATGTCTCCCCTGTTGGAACACATCTGATTCAAATGGAAAACCGTCAGGACAGCGGCCCTCGAGGAACAAGATTGAAGACTCTAAATGATTAACTTTTGCACAAATAACATAACTACTCTACCCTAAAAAAAATCCCGGATTGAAACAAGCCAGCCAAAAATGCAGTGTTGGTTTACCTCAGCTCATATAGTCCAGTTTTTCTTGAAAACTGTGCCTTGAAAATGAATTTTTAATCTTGGTCTGACATTGTCCTCTATCGTTGACATTAACAAAAGGATGCGCTGTACACTGTTTGCCCAGTATAGTGAAAAGTGGGATTTATCCCTGAAGAGAGCACCTTCCAATAGTGCCAGACGTCAATGAATGTCAGTGTTTGCCTACTCAAGTCAGTTACGACACGACGACACACAGCAGTCAGGTCAAGACCCCAATGAGGATGACAAGTATGCAGATGAGCTTTCCTGAGAAGGTTTCTGACAGTCTGTGCAGAAATTCTTTGGAAATGTAAACTAATTGGAGCAGCAGTTGTCCGAGTGATTGGTCTCATGCAAACGTGGGGCGATGATGCTGCAGGTGGAGGTCCTGGGTTGCTGTGGTTACCAAGATTGAGGTGATTAGGTCGTTTTGCCGTATTACCAAATTTTCTGAAATGCCTCTCGACTGACGCTATTGATCTGAACATTCCGTTTATTGGTGGACAGTCCTGCAGTCAGAATGTCATTTGGTTGTGTAAAAAAGATGACACGCTGTACCACAAGTATTTAAAAACCACAGCAGTTTCTGCATACACATCCTCGCACTGCAAAACCTCCTTCCTGACTGACACGGTCAACCGGAATGTCTTCATTATCAGGCCCCGCAGCAGCACAGCTTGTTACTGAGCACCGGTCGGCCATTGATCCGCCTCTTGCGCTACAATGAACTCCGAACTAGTGACCATGATAGATTGCTCACAATAAGCAGGAAGGCGTAAACAACAATAAGGCGGAGGCGGCTGTGCTGTGTCAACAGCTCCTCCACCATTTTGCATCTTTCAAACTGTGCAGTAGCGACATTTGGTCAGAAGGTTTTGCGAGTGACAGGGCATATAACTGAGACCATATCCAAGGCAAATAAACATTTGGAAAGAGTTTACAAGGAACCATATTGATAAGGGTGTTCAGCTGCTGATATGATACCAATCATCCGTGAGTGTGGTTGGCTGAAAGCGATACCTTTTATGAGGATTCAATGTAGAATTCTCAATATTAGAGCTACAACTACCGATTTTTCTGATATAATCGATTAATCTGTAGATTTTATTTTAAATTAATTAAATCAGATTTTTTAAAAATGTTAAATTGAGACAATTAATTCAATCCATCCATCCATTTTCTGATCCGCTTTATCCTCACAAGGGTAAGCGGGGGTGCTAGAGCCTATCCCAGCCGTCTTAGGGCAGTAGACGGGGTACACCCTGAACTGCTTGCCAGCCAATCGCCAATCGCAGGGCACACATACAAGAACAATCATTCGCGCACACAGTCACACCTAGGGACAATTTAGAGTGTTCCATTAACCTGCCATGCATGTTTTTGGAATGTGGGAGGAAACCGGAGTACCTGGAGAAAACCCACGCAGGCACGGGGAGAACATGCAAAATCCACACAGGAAGGCCGGAGCTGGAATCGAACCTGGACCTCTGCACTGTGAGGTCGACGCGCTAACCACTCAATCACCTCTCCGCCCAATTAATTCAGTTATTAACTTAATTTTTAATGCGTAATAAATAAATAAATAAATAAATAAATAAATAAAATAAATAAATAATGCTTGAAATAATTTTAGCCAAAGTATTACTCAAAAGATGGTGGCTAGGTTTACTCCACACTTGACCTTGAAAATAACAACATTTTCTCCTTTATATCTTGCCTACGTGGAGCCTCAAAACATTTTTTCACAAAGAACATCAAGGTGAAGTTTTTTTACGTTGCAACACATCAGTACATCCGCGGCGCGGAGTCACCAAATGTAATTGGTTCACAGTTCAGTTCAGTTGTGTTGCTTGGTGCATGTTAGCCCTTAGAAAGAGCAGGGTGTTACAGAAAAGTCACAAAAACGGGCTACACATGAGTTGACACCAGGAGTTGAATTTGTTAGCAAATAAGCTACAGTGCCTTCATTTAGGGTCTGCAGAAAATATTATGTACCGGTATTGGTGAGTTCTTGAGTACCGGTACTTGAGACTTTCTGCTCATCAAGGCAGTGTAGAAAAGTCATTTGTAAAGAGGACATAAAATAAAAGCCCATTTGTTCATAAAAATTAATAACCTCGCTTTGGTTGTTTGCATCAAAGCTTGCGGGAGAGCGCTAACGTCTTCACTAATTACTATCCCGATGAGTCACAATGATGCAACAAACTTGCAAGAAGCCCAATTAAAAAGAAGCCAACAGCAATCATCACAAAGAATCTTCCGCATCGGTGTGTGTCAGTGGTATGCCCGCTGCTGCTCAGCGTTTCTCATGGTGGGCAACTCCAGAGTGGAAGACAGACCAAACCCTCTCAAGAGGACCGGTACCAGAGCCCGAGCTGCGTATCCGACTCGAGCTAGTTGGAACTTTTAACCTCTCGCACCAGCTCGGCCTACTTCACTGCCAGAGCGGAGACACTCCATGTCCTTTGATCCAGCGCCTCCCATGGGTGCTGAACCCATGCAAAGGAGAACCCATGGTGCCTCTTCGGGCTAGCCACCAAGTGCTCGCCATCAAGACCCAACTCTGAGCCCCGCTGGGTGAGAGAAATCAAGGTCCTTATACAATATGTTATGGATCATAGGAGGTCAATGAACCCTACTTTGTCTGGTCCCTCACCTCGGGCCTTTTTGCCATGGGTGACTTTACCAGGGGGATAAAGCCCCAGACAACTTGAATCATTGAGACACATGAGACAAACCCCTCCAGCACAATAAGGTGACGGTTCAGGGAGGGATAAAACCCCTCTTTAAAAATTAATAATTAATCATTTGGATTCATAACCAGGCTTGAAACGTTAAATTGAAAACCCTATTCTTGACTTGAGACCCTATTTTGACACTCCCAACCCATCTTGAAAATCTAATTTAAAACCCTAACCGTGGCCACGAATCTGAAACCCTTGTTTGAAAACCAAAACTGGTTTCTCATCATTGAACAGTAAATAATACAAACAATAGTGATGAGATGAAAAAAAGAAGAAAAAAAAAAGGAAAGACGGTGAAGCAGTGACACGGGTAATTGAAATAGAATCGGGTGGGAGGGGGAGCGACGATAGAAGCGGGTGGGCGGCGGTGATGTTCATCCAGCTGTGAGAGCTTCAGCGGTGCAGTTGCTCAAGTTGAATATTTCTCCAGCATCAGGAGTCACTTAAGGCAGTGCTTCTCAAGATGGAAGCTCCAGAGCCCAGGGGGTCTACGAGCCATAACTTGGAGGTCCAAAAAATAATTGCCATAATGTATGTTGTATATTTGTTAAAAAAGTGTGTACTTGTGTATGGGGGTGGGGGGGGGTAGTCTTCCCTATCTTAGCTTATGTACTCAATACTTGTGTATGGGGGTTGGGGGGTAGTCTTCCCTATCTTAGCTTATGTACTCAGGGCACGTTTGAGGCAAAATTATTGAATCTGAAAGGACAGCATTAAAAAATGTGGGCAATAGTTGGTGTCTTAAGTCCCTTCCTCTGTTCAGAGATGGTTTCTCAACCTTGGCATAGATAGCCTGCCAAAGTCGTCTTTTAAAACATCTGTCTTCTCTTTCCAGGATATGTACATGTTTGTCCTGACAAGAACGGGACATTTCTCTCTGAGATGCAGGTAAATTTAATAGGCCTCGATCCGAAGAGTTAGCAGATCAATGTTGTGACATGTACCTGTTCAGGGTCTGCTTGGTTTCCGTAATATATGCTGTACAACTGGTCCTCACTGTACTGGGCAGGTTGCATCAGATTGTTTTCATGGTGTATGTAGTGTCTTTGGGGGTGTACCAGCATTTCTGCTGCACTACACAGGAATAGAGAAAAAAAAAAACTGAAAGAGAAAATGATTCCGCTCATGTTGTCTGTTCAAAAAAAAAAAAAAACAGTTGCGAGAGCAGTCTGAAAAGTCACTAAACGGTGTGATTTTTGGCTTGGCACAACTGTTATTGGCACAGTTATTTGCATAATTTGTTTGGTACAGTTTTTAGGCTGCATGTCCTGATTGATGCAACGCATCTGGTTTTTTTGTTGTTGTTTTTTTAAAATCTGGACCTGGGTATTGGGACAATGGTCGGTAATCGAACTTGCACTTTTTGCATGAACTACACCAGTTTTTATTACTACTCCACTTGTGTCAGTGCCAGGATAGTCGCTAAATTAAGGACTAAATTACTAAATTGGGACTTGTAACTCCTTTGTCCATATCCACGTTGAATATTGAATTTCATTCAATTGAATTTGGTCATGTATATTTACACTGGAAAAGTACATTTAAAAAATTAATGATTCCCAAAGTATTCCTGTGGTACACATAGTAGGTATATTTAATTAGTGTGAAGATTATGGAGAAGGTTCTTGGAAAAATAAGGGGTCCAGGAACCCCAAAAGTTTGACACTTTCTGTATTCTGGGATGCACCCATGTTGCCTCATCTTCCGTCCAAATAAGTGTCTTTGTGTGAGTGGACTCCTGAGGTTGACTGCTACCCGCCCTCTCCCTGTGTTACAAATAAACTCATTGAGCATGAACGTTAACATCTGACGTCGGCGCACCTCAGGTGTGACACCCGTATTAATGAAACGCCGTTGACGTGTCCGCATAGGCAAATAACATCGTGCATCTTAGAAATTATCGCTCGCGCCGCTGCCTTGCAACAAATTACCATCCTGTGGGATATTTCAACATGTTTCGAAAAAAATTAAATCACCACACAAGCGCGGCGAATGTGGGAGGCATATCTGGCATGAACAAACCTTACAAACATTAACCAGAGATGGATCGCAACGTTCTCAAAGTTCGTCTGTTCGGATGTGAATTTAAGTCTCTAAATCATCAGAAGTTCAATTGCTCAACAGTCAATATTTTCAGATTCCTATAGTCCGCTACGAAAGCAGACGAATTATTTTATCAAAATAAAACATTTGCAAACATCTGCTTTTACTTTGGGAAACAACAAGCAACATTTTAAATTTTTTTCTTCTGACATTTTATAGACTTAACTCAGTCAGAAACATTTTTTTCAGTTTGAAGTAATATTCTGTTTTTGAATAATGGGATGGATTTAATTCTTTTAAAAAAAAGAGAGAGAGAGAGAGAGAGAGAGAGAGATTTTTTTGGGGGGAGGCGGTATTTCCATTCATTTCAATGTCAATTCAATGAGGAAAGATGAATTGAGACATGAGTGTTTCGAGTTACTCGTGTGGTCACGGGACGAATTGAACTCATATGTCAAGGCACTACTGTGACTTTAAATTGCTCTGATACAAACACCTGACTTTGCACGGCAGGAAGTGAAATTGAAAAACAACACAAAGCTGCAGTGTTGCCCAGCTTCAGGTAACCAAAATATTAGGAACGACTCCCACTGTGATACAGTGCAAACGGCAACCGCAAGAATAAAGTAGCCTCATGAGGGGAGATTCACCGAATGAATGACCTTGTAAAACCACCTGTCAAACAAAGTGTAAACGTGCTGTCAGCCATCCATCCATGATATGAACCGCTGATCCTCACAAGGGTCAAGAGCCATCATATTTGCACACATAATGGGAATAAATGTGCACGTTTCAATGTGTGCACTGAGACACATGCACACACTTTCATTTATTTGTGATGTCTTTGGGTTCACGTCATTAATTTTCTCACTCAACTATGGCCCGTCACTCACATTTGTCACATGATCAATGTTACTTCTCTATTGATGCCTTTAGCTTCTGTCAAACACACACACACACACACACACACACACACACACACACACACACACACACACACACACACACACACACACTAATTATTTCCCTACAGGTGCGCATTCTCCTGCCGTGAGTTCCGCATTCAATCATCTGGAATAATAAGAAAAATTGTCCAGGCTGGTCTGCTCTGGCAGACAAAATAAGCTTGAATATTTATCACCTATTGTTTGTCCTTATATAAAAATTAAGAATACTGCTGTATAGTTTCGATTGTGCTTTGTGGAAGTGACAATGGCAGGTAATTTAATCATAAACAATATCTAAATAATAACAACTAAATATTGAAGTAGTTTCTCAGTTCCAAATTTGTGATGGTGAGGAGTAACCAACATAAAAAGAGCACAGCTTGTGAGGTCTCCAATTTCCAAACGGGCCAATCTGACTCTTCTGCCTTATGGGTTTTTCCCAGATGAACTGAGCCGACGAGACAAATGGTGCTCCTGGCTCAGCGCCTGTACTATCACCTTGTGCTATCAGGTGACATTGTGAGACGTTTTTAGACCCAAAAGTGCCGGGAAGGCGATGCTGCCATGGGTGAGTGTTGATGATGGTGATGATGGTGAGGATGATAGCGTCTGTGCCAGCGGCAGGGTGTGTGTACTGTTTCCGCATGATGGATATCCCCAGCCCAGATGGCGGGCTGGCGAGACCAGTGATTCCCTGCCAGTGTGCTGGGGCGCATTAGGGAACTTATCAACTTTCACTTAATTGGTGAGGAATTGTTTTATTAATAACAAATAATATATCTTTGTCCATCTATCTATGCCAGCAACTTATAGTGACATAAGGCACAAATAAATGATCTATGAGATCGCAAAAACTATGAAATCAACATATGTATCCTCTTTTTGTGAGAATTTTTTGTGGTGTGGCATGGTGATTTTTTTGAACTTAAAAAAGGTGCCTTGGCTCAATAAAGTTTGGAAATCACTAGGCTCGGCATGTGATGCAAGCGATCTGGCCTCTGTCTTCTCACCAAGGTCACAGTCAGCGGGACGTCGGCGGAAAGAAGCCCCCACCCCCTGAACGAACAGACTCCACCGCTGACAGTTATTTAATTGTTACCTCGCGGAACTGATAAGGCACTTCCACAGGAGAATGAGGTCCGGCTCTATCTTGATGGTTCTTTTGGCCCACCCCGCAATCTGAGCGAGAAGTCATTCTTTAAAAGTGGATGGGCATCTTTTAATTGACTTCTAGAGGGACTGAGAAAACTCAAGTCAGTTGAGAGAGACTTCTAAAAAAACTGAAGCATCGTCTTGAACCCCAATGCATCTTTTTTGGTCTAATAATATTTCATTTTGTGATATTTTTCAATCTTTAATACATACTACGGTGGTAACTGGATTTATGCGTGATCAAACTTTTTCGAGACACAAGCGCTCACTGGTTGCGGCAAACTTTACAACAAGCTGCAGATGGTAAACAAAACTTCAAAAAAGTGGCCACCTGCTTGCTTCCACCTGCTTACTGTCATACCCTGTTGAAATTTCAACACAACACAGAATTACACATTGAGTGTTTAACCAAACCACATAATTGACGAAAGTTTGCTCGTAAAAAAACAATGCAAGAAACATAGATAGGCTTACAAAAATAGCACCGATATTTGGCTGTTTCAAGCAACGGAAATATTGCAATAAAAATGGTCCAGCAACACATCAACAGACAACAATTGTCAGAGGCATATATTTTTCCTCCGATGCAAAAATGGCGAATATTACTGCTGAGGTACCTGTGAAACTCTGTATACTATGTATGTCTGCATCATAATGTCCCCTAGTGGCCAAGGCGCAGACACCAGAGGGAGCACAAGACAAATTGTTGATTTTTTTCCACATATTATTTAATCACATAATGTCTTGTTTTTAATAAAGTACACTACTGTAGAGCGTTGTTTTTCGTATTAAAAACATGGCAAATTTGTGGGACAGAAAAGGAACTTTGAGTTACCAGTGTGACCACGGAACAAATTAAAGTCAAGGCTCCACTGTATATTTTTTACTATTGAATATGATGTTGATTTCATTTCATGAAGGGAAACTGACTCAAACTTTTGTTTTCAGGAAAGGCCAAAAAGTCCCAACAATGGTCATTTCAAACAAAAATGCAAGCGTTAACCTGTGTCTTTTTGGGCACAGCTATTAAAAGCTTTTTTTTTTTTTTTGTGGGACCGCTCATAAAGGACATACCCACCAAATTTCATGTTGTGCAGGCAAACGGCATTCAGAGGCTAAAAAATTTCAAACATTTCTGCAAGGCGCATCTGAGACAGTTTTTGATGGTTGCGCCTGCAAGCTCTACCGGACGGACATATGTACATACATATATACATTTTCAAAGGGATGGGCAGCACACATCTAAATTTGAAGACTTGAAAACCCTCAAGAAGATAATGCACTTGGTCACAATTGCAACAAAGAAGCCAAGCAATTTCAAGAGGGCCCTAACTATACATCCTGCTTGTTGATTTGATTGTGAAGTCCACAAGTGAGAAATCACCCTCCAACCCACACATCCACCCAGCTCATTTTAACTGAAGCCGATGTGTTCAGAGTGACAGCACCTCGTCACCCGTGAGGTCAAGATAGACATCAGGAACCTTTTATAGAAGAATGATTACCATTTAGCCTTTTGCCATCCATTCCCACACCAGCTGGAGAGAGCTAGAGATAGAGAAAATCGCCTTCCATTTTTCGTGCGAGACCTTTTGAGTTCTAATTGTGACATGGATCATAAATGGTGTGTCATGCACACCCTTAGGGATTGTGGCGGGTGGGGGTTGATCAGAACATCGTGGCTCTACAAATGTGAGATGATTTTATTTGCCCGGGGGTTCACGTGATAAAAATCTGTGACATTTGAAGTTTCCATAGTCAATCCACCCTGACCTACATACAATGCAGTACGCTTACCCAAAGCTACCTACCTACCTACTTCTAGTATTTACGGTACCTACCTTCAGTATCACTATCTATTTACCTAGATTACCTAGTTACCCACAAAACCTACCAGCCTACTAGGTAGCAACTGCTACCAGATTGTCAGAATCTAAATCAGAATCACGATACAGTATTATGGTATTACAATCACAGCTCAAAAATATCTTACTTTGAAATGTTTGTGTTAATACCACCATTTTTTTTTTCATTGAAGTGCTGCAAAGATAAATTGGTACAAAGAAAATATATCATTTAAAATCTAAATGTGATGCAACAGTCAGATTTCTTATTTCTCATGAGTCACTATTTCGGTTACCTTCCCCCAGGTTGTCAAGTAACATCGGAGTGAAAATGAATTGATGCTGGCCATGCTCGCTAGCTAGTCATCTGGCTCTTGAGCAAGTCTATAGTATTTATTTCACCACCTGTAGACATGGTAACTCTTGTAGCTTGTTCTAAACACACACTTGAAGACAGTGTTTCAGTAATATACTAACCGTTACCCTGAAATGGTAGAAGAGTGTTGGGTGGTGTGCTTGTAAATGTGATACCGAATCGGAAACGTTGACTCTTATCACATCCACTCTTCTTAATCACTTTAGCATCTACCTATCTACCTACCTACCTGCCTGCCTGCCTGCCTGCCTACCAACCTACCTACCCATGTAATACCTACCAACCTACCTACTTAATAAGTGTCCTGCAAACCTTCCTTTTTTAACCACCCTATTTCCTACCTATGTACAGTATCATTCATGTAACACATTTTAAATGTGTCTTTAATGACTCTACATACTAAACAAAACATTAGTGCTGCAATTCTATGCCACTGCAAACTTAAACACCAATAATTAAAAACATACAAGAAAGATACAGTGCATACCTGTCAACTTGTACGTTTTCCCCGTATTTTATACGTTTTTTTTTTTTTTTTTTACCATTTCAAATCATGTACGGCAAAAAAAATTGTGAACCGATCTCACAAAGACCATTTTGGCTCAAATCCAGATCGTCTCACCTGCTGGTAGCCAACGACAATGCCGTCGTCGATCGCTTCTATTGTCACGGCAAACCAGCAAAGGTAATCCTTAATCATATATTTTTTTTCATCGCTGCGTACGGTAGGATGGATAAAGCATGATGTGCGCATGCGCGGTAAGCCGTTGTAAGGGTTTTTGTTGCTTTGTAAGGGGAATCGTAATCATTTATAAGGGCAGCTATTAGCCGAGGTTGACAGGTATGACAGTGGTACCTAAACTTACGAACGTCTCTTCATACGAAATTTCCAAGTTACGCCTCAACAGGAAAATATTGCTTCTCGTTCCGAAAGAAATTTCAAGTTACGAAAGGTAAAAATAAAGTATGGGCGGCTGGTCGCAAGTCTGAGTTTCCTGAACGCAACATAGCTATAGCTGCTCTGCCATTGGCGACTACCGAGCATCATCCTGGCATCCCATTGGCTAAGAGGGACCTCTACCGTTTGAGTCTAAGTGTGTCGATCGATAGATAAGTGTCGATGCAGCGTCTTGTCATTCGCTTCTTTGGCCATGAGGCGTTCAGATAGTTTTACATAAATGTGAATCACCCACAAAAAGTGTTCACCAGTCGGGCCATCGCTCACTATGCTGATGTTTGCCTTGGACATTTTCGAAGGATTGTTAAAAGCTGACAAAAGCAAACGTACTTGGATGTTCTTCATAAAACGGCAGGCAAAAACCAGAGAGAACATGAACTGAAGAGGGCAAAAAAACAAAAAAACGGCGAGGACGAAGTTATATGACCATAATTTTTGTTCTTTACTCGATTCTTTGTTTTTTACATTGTGCACAACTCTCATTTTTTGTGCAATAATCTAATTGTAACATGTATTTGTTACATATTCTGATGCATTTTTATGCTTTAGAAAACATTTATGTATGAATTTTGGGGGGGGGGGGCTTGGAACGGATTAGGGCATTTACATGGAAAATGCATGTCTACTTACAAAATTTTCTACGAAGAATTTTTTCCAAAACCAATTAATTTCGTAAGTACCACTGTAAATGAATACCTCTCTGAGTACTATTAGTGTAAAATCATATTTTTGTACAAGCAAGAGTGAAAGCTGATTGGCTCTTTGCCCTTTTGCTAATGAGCTATCGAACGTGCTTTGGCATCCAAACGACTGCATGCATCCATCAACTGCTCCATTTGAATTGCATGTTGATTAAATTGTTAGGGAGGGGCCAGCCAGGCAGCCTCCTCAGCCAGGGTGCTCTGCACCTCACACCTGAGACTCGTCAGCTCATCACCCACCTGTTGCCTATCTGCTCGTTTGGACTGGTACATGTTGATTCACAGACCATTCCTCAGTGCAAGTTCGTGCCGTCACCACGCCAGTGGACTTTGTTGCCATTTCCTACAGCTGCTTGTTCCTTGTGTGGACAATTCCTTGTGGACTCCTCGTGCTTCCCCCTGAGTGACTTTGCGAAGACTCTTCGAATAAACTACGCCAAGTGTTGGCTTCAACAATACCTGCCTGTTGTCGTGCTCTTGGGGTCACACCCAAACCCTAACATAAATAGGGAAAAATAATACACAAGGGGGAGAACGTATCATGAATAAATAAGCACAGAGGTTGACACATGGTTAAAAACGTTGACTTTGATTCATTATTAAACAATCCGTTTATTATTGTGGTTTTCGTTGCATTCTACCAACCGTCCAAAAAATGGGCAACCAACCGTCTGACTTCCTAAACTTATTTCCTACCTATTGCACCTGCTGACTTACCTGCAGACTTAACGACAAAATTTCTACCCTACTGCCCTACCTGTGAAATATTCCAGTGGGGGGGAGAAAGTATCTGCAAAATAAAAGTACTGACAGTGCGACACAGTTAAAATTCTCAAGGGACATACTGTACATTATCAACTGTAATCCCTACCTACCTACCTACCTACCTACCTACTTTGCTGCAGAAATAACCTGCCTACAGTACCAACCTGTCCTTGGAGGTATTGAAAAACGAAAGCACTGAGGCTGACACAGGTAAAAAGCTCAACCTTGGAAAAGGTGGTTGCCTTTTTAAAACTGAGGCCTGTATACATTATTTTTGGCTGCACTCCACAAGGCTGTACCACTTCCAGGCGCAAAGGTCGAGTGCACTCAGCCTCACTGGGACACGTAAATGGAACACAGCCATTACTGATGCTGCACTGCCACCTGTGTCGCTGTGTTGTGCCGTGGTGAAGGTTATCAAGGTATAAGCGTGTAACTTACTTATGTATTGCCACAAGCTAAGGAGGAAGAGGAAGAGGGCGGTCGCCATGGAAACAAGCAGGTATAAACCACAAGGCCGACTAATTGCCTTGGAAGCCAATCAGAGTAGAGCGAAGCCACCCTATGCTCAGTTTTTGCACTACAAAGCCCCAAACGAGTGTTAACATGTTACCTGGCAGCTTCATGGTCACAGAGGTGGATAGCCTCGAAGAAGTGCCTGTCGCCATGGTAACCGAGCAGCGCACCTCTGTGAAGATGTATATAAACCAATACAGCGAAACACTGTATACTGGCCAATCGTGGGTCTGTGTGGACGGAAGGAACCCTGAAGTGTGCACATAATGATCGCTTTTTTAATTTTCCCAATTCAGAAAGGACAGGTTTGCTGATGCATAGAGATCATAAAACAAAGATGGAACCACTGCTTGGCAGCCCGTTTATGCAGAAAATACTTGGGTCTTAATTTATAGCATCCAATGTTCATTTCTGCGGTGAAAAACAAATGAATAGTTGGATGTCATATAGTTCAAAAGGCTCCGGTACACTACTTTGCTCCCTCTTCTACTTACTTGACAACCCATTTAGGCGGCAATTACTCCGGTTCAAATTTAATGGAGAATGTAGAAAATGGATGGATATTTTAGATCTAATGGTTCCCCCGTCCTACTTTGCTCTCTTCCTATTTATGTACTAAAGTACTTGGCTGCCTGTTGAGGCAGCAAATGCACACATCTGAATCTATTGTGCCTTTTGATGGTTGCTCCCATATGCAACCTCTTCCCTTCTTATGAACTTGGAAGCTTTCTTATTCAGCCAACACTTACAATAGCTCTCTTCATTTCTGGGGTAGATAATGGATGTATATTTTACTTTCAGGGGTTACCTAACTTTGCGATATTCCTCCTTACTTGTCATTATATTTAGGAAGCAAGTATTTGGGTCTGAATTTATACCGTCTGTTGATATGGTAGAAATTTGTTAAATGGATGTTTGAGTTCAAAAGCCACTTGCACACTACTACCTTGCTATTCTAGTTACTTGGCAGGCCATTTACGCATCAAACACTCATCAATTACACTGTTTGTGGATGGATGGATCAATGGATGCATGGATAGATGGATGCATGAAGAGATGTGTCACATATAAATGTCTGGATTTAGTCCATTTATTGATGCGGCGGTAGGGGTGGCGGAGAAATGTTGCTGGCACGTGGAGGCCTATTTACATGAAGGCACGTAAACACAGACCACTGGTGCACTTCTCAAGGTGAGCCATCAAGCTTTTTATCAGGCTCGTCAAATCTGCTGAACTCGCTGTTTGTGTTCCCCAATGCAGTTTTTTTCTTCTTCCAAATGAGGCTAAAGCCAGAGGCTATTTTTAGTCTGAGGCTGCATTACACGCTGTTAAAACATGGATTTTTTTCAGCGTAAATCCGGTGAACAATATAATCTTAGCAGAAAATCCGAGAGCTTTTGCCATTACTTTATCTGCAATTTGTTCAGATGAAATGACAAATTCTATGACGTTGGTGAAGGGCTGCAAGGTCACTCCTCAAAGTCTACATCCGCTGCTGCCAGAGCCTCTTTTGTCTGCCATTTCCCCTCGGAGGCATCGTGTTGTACCAAGATTTTGTGCCCTGTGGCCTTCACACCGACAATCACACTGAAGAGTAAACACCACAAGCTGAACCTCCATGCACACAAGCTTGAATCATTAAGTGTGGAGAAATAAAACATTCATTTTGTTTGGGCTAATCGGTACTAGGCTGATCAATTAGCGAGAGTGGCTAAGTAGTACAGTAGAAAATAAATGGATGGAAAAATAGATGTTTTTAGTCAAACTGCTCCTGTATCTGACTTTTCTCTCAACCGATTTTCATGGCAGGCTGTTTAGGCAGCAACCTTTTGGGCCAAAGTTGATGTGTCCTCTGTTGCTAATATACTAATTTATCTCCATTTGTCAGCTACCTTCCCTGCCGTACTCTCTGCTGTCCAGCTGTCAGCCCTCTAGTACAACTTGGTTTGGTTTGTCTGACTGCCGTCGGTTCCCGCCTCCTTGACCTAGCCCTCTGCCCTAACAATAAACCTGTACTGAGTTCATTGTGTCTGCCTGTGGGTCCCGTGCTTGTCTTAAGATAAGCTTAACAGCACAAACTGGCAACGGGTGGCTCTTCAGACAGGCTTTTATGCTGCAGAGGAGAGTGTGGCTGATGAGACTGGCAGGTGTGTAGGTGAGACTGGTGCAATGATGGGAAGACACCCAGCCCACACTGAAGGGCAACCAAAAACAGAACAGAGGGAGGGGCCACACAGTGGAACACTGTGGACAGACACAATGGATTCTAACAGGGTCTGGCGTTATTGCACCCTCTGTCAGTAGTTCCCATAGAAAATGGATGGATGTTTTCCAAAGTGTCCAGTACTGTATCTGACTTTCTTGCGAAGGTACTTATTTACGTGGCAGACCATTTAGGCAGCTGAAATTATTACGCCCTCCCTTTGTTGCTACAGTAGTAAATAGTAATAGTAAATAGTTGGATGGGTGTATGTATCAGTTCAAAATGCTTCCGTTCCTGACTTTGATCTCTTCGTATTCACTTTGCCGCCCATCAGACAAACTCACGCTGAAGTCATAAAACAAAAGCAGAACCCATAAAACATTCAGTGTGGATATATACATTTTGTCTGGCTGAGTTTAAACACCATCTCATGTTCATAATTAGAACGAAATTATCTATGGTATGACAAGTATCAGAGTGATTTGGTGTGTCTTATTTTGGGAGGGGTCTATTCAATCTTCTTGGTCTGGAATTTCTGCCTTTTTTTTTAAAGTACTTAATCTCCATTTACATTCAGCTCCTTAAGAGTCGTGGAATATGGAAACCCAAAGATGAAAAGATTCCTCATAAAAGAAGAAGAGTAAGGCTCATGGTCAAAATATTTATCCTTGACGACACATCACAAAATATGTTTTTTTTTTCATCTGTAAGGTCAAGTCATCAACCTTATCCAAACAAATAATGGAATGAGAAACAAACACATTCGTAATATTGAAAGAATTCAACCTTATCATTTCTAGTCAATACGATGAAATAAGTCTACCAAGGGTGGCCAGATGGTCCATTGGTTAGTGCGTCGGCCTCACAGTGCAGAGGTGCAGGGTTCGGTTCCAGCTCCAGCCTTCCTGGAACACTCAAAATTGTCCCTAGTTGTGAATGTGAGTGCCGTTGGTTGTTCGTCTCTGTGTGCCCTGCGATTGGCTGGCAACCAGTTCAGGGTCTACCCTACCTCCTGTCCGAAGACAGCTGGGATAGGCTCCAGCATGCCCCGCGACCCTTGTGAGGATAAGTGGATCGCATAATGGATGGATGGAAGTCTATCGAGTGAAATTCCACTTATTATCTGAAAGATGCAGTACCAGATGGTCTTTGATGGCACAAAATACACTTTGGAGAATGAGTACACCGGGAAATGGAGCAGAGAGCACCATGTCTGCTATGCCTTTGCTCGCTGTGTTTGTGTGTGTGTGTGTGTGTGTGTGTGTGTGTGTGTGTGTGTGTGTGTGTGTGTGTGTGTTTGAATTAAATATTAACTAGTTGTTATTTTTTATTTTTAAATTCATATTAAATCTTTTCATCTGAAAAAAAATGCTTTTTTCTGAAAAAAACCTCACACCAAAAAAAAAAAAAAAAAAGGGAAACAATGTTCTACTGATCGCCACAACACAGTTGTGCAAACACCAAACGTTGTTGATGTTGCATCACTTCATCGCTTCATCGACAGAATGCTGCTCACACATCGGAACACATTGTTTATGGGATGAAAAACCACCACTCATATAACCGCCATGAAGGCCAGGAACACAATGTCAAGACTGGAAGGTCGAGATAAGCGAAGCACTTTTTGTTTATTTAAAAAAAAAAAAAAGGCATGATATCATCTAGGCAGATGACAGGCCAGCGTAGTCAACTATCAGAGTAAGTCAGCGTGATGGACGGCTAATTTTCTTTTTGCATCTTAATGATGAATCACCCCCTCAGCCCCCCACTGTGTATTTTTATTTTGTACCATCACCGCTTACTCTGACTAGCACTTATTTAAATCAACTTTGACGTCCTAGCTTGGACGTCTCTGCATCAGAAAAGCCGAAATAGGCACTCAGGGATTCTTCCCAACAACATCAAAATTAGCTGAAACACTGCCTCATTGGACTGCTGAGGTTTTTTTTTTCTTTTTTTTATCGGCTGCCGTCAAAGCTTAAAGGCAATTATATTGTGCAGTCTACAAGGAAGCAGCAGTGACTGGGTGGGTGGGTGGTGCGGCGGCGGGAGGCGGGGGGCTATTGGCGCTTGGGCAGCTTTAGGTCTGACCCTGGCTCACATTTCAGCAGGGTGTTTGTTCAGGCTAAAATGTTTGCACGATGTTCCCGGCGGCCACGGCAGCCTTGTTTCAGGCCACCATGATCAAAACGGGATGGCCGTGAGTCAGCGCGGGGGAATACGATCGGCAAACGTGACAGGCTACGATTGCAGTCACACTGCAGATGAGTGAACAAAAATGAACTTGACAGTATAGGGCGTATCAAAACTTGGAGGTGGGCCGCAGTGGGACGAGAAGAAAATGTATTCTCCAACCCTTGCCATTTACAACTGTTCTAGAGCAAAGCCGTGTATTTTTTTTTTCCTTCAAATGCCGTCCATGACATATAGTACCTGTTCAGAAAGCTTCATGGTTGATCGGTGTGTGTGTGTGTGTGTGTGTGTGTGTGTGTGTGTGTGTGTGTGTGTGAGGGAGTGGGGGTTAGCGTATTGCGCAGTGTGTATGTGAACGCAGTGTGTATGTGAACAATGGGCGCTTTTGCTTGTTTTGATACAACTAATTAATTGATGTTTGATTAGTTGTTGACAGAAAATTAATATCATCAAACATTTATTGGTTGGCAGTCTGGCCACAAGCATGCTTCAAAGCTGCGGGGTGTCACATTTCATCCATAGAAAGCTATGTCAGAACGAGGGAATGTTGGTAGAATATTCTGCGTTCTGACCCGGAATTGCTCTAGAAATCATTGAAATGTATAATTTGTTTTTCAGTTGGAATTTTACAAATTGGTTGAGAAATGTCCCAGAATGACGTGAATTAATCATAATGTCTACATTCATTTGGGAAATAGGGAATTACATCGAAAAGATTGAATTCTCGGAAGATCACAAATACTGAATGAGCTGATTGCCATCGTGTCGGTTTGAGTACCTTACAAAATATGGAAGCATGAGATGAACAAATTGCCACTAATAAATTCTACATTAAAATTGAGGAATTACGTGGTGGAAAATGTGGAAGACTGAAAATGAGTGATTTTTCAGGAATGTGGATAGTTCCTGAGAGATTGTAAAGGCGCCCAACATTTTGAATTAGGAATGGTTTGAATGGGCTGAAAATGTGGAAAGACAACCTATTTCAAATCATCTTCATCAATTTTGGAATCTTGACATCGAACATTTCAATTTCTGTTGGACTTGAACATTTTTGAAGGGTGAAAAATAGTTCCTCAAACATGAATGACCTCAGTGTTTTGAATTTGCAAAATGTATAAACTAGGTTAGGTTTTCAATTTCCGGCTTTAAGATTTGGGTTTCAAACCAGAATGAAGATTCAAAGGTGAGGTTGGGGATTAAAATTAGGGATTCAAGGCAAAGGTTAGATTTAGTTTAAAATGTTAAGTTTCAAATAGACTAGCAATGTCTTCTCTGATACCTTTTTTTTTTTTTTAAATTAAATCTGTCTCTGGCCGAAACAACGCAGGCTGACCCCAGAAGAATTCAGCATTTATGACAGTGCGACTTTTTATTTGTGATGACAAAGACGTTTTGGAAGCAGTTGCCTGTCCATGAGAGTCCACCTGAGACACTTTTGATGGGAAATAATGATTTTTATATCTCCTCTTACTGGCAACCCTCCTTCTTTTTATGTTATGTTGCCCGTAGTAGCGTTTTGCAGCTCTGTAAAAAAATGCAATCAAGCGTCCAATCCAATTACTGTCATCATCGTGATGTATTAAAGTCAATTCTGTGGAGCTGGGCTTATTAAAGTAGATTCCGGGGGTCATTTGCTGCTTAATTGACTAGCCAGAGAACAGCAAAGCGTACCGCTGAGAGGGTTTTCTCGCAATCGAGGTGTCCCGTGTGGCCACAGGTGTATATCGCCAAGCTTGTGTTCCAGGCGTTAAGGGCAGCCTCGGGAAAACGGCGCATGGAACAAGCCGGCGAGGGAACGAGTGACTCAAGTCGACGCAGAGAGGTCAAGTAGAAAATACTGTAATACTGTAGCTCAGTGACAGTGGGCAAATATCTGAGTGCCAGCAGGAAAATTGTACTGGCGAGTGTGTGTGTGGGGGGTGGATTTGACATGCTATTGCAGGTAATGGTGTTAGCGCACATGCACTATTTTTTAATTCAGTATCATATTTGTTAAAGACAGTCCAGTTACCGTATTGGCCCGAATATAAGACGGTGTTTTTTGCATTGAAATAAGACTGAAAAAGTGGGGGTCGTCTTATATTCGGGGTCTAGACATTATACCCATTCACGATACTAGATGGCGTCAGATATCATTGAAGCGAATGCTGAACTTGACTCCCCAGGCCAAAGAGAACCCCTGTCACGAAGAATAAACATAAAAATAGTGGTAGTACGAAGAAGAAAATTAAAAAATGGCGGTAAGAAAGAAAAGAGAAGAAAATAATAGAAGAGATAACAGAAAATGGAGAAACGTAGCGACAATCTGGAGAAAAGTGGGTCGAAGATCGACCAGGTTAACCTGCAGCTGAGGAGAAGTTATGATGTAATTTACATTTCAAAAACCAGAAGTCATTTATTTACGAATGTGACTGCACTTTAGTTTACATATTTAAATGTTCAGATATTAAGATTTGAATGAGGCAAAATAATATGTTTTTTCTCTCAAATATATTGTTATAATCATTTGTTTCAGATGTACTGTAATTATTTTCTGTATAAAAATTAATTTGCTGTTCAAATAGTCTGATTTTAAACTTGAGTCTTGAAAACGAGGGGGTTGTCTTATAATTGGGGCCGTCTTATATTCGGGCCAATACGGTATTTAACCTCGATGTACATTCACATTCAGTGTTTTAGAACTATTGTTTAGAAATGTGCATTTAAGGTACAATTTTTGTTTAACTTTACTGTCCAGTACATTTTAATGTAACCTTTTTTTCATACATTTGGGCACAGAGAAAACATTTCAATTGTGCATCCTGTTATAGTTGCCTACATTAAACAATAAATTGGCTAGTGAATTTTAATGTTGGTCATTATGTTGGTATTTGGAGCTAGAATTTTTTGAGGTGGTACTACCATTGAAATCGAAGGATAATTCAAAATAGCAGGTGCAGTTTGGAGGAATACATGTTTAGTGGGCACTAGGAATGAAACATATAAGGGTTGATCAAATTTCAGACATTTATTTTTCTAATTTCTGTTGCGACTGTGTTTCACATTTCAAAGAGTAGTAATTGTCATCCTGATAAGCAGCGACGGAAAAACAAAGATGTCATGTAATATTCTGCCCTCCAACTTGATGTAACATTGACATGCAGTAATGACTGTATGGCATGGAGAATTGTGCTTCATGCGTTTGTTGGGGTTAGGACTATCTAGTGGTCCTGTTCATTAAGATCAGTGGACCAGTAATAAAGTCATGAGTTTTCATCAGTCATTTTGATGAATGCTTTACATGGTGAAGAAATAGCTACACGTTTGTCCTCCATCCTTTTTGGTTGCTCATCAGGAACCACATCTGGCAGTTTATTTATTTATGCATTTGTTATGTTTATGTTCGAAAGACAAACTCCTCCCGCTTTTCTCATCGCACCCACATTCTTACATATTTGTTTTACCTTTGTAAAGATATCTACCTTTGTTTTTATGTCTTTGGGACTGTTTTGATTAATAGACAGACGGACTGAGACTCTTTTGATTGAACGGTCGAGACAGATGTTTTTTTTTCCAAGTCTGTAAATCGTGAGCCATGTACAAAGTGTGGCACTGTTTTGTTAAAGAAGACAAAGTCCAAAGACCAAATGCAGCACAAGGACTTTTTTTCTCTCATACCTTGTGGTTCAGTGTACCCTCAGTTAGCAATGGAAGCCAACAAAGGCAAGATTTTTGACAAAATGTCTGAGACTAAAATATCCAGAGAGTCACTCAGAGAGGCAGCATAGCAAAGAAGTTCGCTATCTCCAGTGTCGTCCTGTTTGTGACCCAGAAATGGATCCTGGCACACCATCTGGACGGATCTCTCAATTCCCAAAATGCGTTGAGAGAAAGGAGAAGGAGGGTGTCGGGGTGCTGCGTTGGGGGTGGAGGTGGAGTGTGGGTGAAGCACAGATGTGCTTGGTGGAAGTCATTTTGGCACCGCGGCATGTATATAACAAGGCCACCGCACAGCTGGAAAATAGACTGCACAGCAGAGCAGCTTGGCTAAAGTTGCTGTTCTGTCCCAAGTTGAGGTCGTCGCTATTTCGTGAGGAAAATGAAGAAAACTCCATTGCGATAAACCCCTGTGATGATTAAGAGTGACTCAGCGCAGCAGGTAGCAAAAGGTGGCATTAAATATGCAATGGGAGAAAACGAAACATCAGGCCAAAAAGAAACGTAGAAAATTGACAATCACGCAAGGTGAACAATACACGTTGTCATCAATCAGTCCATTATACCAAAAATATGGGAAAGTAGAAAACTGATGCCAATACAGCACAGGTGCGCAAAAGCACAGAGACTTGTTTCAACAAAGACTCTGGTAAAAGTCGACATCTGGCATCTCCGAAATGTACTTGTGTATAAAAAAGTAATGACTACCGGTGGTATTAGCATCAGTTATATTCAAAAGCAATAACAATAACTTAGCACAGCCCTCCAAAAACTTCAGCCTGTATAAAATCTTTTATCAACTTGTGGCCATCTATTGAGACTAAAAACAGTCACGTTACCTGTTACCTGTTGGGGGTGTTTTCAAGCCACAAGACAGCGAGTGTGGTGTGGTTAAAACAGGGTCCAGTGTCCCACTTGGGCCGTGGCATGATATAGAGAGAGGCAAACGATGACAGAGGCTTGAATTTTTGTTTTTAAGCAGTCAGACTTGACAGCCAGCGTGTGAACAGGGTTTTCCAGCTGGCGGAGCCACTCTAAAGGTCCTTGTTGTAGGCAGTGAGTGCACGCTTGTCACAGAGAGGTAGAAGGGAGAGGGGAACAAAAAAGTAGTCAGATGTGACAGCCAGTGTGGGGAGCAGGGCTTTGAGCTGGCGTGGTCGCTTTCGAGTGCCTCGTTATCATGGAGTCGAAAAGCGTCGCGACGACCCGATGAGAAATATTCCAGCCACCGGAGGCTTTAGGCGGCTCAGACTTGAAGTTACAGAATGTGTTCACATCAGTAAAATGCTAGTCTAAGTATAACCCAGGTTGTAGTGATATTTGATTGACAGTTGAGAGGGGTGTTGTTTCAGCTGATCTAGCGGACACGCCCACAACATTTCAGCGTGTCCAGAATGGCTTGATTTCGAAGCCTTATTTGATGTATTTGGTGATTTTTTTTTTTAATCATTTCTATTTTACCGGGATTGTTAAAAACACTCTTATCTGTAGTTTGTCAAATTTTGAAGACGTTGACATATACAGTATGTTCAAAAGGACTTTCATAAATGTTAGAAAACAAGTGGTGGGCTCGTAAGTCCGTCATTCATCATTCCCATTATTTCTGGCTGGTCCACTCCGTCATTGTCAGCGACATATAATCGTCGCCTGGAACGTACTTCCTACTTTGCACACACATGCACGCAAAAACAAACAACAACAGACACACATACACACGCCGCGGTGATTGGTGATATAAAAACAAAAGGGGAGAATATCATTGATTGTTTTGTTGATTTGATTGGAGAGTAACAGCACTAGCTCCATCT
This sequence comes from Hippocampus comes, assembly GCF_001891065.2. Classification (NCBI taxonomy): domain Eukaryota; kingdom Metazoa; phylum Chordata; class Actinopteri; order Syngnathiformes; family Syngnathidae; genus Hippocampus; species Hippocampus comes. Next base: position 3,117,502 of record NW_017805744.1, read on the forward strand.
TTTGGTTGCCTGCAATTTCCCCGCTCTTAAAACAATCATTGATACAAACAGTCCAACGGCGACAATCTCAAACGGACGTTTATGAAGCCCTTGGCATCCCTCGAGAGCAACGTCCAGTAATGTTGGGCTACAAACCTTAAGTAGACAAGAGGTACGGCTACAAATGGGAGTTCCATGAATTATAAAACAACCAGCTACAAGTGTTTTCAATTAGCAACTGCTGATTGCATTACAGGCTGCATAAAAAGCATCCCGTGACCTGCTGAGATGTGGCAACACTTTCCTTTAATTTGCTCACTCGTAGCACGGACATCTTGTCAGGGAAAACAAAACAGCCCTGGTAACAACCTGAACATAACTCGGCTGTAAAAACACTGGGGTGGGTATGGGAGAAAGTTGCTTGTGGGAGACAGGATGGATCGCAGCACAGGCAACATTTGTTTTCAAAATTTGTCTGGGCCTGTTTCATGCCAAAATAGAAAAAAAAAATCTTCATGTTTTTTCTCAAGACAAATTGTACTGAACAAAAAAAAAAAAACACATAGGCTGCAAGCACAAGAAGATGCAAGCACATGACTGTACTTAATATATTCTTTTTTTCTTTTGGGGTCAACCTTAATGGGATGTCCGCGTCATTTTAAGAAATGACAAAAATGAACCGACGTGTTTTTCACAGGACAGCAATGATATGTGATGTCATGGTGGTGGGATCTTGACAAAAGTTATCAGGCAAGGCACTCGCATCGCATTGTATTATGTTGTATCATTAAAAAAAAGTGCCTATTTAGCCAATAAAGCAAAACTAATGAACCAATTATTTTTTTCTACCGTAGTTTTGGGACAGTTTTGGGCCATTTACCATATTGGCCCGAATATAAGATGGTGTTTTTTTGCATTGAAATAAGACTGAAAAAGTGGGGGTCGTCTTATATTCGGGGTCTAGACATTATACCCATTCACGACGCTAGATGACGCCAGATATCATTGAAGTGAATGTTGAACTTGACTCCCCAGGCCAAAGCGAACCCCTGTCACAAAGAATAAAAATAAAAATAGCGGTAGCACGAAGAATAAAAATAAAAAATAGCGGTAAGAAAGAAAAGAGAAGAAAATAATAGAAGAGACAACAGAAAATGGAGAAACGTAGCGACAATCTGGAGAAAAGTGGGTCGAAGATCGGCCAGGTTAACCGGCAGCTGAGGAGAAGTTATGATGTAAACTTCAAGATGATGGTGATAAATGAGGCAGAGTCTTCAAACAATTGATAGATTCAGATATTAAGATTTGAATGAGGCAAAATAACATGCTTTTTTCTCTCAAATATATTGTTATAATAATTTGTTTCAGATGTACTGTAATTATTTTCTGTATAAAAATTAATTTGGTGTTCAAAAAGTCTTTTTTCAAACTTGAGTCTTGAAAAAGAGGGGCTCGTCTTATAATCAGGGCCGTCTTATATTGGGGCCAATACGGTAAATGCTATGATATGATTGTTACGTATCATCAAAAACATCTAACATCCCTTCATGAATAAAGGCAGTTTTTTGTCTAGAACAAGAGGCGTATTCATTTATTTATTTAGTATAAAGGTGTATTTGACAGAATAAAAAGTGAACTTTGACTTTTAATATATAATTCTGACTCAAAATATCACTTAATTCTGGTAAGATTATGACACTGTATTCTGAGAAAATCGGACTTTCTTCTCTGAAAGATCAAAACTTGTTTTTCTTGAGAAAAAAAATGACTTCTACATTCATCAGATCATTTATCCATCGATTCAGAGGGTTGTGAGTGGAGCCCATCCCAGCCGACTTCGGGTGAGAGGCGGGGTACACCCTGAACGGGTTGCCAGTCAATCGCAGGACACACATGCTCATGCACTCACCCTATGGACAATTTGGAGCGTTCAACCAATCGACCACAAATGTTTATGGAATGTGAATGGAAACTGGAGTACTCACAGAAAACCAATACAGGCACGGGGAGAACATGCAAATTTCACACACAAAGGCCGAGATTTTAAACCACGACATCTGAACTGTGAGGCAGATGTGCCCATCAGCCATCCACCTTCTCGTAACATGACACAATTATTTGTCAATAATAAGCAAGGTTATTTTTTTATTCCCATTGCATTTGGGGTACAACTGCCTGTTACTTTTAATTTCTCATCTGTAAGGACCGAATTATTTTGGCTTCACTCTTTCTGCTGAAGGGGGTCAAGAAAAAAATCCTTTTACCCAACAACACCCTGGACTGAAATCTGACTGGTTGGAAGCTACAGTACTCTAACGTGAAGGAAAAAAAAATGTACAAATGAACCGCCAAGGACTCAATGCTGTTTTTTTTCTCCGCTTGCTCTCACATCGCCTTCAGGAAACCGGGTGATGAATCTCAAATTTTAAATCCACCTATTTAATTATATTCAAATATTTCTGCTCTTTGAAAAGTTATAAATAGCGCTGCACGCCTCACTGATGCTTATGCAAAACACAGAAGTGGGGAGAATTCAAAAGAAAACTGCTTAAATAATGAATGTCCACAATGGGGGGGGGGCTTAAAAAAAGAGAGGACTGCATCAGCAAATCTGGGACAAACAAGTAGGACAAGCTGGGCTTCTTCACATTGCCTGCAAATTTTTGACTCGTCACCCTGTTTTCCTAAAGGCAATACAAGAGCAAGTGGGGGGAAACTAAGAACAGCTCAGAGTCCTTTGCAACTCATTTGCGCCTCTTTACATGTTCTGTCGTCTCACTTTCACTTCCCCAAGTTGTGTCCCACTGGCACGATATCGACTTGCATTAAATTATTCACAGTCATCCTTATTTGATAATGCTCCCTTTGGTTGCACTGCTTCGTGGTTATGAAATCAGATTTCAGCCCCAGGTGTTCCTGGTGTCAACAGTGTAGGTGAAATAATAATTTGATGGACAGCCATTGTAAACAATTCATTTTGATTTGCCAATGTCAGTGTCAATTAGTAGGTGTGGATTGTTTTTTTCTTGTTGAAAATTCAGCCACTGAAGCCAGTTTCAATGAGTAACATAAAATTTGATAGCTATGGACAATTACCGGTATGGAAGCAAAACTCAATAGTAGCACTCCACACAGCTTTCAAGAATATGGACAATGCTAACCCCTATGTGAGGATGCTGAATGATGATTTCACCTCTGAACTTTACACGGCTGTACCCCATACAAAGCTGAGCAACCTGGGCAGTGGCTGGTCACTGTGAACCTGGATACTGCACTTCCTCAGTAACAGGCCTTAGAATATCAGGAAGGGAAAACACCATTCTCATCCTGAACATTGGGGACACCTCAGGGAAGTGTCATCAGTCCTCTCTCCTACTCCGTCTTCACACATGACATCACCCTTGTAGGACTGATCAGGGACGAGTCAGTCTACAGGGAGGAGGTTGGTGTGAAACGGTGTGAAATCAACCAAATGGATGTACATTCATTCATTCATTCATTCATTCATTTTCCGAACCGCTTGATCCTCACTAGGGCCGCGGGGCGCTGGAGCCTATCCCAGCTGTCTTCGGGCAGTAGGCGGGGGACACCCTGAATCGGTTGCCAGCCAATCGCAGGGCACACAGAGACGAACAACCATCCACGCACACATCCACACCTAGGGACAATTTTGAGTGTTCAATCAGCCTGCCATGCATGTTTTTGGAATTTGGGAGGAAACCGGAGCACCCAGAGAAAACCCACGCAGGCCCGGGGAGAACATGCAAACTCCACACAGGGAGGCCGGAGCTGGAATTGAACCCGGTACCTCTGCACTGTGAAGTCGAAGTGCTAACCACTGGACTACCGGGCCGCCCTACGGATGTACATGTACAGTAAAAATTAAAGATGATGATCATGGTCTTATAGACATCCAAAAGCAAGGAGCTCTTGACACATATCTATGGACATATATCTACAGGAGGTGAATCGTGTGGAAAGCTTCATGTTCCTGAAGGTCCGCATCTTGAAAGACCTCACCTAATAAAGAGAACACTTGGAGTTACATTGCACTGTTTAAGTGTTCCCTTTATTTATTTATTTATTTTGGAGCAGTTTATTTCTCCAGGAAACTGCGCCAAGCCCGGCTCCCCCCAACACTTGCTGATAAACATCTACAAATCCACCATGAAGAGTCTCCTGATCTGCTTTTGCACAATTCAGTTCAGTAGCTACTTTGAAGGACAAGCGAGGCCTTCAGCGTGTGGTGAAGCAGAGTGAGTGACCAGATGTACACCACCCACCTTCAGAGTCACCTACACTGAAAGACGACTGCGGAAAGCCAGTGGAATAATAAGGAAACCCTGGACACTCACTTTTGACGGCTTCTGATCATTCAAGTAGCGGATGCTCCCCATTAAACACAAAATTCTAGCAATTCAAACCACCAAGTTCTGAGCTTGAATAAAGTTTTTGTGTGTGATAAACACCCAATCTCGAAGAGATTCATGTCACGCCCCGCTGTCAGAAATGTGTAGATGTCTTCAGACCTAAATGTAAAAATGTCACGTCAGACATTTGCAAAATACGAGATGAGATAAACATCTGCCAAACATCTTCTTCATCAAACGGGAGGATTTTAAAGGTTGAGGCTACATGACTAAAATCAAGGCTTACAAGGATTACTTTTTGCGACATGCCATAATAAAACCCCTAAACCTATTCCCATTTGCCCGGAGACCACTCAGCACACGAATGCTTCTTGTCGTGGTATATCACAAGAATGAATCTAGTTCCTTAACATACAAATTCCTTGCCAGTTTAAGAGATTTGTTTACATTCCGCCTGTGAATAGTGGCTTGAAAAACGTTTTCCTTATTTGTACCTCATACACAATGGGAGTGATTTACAAATCCCAACAGCTGCTTGCCCAAAACGACAGCAAAAAAAAAAAAATGTTTACAGCGACGCTTCAGAATGTGGTGGAAGATAATTGCACGACCATATGTAAAAGAGGGTTCGTTGGTTTCAGGGGATGATTCTCTCGGCTCCTCTCCAATTTTACACGTGGGATTAGTAACAAGATAAGATAAGATAAGATAAGATAAGAAAACCTTTATTAGTCTCGCAATGGAGAAATTCCCAATTCACAGCAGCAAAGTTATGAATGGAAGAAGTAGAACAACAAAATATAGGAGCTGCTGGAAAGGCAGCCACTCACGCGGCGCCATCTTGAAGTCAAAATAACAAAAATAACACAACACAACACATAGGACACAGATAGTCGTGCAATCTTCACCACTTTCCTGCATATTACATACTGCATACTGTTGAGTACTTCTATTTAAGACCGTTTGACTGACATGAGAAGAGCACTCAAACTGATTGGCCTTCCAAAGAGACAACCGTGTCAAGTCATGCTGCTTCAATCAGATTAATCAAGGGACAGAGTTTGACTTTGCACTAAAATAAAGGTTGGAGCATCAGGATCTCTGTTAACACATGGCCTAAAAAAGAGATTTTGTCCAATTGGTTTTGTCTGATCTCCACCATTAGAACAGACACATGGGCGAAGCTAATTTCATTGAAAACGAAATGAATAATTCAACTCCACAAGGTCAGTCAGTTTCACAAAGCAATATGGCGTTTGGAAGGCATGCCTGGCATGAGCGGATGCACAAAAGTCTCAAGAAGGTACTTGCGAACAGACATTGGAAGTCTGCAATTTTAGTTCAAAGCAGCTTTTATTGGGGTTGATTGCCCCCATTCAGATTAGTTTTTAAAAGCACATGAAGTGGAACTGTATCATTCTCTAACATACAGTGCACCTACCCGATAAACAACAAAGAATGCAGCTCGGCCTCTGAGTAGTAGACGTCTTGGCTCGCTTATGCTTTTGGCAGAATATACTTCTTAAGGTCCTTGGCAGTGCTACTGCTCTTGAGATCACCTCAACATACCTGAAAATGACCTCCCAAAATTCAGTAGCTCTCCTTGGAAAAATTTGCTTCAGTCATCAGTTGCAATGATTGGTACAGAATTAGATAGACATGCCTGTCATAAAATAGTCACCCCCAACAAAAATGTCAAGGACTCATGCCCAAACCTGAACAGGAATTTGTTCATTTTGGTTTGAAGCATTCAGTCAATCTGGCAAATTCCACTGTTTGTACTTTGACAAAGTCTTCTGAGAGAATTTGCCCAAATGAGTCCCAATCGGGATGGAATTCCCGAAGCAGACACTAATTTGCCAATCTTTTTATTAGTTTATTTGGTGTCGCTTACAGTGTAGTGGAACACTCACCGGGTTTGTGATCAGGGAACGTGGGATCGGTTCCCATTCAGTGACGGTGTGGATGTGGGCTTGAATGTGTTGCTTAGCTCTTCAAGCCAGAAACAAGATTGTTGTTTTATCAAAAGCAAAGAAGAGACCACTCAATGATGACTCATTTGTCTCAATGATTCATTTTTTTTTTTCCCAAAACATCGAGGACACTTGAGTGTATGACCTGGCGTCACGTCACCTCTATTCTATTATTTTCTTTTCGTCACCTTCGATAACTCTCTTGTGTGACGAGCAAAACAAGATCCACTTTGTCCACATAATGTTTCCCAAAAAGAGTGATGGACTGAAATATCTTCATGTGCGGGATGATACACGTCATTATGTACCTTCTGCCTATGCCACTGACTCATCAAGTGTGGTGATTTTAATTATTATATACTTCATCTCCAAACAACAGCAGGTTTTACTGTATATATGCAGGACATTCATCAGTCAGTTGAAATACTCGGGAGGACTGGAGATTTGGCCAAGTCGGAAGGAGTTAGTCAGGAGTCGATGGGGCCGGGGGTAGGGGTGTGGGGGATATTGCTCGCTGATGTGTGAAAAGTGACATTTTGAGAAAGCCTATTTAAAGAAGCAATCTGCAGCGACAAGATAGTGAGGTCACCTGCTTGTTGCTCATCGCTACAACTGTAATGCTCATCGCGAGTTTTCTGAAGGTCATGCTGTGTATTAAAACATATAAGCATGCAAACAGGACTGTTGAAACTGAAACCCTGAGCGCAACATCAGTACCGTAGTTTTTTTTTGGGGGGGGGGGGGGGGACGGGACTGGGGGCTGTTCATGATTCAGACAGGTCTAACAATAACAGATTGAGTTTCCTTACGATTCCTCTTACAGAGGTGATTCTGCTCATCTTCCCCCTGCCTGTCAGTCAGCATTCCAATGGCAGGAGTGGGTTGAGGTACACAGGTGTTGGGCCGCCGGCTGCCAGTCATCTTCAATCTTCTCTACATTAAACGGCGGAACTCCGCCGCCACACCACCTCTCTCCCCTGCTGCATGCGTCGCTTTGTTGCGAAGTCTCCGCTTCCTCGCAGCTGTTCTCATTCCAAACTCTCTCTGCCGCCGTGTTTCTAACCTCCAAAACAACAACAAAGAAAGCCTTCAAAACTGCTCAAGAAGACGTCGAGGGCCACTCGCCTGTCAATCACAAGAAATGACACGCGAGTGTTCTTGTCTACAATTAAGAGTCCCTTTCACTTTTCTTGCAGCCAAACAAGTATCTCGTGTATTTGTTCAGTCAGTTAAAAAAAAAAAAAAAACAACAAGTAAAAAACAAAACTAATTCTCGGGTTGTTAGAGTGGCACGGCATGTGATATTTGGGTTTTCATGAAAAGTGATTAAAAGAAACACACAAACTGGAGTTGCCCTACACAAATGAGATCACTGTTTGACTTGTGAATTCATTTTTTCTTCAAACAGTCTTTGAATACACTGTTGCTGCTGTAGTCAAGGCTCATTTCAGGAGAAATTAAAAGTAGGCGGGACAGAATGTGTGATCCCTGAATTATCGGTGGTAACCTGATGCACGTCAATCCAGGCTAGTGATGTGGCCTTGTTATTAAATAACGTCACAGAGAAAGAACACGTATCCATATTTGAAACAATGTTGTGTTCCCTCAGCAATGATCGCAGAGTCACATGACTGAATCCTGCCTGCTGATTCGCAGAATGAGGATTTCCCCACTTCCTCCTACTTTGCAGCCAATCAATGGTATTTGAGACAGTATTAATACTCAAAATTGTAAAATTGCACATCGCCAGAGCAACTAAAGATACTATTAACGTCAATGTCACCCACCACTCACCCCAATTATCTACCGAGTATTTTTTGCTGAGTCAAGCTAACGCGTCTGTTAGCATTCGTGTAGCTCCCACAGTTACGCTTACGTCACCGGAGCCATGAGCGAAAATGGTGTGCATCTTTTCAAACCTTGTAGAAGGAGTGCTGGAATTCACCAGAAGGTGAAATTAAATGAGACGTGCAATGGATTTTTGTTGCAGCCACAACAAATTTCAAATCTCCCGTTTTAAAATGGTGTTAATCGTCTCACAAGCGCAAACAGAAATAACATATTGTTTCGCGACATCAACTTGATCTTTCGGTAAAGTTTGTTGGAACCATATTTGCACATGTTGGATAAAAGAGTGCTGGAATGCACTCGAAAGAGAAATTAAATGAGACGTGTAATGAATTTTCACTTCAGCCAACACACATTTGTTTTGTGTCGTGACGGGGAACATGTGCAAAACTGCATCTCAACAAGTGTTAAAGCAAGTCATCGCCCCCAAAAAAGCAGTCAGGAAAGGGAATCTGTGTTCCCCTTATAATTCATGAGTTCTTGTTCTCAAGGAACATCCAACTCACTCACTCCCCATTCTACACCTCCTCCCCCTGCTGAGTATTTCATCCATTGTGCACAGCGGCAAATCTCTGCCCCACTTGTCTGCAAGTAATTCTGCTTACAAGGACTTTGCAGCTCTGGCGGCGGTGCTGCTCGCTGTGCTGAGTGGGAGTCGAGCTGGCGTAGCCAAAGAGTGTGTTTACTCCGAGAGTCTTCTTACCGTACCTCTGCCACCATATCGCTCTTTTACAAAACACACCAAGACTGCTCTTCGGGTGAATTAATTTACCTTTTGGGGGTAGTCTTAGCATGCCCTGGAAATCTCTTACTTTTGTGAATCATGGTGAAAATTTACTGTATTTATTTTTTTATTATAAATTGACAGATTTATTAGGACAGTGTACAAATCGGTAGTGATTTGAATGGGGATTCGAGTGGGCGTTGAAAAAGCCATTATCGAATGTTAATTTTTGCACTCGGATCTCACAATACTGTAGCGTTGACTGTCCCTTTTATAGAGAAATCAATATGTGTGACGCACCTATGTGAGGAGCCTGCGTGCATGCGTCATGTGGAGACAAGCAGGTTTGTCACATCCTTCACCCAGAAGGAGGTTCCTTCATCCGAAAGTAGAAGTATGTGAATAGTTAGTAAACCAACGAATGAGCTTTAAATCAAATGTTCAGCAGTACGTTCAGTGAAGCCCATTTCGACAGAGTATCTCTCTCACACGTTGGACACAATCCCGCATGACAAAAAAAAATTAAAGGTATTTACACCAGAGGTAGGGCGGCCGGTGTGCCAGTGGTGAGCGGGTTGACCTCACAGTGCAGAGGTTGTGGGTTCGATCCTGGCTCCGGCCTTCCTGTGTGGAGTTTGCATGTTCTCCCCGGGCCTGTGTGGGTTTTCTCTGGGTACTCTGGTTTCCTCCCACATTCCAAAAACATACATGGCAGGCTGATTGAACATTCTAAATTGTCCCTAGGTGTGAGCGCGAATGGTTGTTTGTCTCTGTGTGCCCTGCGATTGGCTGGCAACCGGTTCAGGGTGTCCTCCGCCTACT
>NW_017805744.1:3127913-3136366 GCF_001891065.2 Hippocampus comes
GTGTGCGTGGATGGTTGTTCGTCTCTGTGTGCCCTGCGATTGGCTGGCAACCGGTTCAGGGTGTCCTCCGCCTACTGCCCGAAGACAGCTGGGATAGGCTCCAGCACCCCCGCGACCCTTGTGAGGATAAAACGAATCGGGAAATGGATGGATGGATACACCAGAGGTATTGTTTCCTCAGCTAGTTAGCTTAGCTTATTCCCGCTGATCCCCGCTGGCGTGGAGGATTTGTTTGACACCAATGAGTGCAACCACCAACCTGGATTCTACCTTTGGCTACAATTTTAAAGACAGTCAAGAAAACTGTTATATGTTGTTTGTATTGTTTACTTACTTTCGTCAGCTTCCTGTTAAAGGTGTAAAGGAAAATAGTTGAGGAGTTTTCCAAGTTTTTGTGGTGACCAAGAGCCCTCTATCTCACAGAAAAGATCCACTTAATGCTTAACAGCAGCCAAATCCCAGCTCAGCGTTTAGAACCCTAATAAACAAAAAAACTGTAGTCAGGTGACTATTTTTCAGCTACTTGAGGATCATTAATGTGATTTCTTCAGAAATTACCCATAGAGTACGAAGTGGAAGGAAGTATTGTTGACTCTAAAATTGAATTACCTTTATTCACTGGAGTGTTTAGAAGATAAATTATGTTATTCTTTTCATCATAAATAGTTTATTTGTATCTTCAAATATGGAGAAAAGTTCTATAGTACACTTTCCCTTCTCATTCTGCCGAACTTCACCATGTTGTAGGCAGAGCACGGCGTCAATTTTTAATCATTTCGGGGATTCCTCATGAATGTGAGGGTCCGAGGGCCTGTTGATCTCTTTTTGCAGCTTCAATTGTTATTTTAAGTTAGGTCAACCAAACAACAGGTTATCATCACTCGGACTCTTCATTTTCAAATATTCAAATAATTGCTTCCTCAAAGCTCTGAGATGTGTCGCGTTGACCGCAGTCATCTCATCCTTTTAGGGTCGGATGTCAATCAAAATCCAGTGGGCTATCGCTGAACAAAAGAACAATAACCCCCACAGAATTTGCAGCTCAGTGGTGATAAGCACCGAGACGGTGCATAACCTGAGGTTGAACACAATCCTTTCTGGAACACATTTTGACCTTCAATTTGCTTGGATTTGAAAAATCATTCCCGTCAGAATCAATGGGAAATATCTACTTCAGGGTCAAACTGAAAGGCCATACAAAAGTCACATTTGAAATTAAAATATGTTCAGTGTTAGTTAAAATTAAAGTCAATATAAAGTGAATGGGCCAGTTTGTTGGTCGACTGGTTCATGCATCGGCCTCACAGTACAGAGGTCATGGGTTCAATTCAACTCCTACGTTCCAAAAACATGAATGGCAGTTTAATGGAACACTCTCAATTGTCCCTCGGTGTGAGTGTGAGCGTGGATGGTTGTTGTTTTATGTGTGCCCTGCGATTGGCTGGTAACCAGTTCAGGGTGTACCCCGCCTACTGCCCGAAGACAGCTGGGATAGGCTCCACCGTGCCCGCAACCCTCGTGAGGATAAAGCGGATCGGAAAATGGATGGATAAAGTGAGTTTATTAATGTGTTTCGAGATACATAATACAGTTTCACAATAACCACTGAAACTATGAGTCGAAAACAACCCCCAATATATAAGAACTGAGGACCGGTGATAATCCATCGCAAGTGCAATTTCTCGTTAGCTAATTTACAGAGCAGCCTAGGTTTGTTATTTAAATTCCCACGAGTTAGGATTTTTCTGTTCTTCAGGCTATCATATCTTGTAACACAAGGCATTGTGGATCTACAGTATAACTCTTAGGAAGTATGTACTCAAATTTCTGTCATGTCGTCTGAACCAGAGGCTGAAAGAGTTGGTGTGTTGAGATTTGTTGCCGTGTTTTATTAAATGCAATGTTGGAAAGATCGGCTTACTTTTTTGAGATCGTGGCATGTTGGTGAACATTATTCTTTGTGGTATGTCAAGGTTACAAATCAATTTCACTTTACGTGAAGTTAAAACACAACATCCAACCGACCAAAGATTAGCTATGAAACTGATTTGACTGTCATGTTTTATCGAAAGCAGTTCCAAATGCTGGTTAAAAATTCCTCACTGAGTGCCATTAAATTCACATTTTTTAATCTTGTCAGCCGTTTCTCTTTGTAATTTGTCGGTGCGCTTTTCTGAAAGTAAATCTTTTTGTTATCGCAGTTTGTCTGAGCCTTTCAGTTCTGGGATCCTAAAAGATGATTACGGTTTCGAACCTAACATTGCAATTACATTCTATAAGCATGTATTCTGCTGTGTCAGCATTTCCTAAAAAGGTAGAGATTTGACATGCTTTAAAATTTCATATGTAGGCAAACCTTGTGCACCCTGCGGGACAGGGATGACTCATTTGAATTACAGCCAACATTGCAGAGAGGCCTGGAGGTCTGCAGGATATATAGCACGGAGCGCGGGGTGATTTAATTGCCCTTTGTACCTGGTGAATCCTCAGTAAGTATTATGACACTCATAATCATATGTAATGATCGTATTACTGTCAGAGAAATGTGCTACGATGTCTATTTTTTTTCTTTACGTTTTTTTTTTTTTTTTTTACTTTTCCTGGATGACCCACCTCAGTTGAATTAATGAGGAGAGGCTACAGGCTGCACGTCTCGCACACCAGCAGTCAGATTCAAGGTGCAGCACGGCGGCAGAGATGACATGCTAAGTGCTATGTGAGTCGAGTCGTGCGATTATCCAGGCCGGTTCAGATAATAGTCTTAACACATCATGACTGTTCTTTTTAATTGCTGCCATACTTGGAATGTACTGATTAGTAAACACAAGCATAAAAAGGGACCATATCCAGATGCTGTAGAGGAAAGAGATTACTTAGGAATTTAATCATCTTAGTCTTTTAATTCAGCCCAAATGAAATGAAACCCGCTTTGACATAGTCGTTCATGACGCTCGTTACATTGTTACGCATCTCCTTCATTGTCTGATTCAGCAAGAAGCGAACATAAAATGGAAATTACTGCAGCGTTTTTTTAATCTTTGGAGTGCCACTGATCCTCACGGACCAAGCATATATTGGAAAAAAAAATGTGATATGAAACACCAGATACGTTTGGGACACGTGCACAGTGCATAATATGTAAAAATAATTTTGTAGTTACTGCTCAGTCCGTCATATTTTTTTTTAAACATCAAAGACATTATTGCTCTTGACTAAATATTCCGTATTCTATTTTAAACATTCTTCTTATTCAACTCATGGCGGCTTGGGTCATGGCTTCATATCCGGCTCTGGCCTCATTGTGTGGACTTGCATGTTCTTCCTGTGCCTACATGAGGTTTCCCCGTGGACAGAACTCTGGTTTCCTCTCACATTCCTGAAAAATGCATGGCTGGTTAATGGAACACTCGAAATTGTCCCGAGGTGTGATTGTGAACGCGAATGGTTGTTTGTCTATGTGTGCCCTGCGATTGGCTGGCAACCAGTTGAAGGTGTCCCCCGCCTACTGCCCGAAGACTGCAGGGATGGGCTCCAGCACGCCCGCGACCCTCGGGAGGATAAGCGGCTCGGATAACGGATGAATGGATTATTATCCACAAATGCATCTCTTGGATATCGTCCTGCGATTGCAAGTGTATCCAATGTTTTGCTTGGTCACTAAAAATACTGCATGTCTTGTGCCACGCTACCAAAGACTGGGACATTTTGCTGGGCAGACGTTGGGCGGTCATGGGTGGACACATGAAGATGTACCACACAAAAGCTTGCTTCCTTAAAAAAAAAAAAAAAAAAAACATTAGAGGAAACACCATGTCATAGAAGAAGTCATCTGGGGACTCTGCGCGTAGTTACTGTGATAAGACTTATTTTGGCACCATTCCCGACAAAAAATGTCAACACCAAACCGGTGATACATAACGACGGGCAGAATGCAAGCCTGTATGTTTGTGTGCCGTTTCCATGTAATTTAAGCCGACAAGTGACAGTGATGCTTTGCAACTCCCAGAGCCTGCCACGGTGATTGAATAATACATTTTGAAAGGGTTTTACAGGCATTTGCCACGTCTTTAGCACTCATCTCCCGCCCCGTCCCAACCTGCCATCTGGCTCTTTGACTGCTACTTAAAACAAGGGTGTGTGTGTGTGTGTGTGTGTGTGTGTGTTTTGAGGAGGTTTAGTCGGGAGTTTAATTCAAGAGTCGTTGATTTCGGAAATGATCGGCTTGGGGGGCGCTCATGATGAGTCTATCAAGCTCGTCTGCGAGATTGAGTAGAGTGAGAGTGCACTAAATTTCACAGCATAGCTAGCTGTTGAATTAAGTTTGAAATTCTTGATTACTCTTCAAAATGCAGGCAGCAGTGTTGTAAAGGATAGCGAAACTGCTTCACAGTCAGAAGACTGCGGGACAAGGATATGGTGGAATGGGATAAGTTTCACCCGAAGAAAAATGGATGGATGATTAAAGTGCCCATCCGATTGAATGTGATTATGTGTGTCGTGCGATTGACTGGCAACGAGTACAGGGTGTATAGCAAAAGTCATCTGGGATGAGCTCAAGCTGGGATGGATGGACATTAAATATGGTAAAATGTGGACAATTTACTAAAATTGAAACAGTTGGGATTGAAACACATTGCAATGCTGGTCAAAATGGTGCCTTTGTGAGGCTAAATGACAAAATTCTGTATGTGCACTCGTGATCCGCAGCCATTGTCTGTAAACCACGGGTGCCCGGAATATTCTGCAAATAAAACTCGGCTGCTCTTCACTGTGATATTATTAACAGCTCAGGGAAATAAATAGCTTGACAACATCTTGTAAGATATTAGCGTGTGTGCGGAGGTCTGCCGCTGACCTTGGCCTCTGTTTGCATGAAATCTATGATCTCTCCTACAGCAACATCGCACCGACCTCAGCACATCTCATTAAAAACATGCCGCGCTGAAGAGGTCAGATCCAAGGCCCCAATTTGCCTCGGCCATCAGCGTTTGCGTCTAAAACATGTAGTCTCGCCTCGTCAAGGGAGCTCACCACTGAAACGCTTTCTGATCATGAGTTGTACTTCACACGCTCTGTTAAATTTGCAAGGAAGACTATTTCAACACCATCTTCAATCTCTGGGGTTTAACAATCAAAAGAGTTGTTTCTTCTTACACGTTAGGATGGAATTGAAGTTTGAACCATTCCCTTGCTGTCAAAGTCCAAAATTACTGCAACAAATATACAATGGCACTAAAGTCCAGTACAACCTCCAGTTTCACAAGATGTTTTCCTATTTCCTAGTGGGAAATAATGAAATAAATAACCTTAATTGGAACTCATACCAGACCAACAGCTGACACTATATTTTCAAGCTTTTTTGCTTCAACTGTGTACTGTAATGTGCAGAGCATTTGGAACCCAGAAGTGGGCATTCCGTCAGGACTGATGGAAGGTCCCTCACTCCGTCATGAAGATTAAATCGAAGAGATTATTTGGGTGAAGTAATAAGACAATATAATGATTTCAGTTTCAGATCACTTGAAATAATTGGTTTGCTGCACCTTTAGAAATTAGGCTTACGCAAAGTTAAAAATTTTAATTTGCTCTGAATGGATTATATACTGGTACATCAGATAAAGCTCCAATAATAAGTCGAATTGATTACTTCAATGTTTTAAAGTTGTTCCATTTTTTTATTTTTTTTTCAGTGGAGGGTTCCCCATCATAATTCGTGAGTACTGTACTGTATTCCGAACTCTGGGAGAGGGTCCTATTCGATAATATTTGTCTTCAGACGAAGGTGAGGGCAATGAATGAAACATATTCTCAGATGGAATTCCCCCACAGATCACAAAATAAAGGCGTCATATTTCATGACAGGGAAAACTATTTGATGCTAGTATTCTTCTATTTTGCTGTCAACCTTTCAAATGTACGGCGCCATTGACGACATCGCCCTTTGGGGTGTCACAGATTTTTCTGTAACATCGGCACTTACGATGAAATCAATCAGGACATATCTTTCCAACTGCTACGGTCCTGCCTGGGTTATTCCCAATTTCATACATGCAAAGAAAAACGTGTTGAAAGTCATCAAAGGTTTGCACGATCGAAAGTGTAAAACGACGGCTTTCCGAAAACTTTTTCGAGTTTAGCCAGTCTCATCGGAGCTGCATATGATTGGCTGCTTACTGTGTTTGTTTGTTCTTCACCACAGAGACATGCTTTGATGTGACGAGCGTCCCCGATTTGAAACGGGAGCCGGACGATGGCAGCGGGTTCCCGGATGAATTCTCAACCCTCTGTTATTGCTGGCTCATCCTATCAAACAGTTGAGAAACAAATCATAATTAAGAGCGTCTGTAGCGGGGATAGAAACAACTCTGGAAAGCTGCACCCCACCTCCTCCCCCACCACCTCTGAAGCCCAACGCATGCTCTGCCAACAATGTCACGGAAGACAATATGGCCGCTGTAAGGTCCGCCGTGACAACAGCGGGCAAACATAATCAGCTTTGCGAGTCGTGTCAACACGAGATGAGCGTTAAGGCATATTGCACTTTGATGCCACTCACACAAAGCTGCTTTTTGAAAGATGCAGCATGAAAACACAGGAGGGGGAGCACATTGCGCCTGACTGACATCTCAATTCAGCGACGATAAACCAGACCGCAGTGGCGTGAGGCACCTGCTCCTTTATAAAAAAGGATTATCTGTTGTCTTCTTAATTAAAGACATAAACATGAAACTTAGTTTAAAGGGAGCGTTGACAGTGCTGATGATTGCCACTTTTGTATCGGTCTGTATATAAAAGTTATGTCATTATTAAAATTCACGGCCATGAAAACCGGATTTTTTTTTTGGGGGGGGGGACTCTGGAGACGATTGGATATTATTAATTTATTAAAAAGAATTACTCAAGTACTTAACATATTCATCCGTCATCTGAACCACTTAGTCCTAACAAATGTCGCGGGCGCGCTGGAGCCTATCCAGCTCTCTAAGGGCAGTAGGCGGAGTACACCGTGAACTTGTTGCCAGCCAATCGCAGGGCACAGATAGACAAACGACCATTTATGCTGACAATCACTCTTAAGGGACAATTTAGAGCAGTGGTTCTTAACCTTGTTGGAGGTGCCGAACCCAACCAGTTCATATGCACATTCACCAAACCTTCATTAGTGAAAAATATAAATATGATTTGTTTTTTTTTTAATTCAAGATATAAAAAAAACACATTTATTAAAAACAGAAAAAAAGTTAACACAATTAGTATAAGGATAAAGTGTAAGTTTTTAAATTGTGCAGAAAATGAACCAGTCAGTGATGGCCAAGCGGGCGTGTCATAACTAATTGACATGTTGAGTCGGGTGTGTCTTAACCTCCATGGCAGAGGCTCTGTCGAACCCCCGAGACTGTTTCACCGAACTCCTAGGGTTCGATCTAACCCAGCTTAAAACCACTGATTTAGAGTGATCAATTAACCTACCATGCATGTTTTTAGAATGTTGGAGGAAACCAGACTACCCAGAGAAAACACATGGCAGGCACGGGAAGATCATGCAAACTCCTTTCAGGAAGGCCAGGACGTGGAATCGAACCCATGACATCTGTACTGTGAGGCGGATGTGCTCACCAGTCGCCCACTGTGCCACTCACTAATAACAAAAAAATGGTAAACGCACTTTCACTTGAACACTTTCTGCTCTTCTCTGACATGATCACACTGGTTAAGGATTGTACTCACAGCCTTCAGGTTGGGAAATGACCACTCTATCTATCCACCTGAGCCATGTTATCCCTACTGTGTCTTCATATATCGCTGGTGTCAGGAGGAATTGTGGTATCTGTTTTTATTAGTATTGTACTAACTTCATGGAATTACGTCAGCTAACTGTAGTCAAGGGAGAAAAGGGAGAATAGCTGTCAATTAGTATTAATATGTAGTGTCTACTTCTTACTAGCATTATAATGAGTATTAATATGTAGTGTCTACTTCTTACTAGCATTATATGATTTCGGATTTAGCTTATCATAGACAGAAGGAATAGAGAGTATGGCCGTCACTCGTAAAAAGCAGGAAAAAGGATGTATGGTTGTCTAACACTCGTAAAAAGCAAGAAATAAAAATGCTGACCAACGACACTAGTTAACCGACTGCATGCCGAAGAATAGGTGTAGCAGGAAAAGGGCTATGGCTGCCTCGCGTAGATAGCAGAAAAACAAGTATATAGTTGTCAAACAGAGAAATATATGGACCAGAAAACAGGAAGGAAAACGCAGAATCAGCAACACCTGCTAGCCAACTACATGCCAAAGAATGTGAAGGGAAAAGAAACAGGAAGCAAAAAAAAACAGAATCAGCAACACTTGACAGCCAACTACATGTCAAAGAATGTGTTGGGAAAGAACTGAATGTATGATGATACTTGCTAAATCCATTTGCTATGGTCTCCATCAGATCGATAAATG
>NW_017805744.1:3136687-3139455 GCF_001891065.2 Hippocampus comes
TCTCGGCATCAAGCTCAAAGAAACTTCTGGTGTGTCCCCCGGTCTGCGGTTCAACAAAGGAAAGTCAGTTTTTTCCTCCTTTTTGTGTCGGCCCCCCCTGCTCCCTCGGCCGTCCGCCCGGGACGCCTCGGCGCGCCCCTGGTCTCCGGGAAGGAGGCGTGGGTCCGGGTTCCGGGCCGACACATCAGAATCCTCATACCTCCAAAAAGCAGCAAAGCAACACATTTGTACAACCATCAACTGCTTCGTCAAAGAAAGCACGCCATTTTTAACACGATTGGTCAATAAATTGTCCCCAAAAAAATAACAATAATAAGAAAACGGGTCAGTTTGAACCAGCCACATAGAGAGCCGATAATGGATTAAGCATTTTTAAGTGGTGGTGTGAAAGGTATTACTGACTTCCAGGGAAATGCCAATTTGCACCGGTGGTAGAGGCTAAATCCCACGCTGCAGAGGATTTGTTTTGTTTTAATCCACCTTGTCAGGAGCACACGGAGATGTCACAAGAGCCTCAGCTGGAGAATCGTTTTGCTCAAGACAAAAAAAAAACAAAACAAACAAACAAACAAAAATGTAGCATTCGTTATTTTTTTTTTTACCCCTTTCCTAGTTACAAATGACAAAGCCACCTCATATTCTGCTATTCTATTCCACCCACATATTGTATTATACAAGATGTATTTGAACTTCTGTCTTCAAAGCAGTGTCACCAAATGAAGAAGAAAAAAAATGCCTGAACAACCCTTGACTGCATTGCTTATTCTGGAGCCATAAAAGAAACCGAGACAACACTGTATGAATATTTTATGTGCACATGGACCCTGCAAACCCAGTGCAAATCGATATCCACACCAGCTTTCTTAATCTGTGCAGTCACTTGACAAACGAGGGGAACTAGGGTTGCCTCAAATATGAATCACAGGAATCGAGGCGAATCTGCAAATGACCTGGGAGTCGCCAACCGGATCGTTAAATTATCTTCCTGCGTAAATAGTGAATGTTGCAAGCAGGCGGACTTGTAAAATGGATTATCATCTTTGTCATTTGTCTCCGTACCCCGACGCACACCTCAGATGATGAATTAACAAGCGGCAAGGGCCAGTTTATTCACACACTGATAAATGGACAACCGTGCAAAAACATGGCAGCATCGTGTGTTCTGTACAGGCCCAAGTGGAGCCAAGCCAAGAGGTCTCAATCGTTTAAAACCATAATCTTGACCACCAGTAGCAATGTAGGCTAATGTAAGGAAAAGTGTCACAGAGTAGTCAAAGAAAATATTTTGGAAAAAAAAGAAAAAAAATATATATATATATATATGTGTGTGTGTGTGTGTGTGTGAGAATATCCTACCATCACTGAGTCAAAAACAAGAACATTGGTTAATAAGAGAGTCGTAATTGGTGTTTTTACCGATTGCGAAGCAGATACGTACACACAATTCCTGTAGAAATAATCCGTAAACCATTTAATATATGTGTCAGGGTAATGTAAAGTGAGTTTGAACGAACAACAAAGTGTTTGGGGAATAATTATGATTTAAATTATGAATGAAAGCAATTGTTACAAAAACAGGGGTAGTGTATTTCACAAATTTTTGCTCTGAATATGAATGGCTAGGGTGCACTGTGACAAAAACATGTCATAGACATGTTATTAAGACACTTCGGAACTAGTTTTGATTTATCATTTTTAAAAAAAAGCATACTATGTCACCCATATAGCCATCTTGGGCTCCGTGCACACTCAAGGCAGGGGTTCAATTTGTTCAGCTGGAATTGAGCAATGAGGAGGGAAATGGATCATCTGCATATTCTTGATGGTGGCTCTAATTCTATTAACTGAGACACCGCTTTTACCACCACAGTTCAACACCAACTGCTATGACAGTGGTGTATGGGGTGGGAGGACAGGATGTGTTCTTTTTTTAATGAAGTCCTCTACAGTGACTCTTGCTGTGTGGTAAAGTACACACACACACACACACACACACACACACACACACACACACACAGTCATTATTGCACTGGCACTGGCAGTTCATTAGTTAGAGCAACTTCCGTTGTACAGACTACACAGGCCCTCTTCCCCTTTAAGGAGACTTTCTCTTATCTAATTGCCTGTCAGTCTCACCTGGTCTGATCAGCTTGCCCCACCCACTGCACCCTTCATGTCAGCCAATCAGCATCCGACAGTGGCGGACCCTGAGGGCCAGCAAGGCCTTCTCTGCTGGCCTAAACATTCTCAGAAAAGTAAATTTACTTTTATGTATTTTATGTTATTTTATAATTTATGTTATTTTATTTCATAAATATGTAAACAAAATTATTATATATATTAATAATAATAATATATTAATAATATATGGAAATAATAATATATTATTTCCACTTAGTTGAGTGGCTGTTATTTTAAATAACATTGAAAGCCACTGATAAATAACTTATTTATTATGGTAGAGTTTTTAACCAATCATATTTCAGCTAGCTTGCGTTGCCAGGTAAATTAAACTTGCTCGGGGCCTTCAGATTAAACAGAGCAGGCCCCTGTGCACTGTAAGTGAACGGGCACAGTCAGTTTTCAATAGCCAATCAGATCACGAGTCTCAGACTCGTGATCTGTTTCCTGTATCCTGACTTGTTCTCGTCTGCGTACTAGGGCTAGCGAGAAGGCCTTACGTCGAGACTGGCCGTGCGCGTTCGGTGATTGGATTAGCGCCTTTTCTGTTTCCTGAGAATTGTATCCTGACTTGTTCAATAAAGATT
>NW_017805744.1:3139887-3180081 GCF_001891065.2 Hippocampus comes
TTCAATCTCAGCTGCTCAACATTTTCAGTTATTTGCTGTTGAATCGCCGATTTTCAAAATGCAAATGATCTGTTTATTTTCAAAGAGTAGTTTGTTTTGTTATTGTTTGGTTGGTGTCTTATATGAAACTGCGACATTGCGCAATTTATTGGACAGACTTGTTTAAGATCACACAGCGTAATTTGGGTGGCATTTTATTTCGTATTTTTAAATCATCTTTTTATTTTTGACTATCTGTAAATTTAGTTTCCTGCTCTTAATTGTGAATGCATACTTGATGGTTTTAAATGCTCCTGAAATTAAGTGCTGCTTGACGAGCCTATATTGTGTATGTATGTGACGTCACTGAAGGCCTAAGGTTGAAATGCACGGCCCGCCACTGGCATCCGAGTCAGCTCAGCCAGCTAGGAGTGGCTTGGTATTTGATCTCCATCTTGTAAAATGCTCTGTAAGACCAGCTGTTTCTCAATTGGTGTTCTTGTCTGTTCTTCCGTCCTTGGGATTTCGTGAAATGTCATCAGCCGGGACCCAATGTCCTGCTCCAGTTAAAAGTACGCTTAACAACATGAACGCAGTATGCATTGGTTGGTTATTTGTGAAGACTTGGCTGGGAGAATATCCCCAGATGCATTTGGTACTGCTCTCATAATGGCTGAGGAGAGGACACATGTTTGTAAGTAGTTTAAAAAAAAAAAATCCCTTTCTCAATTTACGGGAATACGTCAGAGTTGAAGTTCATAAGTAGTTCTTAGAAAGTAGGTTCTCGAGGACATTCATACGTACATTCATGGGCGCGTACTTTGCATTCTTGATATTGAAAAACGTCTACTAAGATTTAAAAAATAAACAAATACATAAATTACAAAAAAACGTATTTGGGGAATTAATAAGTGAGGAACTTTGAACATATATTAAAATAATGGAATGCGGTTCTGTTAGATTTGGCCTCTTTGGCACACAATTAGATAGGTTACTTGAAGTAGGCCGTTACGTTGCTGTGATCTTTCCCCTTGTTTGGCCTTTCTTATATATTCGCACTCTTGGCACACATTGTTTTAATCTAGTTCAGACTGTGGAGTCACACATTGTCACATGGGCTAGGCAAAGGCGCTCCTTTACATGGGCGCAGCTAAGAAAAGGATCAAAACAAGCCACCATTTTGGATAGAATGGACCTTCTTTCCCAACAATTAAAAGGCGGTCATTTTCATGAATTTATAAAACTCCATCGGACAGGGTATAAAAAAGTTGACATGTCCGGGCAAAAGAGGTCGTTTGGTTACCCTAATACGACAGCCAAGGCTTTGTGCTCCAAAAGCTATCGCTAATCAAGTCAAGTACAACTTTATTGTCAAATGTGCTGTATTTCTTCCCTCTCAAGACAACATAAAACAAGAGGAGCTGCTGTGGGTGCCCGCGCCGCCATCAAGAGAAAAGTTAACATAAAATGACAAAACAATACAAGACAACACATTAGACACAATCGTGCAATCTTTCCTGCATCCAGTCTTTGTTGTCTGAAGCGTTATAGATGAAAGAGGAGCAAATTAAAGTGTCCTTTTCACCAGTGGATCAAAGACGTCATGCTGAAATGTGCACACGTCTGCTACAAGCTAAGCTTGAAAGCAACAAGAAGCTGTAGCATCTATTAACGAAAAAGAGATTGGCTCACTTCTCCTGTCCCATGTAAATCCGCTTCAATTCCAAGCCGCGACTCCCAGTTCTACATACGCATTGGCGCTCTGCGCTGACGCTCCTTTCTTCTTATCGTCGGCTCCTCAAGCCATGCAGACTGTCCATCCGCACCGACCTTTCCGCTGAACAAAGCGAGGCTGTGAAAATGCTGCCTATTTCAGGCGCAAGACACAAGCGCCCCGGGGCTGTCCAGCCATGACAGTCAAATGGCACCGACATTCCTCCCAATCAAAATCAGTGCTCGTACGCGTGTGCCGCCGAGAAGCCGCAACTACCAAGCACAGATTCTTCTTCTTTGACGAATGTCGTGGCCAAAAATGCTGAAAACAGTCCACATCAGGTTCACACGACGTGACAACAACACCATGTGACAAAACAAAAGACAAAAACAACAAAAAAACGCAAGGCTCTTGAAGACCACTTGCCGACGGCTGCCTACTCGGGCACCATCTTGGGGGAAAAAAATGCTAATGCTGCGAACACGACAGTAAATATCACGGCCATTAATACTGATGCCTGTACTGTGTATCAATTACTCTGAAAGCTAACACAGTGAGTCATCCTATTGTTACTTCTAATACTACGGTATAAATGTTCGCTACAGGGAATAACGTCGCGTGTTTATCCGTCTGATGAATTCTGAACTGGGCCCAATTTAACATCTCCAAGCCTGCAGTCCAAATGAAAGCCGTCTTTTTCTTATCGGCACACATAAAAGATGGAATCAAGGCTGAAGGTGAATCTGATTCAAATGCAATTTCTGTGCTCAGCTTCACCAAGCGCAGAGAGAGACGTTTTGTCTTCAAAACGAACACTGACACCTTTATTATCAAGCTCCTCTTCAATTCGATGGGGCCGCCGTTGTGGAAGCAGATTCAAATCTGTCTCTGATTGAAATTGGTTGTGATTAGGGTTAAGTAGGAAAGTAAGAGATTTGCAAATTAATCATTCATTACAAGTGTTAAAACCAGATGTCATTAGAATTCTTTCAGTTGTTGACATGCAACGACCATCATGACTCACCTGTTTTGTGGGTGACCACCGCTTGCATGTGATGTTCGCAAGATGAGCCCTTTGGCATTTTGCTGTCATTTTCAGTCGCCAGCATGTGTCAGTACGAGGCAAAATGGCCGTCACCTGACATTGATGCTTCATTCATATGCACGTTTCCTCTCTGGGGGCACCGAGAACATATTGTCAGGATGTTTTCTTTTTTTTAACTTGACTTTTACTTGATCGCTATAACTGAAGCTTGAAAAACTTTTTTGAACCATAATCTTTGCTTGAAATTTGAAATGATTAGCCCTGACTTGAAACCCCACTTTAAAAATGATACCCTATCTTGACACTTGAATCCTGACTAAAAACACTACTTTGAAACAATAGCCGTGGCATAAAAAAAAAAAAAAGAAAAAAATACTGCATATTAACTCATCTACTTCTTCCTTTCATAACTTTGCTGCTGTGTATTGGGAATTTCTCCATTGCGAGACTAATAAAGGTTTTCTTATCTTATCTTATCTTATCTGAAACTGTAAACCGTTTCTAAAACCCTACTTTGAAATTCCTATCAGTTTCACCCCACACCCTGGGTTGAAACTGATAGCTTTGGCATGAAAACTTAATCTGAACTACTTTGAAATCCTTGTGCCTGACTTGAAAACCCATATTGAAACTGTAATCCTTGTTAGAAACCCAAACCCCATCTTGAAACCTTACTTTGACGTTTTATCTGGTTCTTGAAACATTAATTTAAAATCAGAAAAAAATACTGCATATTAACTCATCTACTTCTTCCTTTCATAACTTTGCTGCTCTGTATTGGGAATTTCTCCATTGCGAGACTAATAAAGGTTTTCTTATCTTATCTTATCTTATCTGAAACTGTAAACCGTTTCTAAAACCCTACTTTGAAATTCCTATCAGTTTCACCCCACACCCTGGGTTGAAACTGATAGCTTTGGCATGAAAACTTAATCTGAACTACTTTGAAATCCTTGTGCCTGACTTGAAAACCCATATTGAAACTGTAATCCTTGTTAGAAACCCAAACCCCATCTTGAAACCTTACTTTGACGTTTTATCTGGTTCTTGAAACATTAATTTAAAATCCGAGTCCTGGTTTGAAACCTGAGTCGAAAACGTTTAACCTGTTTTAAAATTCTAGTTGTGGCTTGAAACCCCACATTGAAACGATAGCCCTAGCCGGGAACTCTCACCGCAAGCTTTCATTGTCTTCAAACCCTTGTTCTGACTTGAAACCCTACTTTGAATCCCTATCATGGCTTGAAATTCCGCTTTGAAACCTCTGTCCTGCCTTGAGCGTCCCCCCCCCCTTTTTTTTAATCCCGTAATCCTCATTTAAACCCCTACTTTGAAAAAATAACCTTGTCTTGACACCAAATTGTGGTTTGAAACCCTACTTTAAAACAATAACTATCTTGACACTAGTTGAGAGAATCTATTTTAACTTTTGGAAACTTACTTTTAAATTTCTAGATATAAAGTATTTGATTAAATGTGCCGTCAACCAACATAGAAAGTCTTCAGTAGTATCTCTGCTGCATTGTTTTACTGGACGGGTATGTTTGCACTTATGTGATCCTCTGGAAATGCCATTTCTGCATGTTTGCCTGCATAACTGATATGGTTGTGGTCAAATGACAATAGAGTTCGATTTAATTTTAATAAAACTTTTATGATGTCAGATTGTTTTACCTGTGAAAAGGCAAATTCAATTTCCATTATTTCCTTTGAGGAACATAGGTTTGGGGTTCAACCTTTTAGAGGTTCAACAACATTAATAACCGAGCGACTATATTAATAAAAGCATGCAATCTCACTCGCGCCGTTTGTCACGTTTTTCCCACCGATGTGCAGACTTAACGGCAGATTGTCGGCACCATGAAATTGATCATCTCTGAGCCTACGTGAAAAACAATGACCACCGCTTGCTTGTTTTAGCGGGTGATCCTACGCTTGGATGCACAAACATTGGCCAACTACTCCATTTAGCCACTCGGCATAAATAAAGCCGATGAGTAATAGATGGCTTTTTTTTTAATGCCACTTTAGCTCCAGTTATTGTGCTCATGACTTATTGCTGAGTGATTGTCATCCCACGCATTGTGAGTTACCTGATGCCGCTTAACTTTCACGCTCGGCTTAATGTGTCTACTGTTTTTGTGTGGTTTGAAATGAAAAGCGGTGATATTATTCTCCTGTTCATTTTCATACATACATTTCACCGGATGAAATGACATGTTGCTAGCTTCACTGTATTCGAACAATGACAGAGAAAAAGTAAGGCATGCCTAGTCGTGCCTCTCTGTATTGTTTGCAAAATTTAGATGAGCAAACCCAGAGAAATGTTTCAAGATGCCATAAAATAATACTGACTACATTGACGAGGCAAGAGAAAGAGAATTCTTATTTTTTTGAATTGTGCGTCTTCATAAGATGGTTTTGATGTTTGATGAGGTTGGCATTCCGTCAGTACTGACATATGTATCATAACAGGGGAAAAAGTCTCATTTTAGTTTGAAGCAGCCATTTCAGGCGAATTCCAGGGCTCGGACTCGATTAGGGAATTTGCTTGAATGAGCCCCAACGAGAGGCAGGCAAAATAGATGGATGCTTGATGCAAAATTTTGCATGTGGGTGGAGCATGCCATCAATGTTTGATCAGTTGCAGGATTTGTCATGAAAAAGGACCCAGAATCACTGCTTTGAGCTTTATCATTAATTAATACACTACCGCTTCTCTGATGTATTCCGAGTAGTCTTTGTCCTTATTTGCTTTTTGAGATTGCCCCATTCTTGCTGTTTGAAATCTTTCCATTCCTGCTGGGGTCACTGGTCAGGCCAGATGCCTCCCCTCGAAAAACCTCAAACACAAAAAGGCGGACGATACGACAAAACGTTTTTGTCGTCAAAGATAAAATCTCAGCCGCTGTCAAAGGTATTTGTCCTCATTCAAATTGTTTTTTCCCCTCTTTCCATTTGCTTTTCATTTCCTGTGACGCTCTTCAAACACACAAACACACACACACACACACACACACACACACACACACACACACACACACATGAGTCAGTCTCTTTTATTTATCCATTAGACCCCCTCCCAGCATCAATGTATGCAGTATATTACAACTCGGCCTTCCTATCATGACTCTGATCTTCAGCAGCTTTAAATCATTGCAATAGCCTCATGTAACTGTTCATACATATTGGTTCATCTGATTGTTTTTTCTTTTTGTTTTTGTATTTGTTTTTTTTTTTTTCTTAATTGAATTTATTTAGTAAATTACCTCTGACTGAAGTCTATTTTCTCCAGGATCAATGAAGTCTCTAAATCTTCTGTAGAAGAATCCTAATGATTTGTAAGATCACTCTTCACAAATATGATTCAGCTGTTAGCACTCACCGATTTTGCAAACTTTTTCTGAAGTGATTTCTTTTCATCAGAAAATCACCCGAATTATTCAGAATGAAGAACAAGCCAAGATGGCTGTGAAATGGAGCTCAAGCAATAAGTCATGCGGTTGCCGTTTTCCAATTCTGCTGCTGTCGACTGCAAATTTCCCCAGTGTGGGACAAATATAGGATATCTTATCTTATCTTAAATACGCTCTTTTGACTGTTGCAATTGTCTCCACTGTTCATTTCCTAAAACAAAGGCAAACTACTGATGTTGCATTTTTAAAAAAAGAAAAGATTAACCTGTTCTTTATAAATTATTCTTCTTCTTCTTCTTCTCCTTTCGGCACGTCCCTATTCAGGGGTCGCCACAGCGAGTCAGTAATTTCCATCCGCCCCTGCAAACCGTCCTACCAACTCGCATGGTCGTCTTGGCAAAAGTTTTACGCCGGATGCCATTCCTGACGCAACCCTCCCCATTTCTCCGGGCTTGGGACCGGCACTGGGGAACAGTGCACCCCCAGGGGAGGGCACTGCCCCCCAGCGGCTGGGGTGTTCTTTATAAATTATTAATTGAATATTTAGTTCAGACCGGATTAACTGTTGCTGTTCAACTTGTCTGCCTCATCGATTTCCTTGAAAGAAGACAAACTATTGATGTTGTCCTTTTCCAGAAAGTTTTAAGGTGTTATATATTATTATCAAGTATCAAGTACAACTTTATTGTCAAATGTTCTGTATGTGTAACATACAGCACAGATAAAATTTCCTCCCTCTTAAACAGACAACAAGAGGAGCCGCTTTAAATATTTAGTTTATATATTATTGAACATTGCGTTCAGACTGTTACATGCGTGGTTCATTTCCTAAAATGATTCATTAATTTCCCCGAAAAAAAGTTAAACTATGTTGTTGCACTTTCTTAACATATTAAAGGTCTTTTACATGATTAGCAGTTTTGGTTTTATTTAAAAAAAAAAAAGAAAATCCGTTTTTCCATTTTGTCCTCTTAGTGTACCCAATGTGAACTGAACTGTGACGAAGTGCACAAGACAGTGATTTCTGGTGTTACGCTCCTCCTTGGCAATTTTGATACTCAAAGTGCCCACAGAGAGCTGTGAAAAGCCCAGTTGTGTGTATCATTCTGTGCAAAATTCCTAATGGCTGCTGCATTATGTTCTTGTTATCGCTGAAGGTGGACTCTAATCGGGGAAACGTAGTCAGAGCACCAAAGCACCAGCGCGCCGAGTCAACACAAAGCATTTAGTCAGCGATTGCTGACAGCGTAGCAGGATTCTTCAGGCGGCATCTTTGCGAGTGAGAGCAGGAGAAGCTCTTTCAAGGTTCGTGAGATAATTATATATTATTATAGAAAAAAACAGGATGAGGCCGGGTCGTACCAAACACTGTCAGGTGGTTAATTCAGGGGATCGAGGAGAGGTCATGTTGACTGAGCACTGAGGTGGGATGGGAGGACGACTTGAATACCGCACACTTTGAATAAGTCACTTTGCTGCACAGTGCACAACTGTACTTCTCTTCCACTCCAGTCCTCTGGGCTGCGTGGAATAGTGGGTGTCAACTGCCACTTTCATCAAATTCAAATTTCACCCCAACTCAAAACATGACCCATGGTATAAATTGGGGCTTATTTGTACATGTTTTCTCATCGTCAATTGGTCACTGGTAGGATTCAAAGTAACAGTTTGCGGCTTTGCTTTTTCGGTTTCATTTGGAAGAAAATGAGGTGAAAATTGACTCTCTACCGCCCAGAGGAAATACATTGGGATTGTCTATTATGAAGAGACCTGCAAAAAAAAAAAAAAAAAAAAAGAAATCTCAAGAAGCCATGGCTGAGAATATACAAAAATTCTACCATTTTAATTCAAAGGCTCACTTTTACAAAGGTGGGCACTATACAAAATTTTGTCGGTCCATCATTTGTCTGAGGCCTCGGCACGCATCCATCACTGTCAATCCATCATTATTTCAAGCGGAACCAAACTGTAATTGTCAGTCATTCATATTATTTACCGTGATTCTGTCATCACTTCCATCAGTAAATTTCCCCTGTCTACCTATCATCAATCTGCCCCCCCCAAAAAAAGACAAAAAAATCATTGTCCAACAGATGAAAAAGCTAATGTGATTAAAATGGAGTGCACTATATATCAATTCTGTGCTCATTTTGGACATTTCCAGTCAGTTTTCCTTAGCCACATGAAATTAGATAAGCATGATCATCAAGACTAGACCCACAAAAATTTCCCAAGAATCCATGCCTGAAAAGACACGGGGAAATCTCTTTTTTTTTTGTTTTTGTTCAAAGCAACCATTTAGGGTTTATTATGTCCATTTCCAAGGTACCTTAAAAGGCAAACTTTTCCAAGCTAGTTTTCCTTAGCAACATTAAATTTGGTTGGCAACTCAGTTTTGACTAGCCCCACAAAAAAGTCCCAAGAAGCCATGCCTGAAAAGCCACATAGGGCCCTATGTTTATGCCCAGCGCAATTCTCGTGCAAAGCATGACGTGACTGTGCACATGGGTGGAGTTTTCTTTCTTTTAGTATTTTCGAAAGTGCACTATTGTGAGAGTGAATACAATTGACAAACTTCCCGGCCAATGGAAGTGGCTCCTCTCATTACCTTTAAATTCATCACAACAGAGTGGCACAGTGTACATGGCGGAAACATCCAGGGATTCAATGGAGTCCATGCAGGAGATCAAAACACAAAAAGTACGTTTATAAGGAACTGCAAGATGTCCATTTGCAGATGATTTAAAATTAGCCACTGGAGACCGCTTTCCACAAACACTCCCCACATACCAATCATGTGCTGTTGGGATCATTTAAAAAATATATGAAAGGTGATAGTAATAACGTGTTCAATGAATTGATTTCTACTATGATTCAGAGGGATTGATGAATGCTGTTGTCATACTTCTGAATAAAATATGATTACGCCCACCACACAATCTGGGCCTGCATGTTAGAGGAATCTACGAACAGAATGATATCATGTTTAAAGTTTCATTTAATTTGGGCCTGTATAGACAGACGGGTTTGTGTATTTAACACCCCCAAATGTCTGTGCGCAAGGGTGTCCGACCCGAGCGCCCTTTGAAGCCTTACAGCTTGGGAGTAAACCGTTTAGGAAAGAAGTGTTTTAGAACATCAAAAGACGGTCTGGAAACTGGTCGCGGCCCAGGCGATTATTTGTCATCTGCGAAGTCTGTGACTTGTTTATTCATGGGGGACCAGTCATAAAGGTGTAAGAGTAACTGTGGTTCAAAGCTTGACAAAAGTTAATCACATCTACGACCGAAGGGCCGGACTGGGGGCGTGGTATGCAAATATTGGGGGCAGTGTTTTTCTTGTATTTTGCATATGTAAACAATAAAAGACCAACGAGGAGCACGAGGAACTTTGAGTGTGATCGCGGAGCAACTGCCTGTCGTTCGCCCTGGAAGATCCGTTCCCGTCAGCTGCACCAACAACCTTCCCTGAGTTGAGTTCTTTTGTTTAAACTTGTCCCGGTATAACTCTGACACTGCACCTCGATCAAATCCACCAAAATCGCGTTACACCACCTACGCTCTAGGTCAGATGTCCATATTTTGTTGTTGTGTTTGTGGTCATTGGTTTCTAGTCGTCTGATCATCATGTGAGCTCCTCTCCCTGCTTCCATTCCACTTGTGTGCTGTATCTTTTGTCAGTGTTGACAATATATCGTTCCGTCTTTTGCATCCAAGAAGCAGCACAACAAATGAGCCCAAGAAGAATGACGGGATTGTTTATGAATGCAAGTGCCCCCAAAAGGACTCGTATTTACTTTGCAAATAAGAGACGTCCTCTGCCGGGAGCCAAGGAGGGAGTGTGTGTGTGTGCGGGGGGGGGGGGGGGGGGGTGTCACGGATGATGTCCGTGTGTAGTGAAAATGTCCACACAGGGATGCGAGACGGACAGCTCGGTAAGAATGTGGGACCTTGCCACAGGGGCCGACGCTGTTAGACGCATCCTAAAAGCTCTTCTTTTTGTAATGTCTTTCGAAAGCCCTTACGACGGATCATCCTAATGAGTGTTTGGGGGACTTGTATTAGGGAGACAGAAAATATATGTGGCATTTTGCTCTTGCCAGGGGGCTGCTTGGATGCAAACGCTCCTCTGGGTCAGGGTTTTGAATAAGCTACGTTTTTTTTTTTTTTTTTTTTTGCATGGCATCTTCACGGCAATACACCGTGTAGTGTTCCGAAATACGTCGTGAGCCCTCCTCGTAGGTGATTCTTGCCAATAAATTGTGCTTACCTTTGTGAACCAGATTGAAAAATGATATATAGTATTTGTCCAACAGATAATTAGAAAAAAATAAAGTGGCTGCTGTCAAAAGTAAAGAGGCCAAAGGTAACCACAGTAAGGGAACAAAATCTTTTGTAATCAGGTTATTAAAAGTGACAATGTGTATAATGTTGCTTTAACTGCCTGAACAAGGTGCTGTGGATACTGAAAATATAAACATATGAGAATGTAGTACTGTATATCATCCATCCATCCATTTTCCAATCTGCTTTATCCTCACATGGGTCGCGGGGAGGGTGGGGGGGAGTGCTGGTCTTCGGGCAGCAGGCGGGGGACACCCTGAACCACTTGCCAGCCAATCGGAGGGCACACACACCCCAAAAAATTAAATAAATAAATAACCAAAGTAACTGATGGGATGAATGTTTTGCAGTCATTTTCTTTGCAATTGATCATATCAACATAGCACATTTGGCAATAATTAAGTACAATAAGCTAATCAAACCCGTGAAAGGGAAGCTAGAAACTCTGCCTGAAGCTCAGATTTATTTGCTTCCACTGCCAAACATGATTGCCACACTCTGACTGTAGACTTAGCGTATTTGCATAATTTTTCTTAAGTTACAAATAATAATCCGCCACATTTTTGGTGAAAAACATGGGCAGGAAATGCCACTCTGGAACTTGAGCTTATCTTAAAGAGAGCCTACTTTTTTTTAAACTGCCATTGGAATTTGTTAAAGAAACCCAATTTCCTCTTCGAGCCAAATGTGTCCTCGATGCCTCTGGGTTAACATTGAGAATGTGTTGGGTGTCATCCTGATCTTTATTTTAATGAGGCGTAATGAGCTGCGTCCTTCTAATTAGTTCTTCCTTAACGTGAAAGGATGTCAATTGAGCTGTTGATCGATGGGGGCGGCGATGCGTCATTTCACTTACCTCCAGGGGGCTGGTAGTGTCTTTGGGTTTGACTCAGTTAGTGCTTCAACCTTTTGAAGAAAACAATTCAATTGCGTGGCTTTGTATTAGTTTATGGTGTGCAAAAGAGACGTGGCTGTTACTGACAAGAAGAAATAGCATGAATTTTTTTGATCGAGCGTAGGCTTTTTGTACAATCTCATGCAGAAAACGTGTGGCCTGTATTAGCTGCTTAAGCAGTCTGCTGTTGGAAGTGCAAGTGAACAGGACAAAAAAACAACAAAACAAGAAAGAGCAGGACTGAGCTAATTGCAATTGGCAAACAAAATTATCTTTGAGACTTTGAAGAATCTTCCTGCTTTTAACTACTTAAATGGGGTGCTGTAGTAATTGAAAGTAAAAAGGACAAATCTAACACGGTTTCAACAAAACTATCTTTGATAGCAAGTGACGAGTCATAAGGTATCACAAAAATATCGCTGGTTTTAGCTCCCTAAAGTGGCTGCTGTAATAACTGATAGTAAACCGGACAAAGCGAACAATATGTGAACAAAACAATCTGATAAAAGATCAGTGAGGAATAGTGTCACGGGAATCTTCTTTTATCCACTTAAAGGGGCTGCTGAAAGTGTTTAGGGCACAGCACACAATTAAAAGTAAACGGGACAAAGGTAACAGTCTGAATAAACCAGTCTTTGCTGACAATCAGATGAATGATGACATGAACAGTAACTCAAGAATATCGCTGCTTTCATCCACCTAAAAGAGCTGCTGTGGAGACAGAAAATGAACACAACAATGCTGACGGGACTGAAAAACAAAAAACAGTCTTTGATAACAAGATGAGTGACAATAGGTGTCATGTCGCAGGAATCTTTTTTTTTTTTTTTACCAGTTTTTAGCTGTAGTACAAACCAATAGTAAACACGATTAACAGACAATCAACATTCTGGACGAGTGATGACACGTTTCATGTCACGAGTACCTTGGCGCTTGTAACTACTTAAATGGGCTGGTATAGAAATTGACAAGTCAACAGCACAATGTAACAGCAAACAGTAAGACGGTTTATGCAAAGATAATCAGCCAAAGAGGTTTGATTAATATTCTGTTTATTTGATGATCAGCAGCTATTTAAAAAAAAAAAAAAAAAAACACACAGGCGCCATATGGTATTTGGACCCTCTCCAGAACAAACAAGTACAGCAACACTTCCCCGCGGCCGACGAGCTGTGGCGATCGGGTCTGTGTACAGCTAGCTGTGGGTCAGCAGCACCTTCCAGCCTCCTTCCCCGTTCCCTGAATATTAATAATAACACGAGACTGGGATTCCTTCAATCAATGTATTACCATTGAATAAGTGAATGCTTCGCTCATTTACATTTGAATGGAGCACTTTTGCAGTTACATGCTGGTACTTAAAAAAGGGTTACAGTTACTACTCCTATCAACATAACCACAATGTTTGATTCAATTAAATGAATGGGGCGGTGGGGGCGGCACTCTTATACATCGGCAACATTTTGCATGTAAGCGCTGTTGGCAATTTCTGCAGCACATTTAAGCGGTGCAGCGCACTGAAATTCCCGAGACACTTCTGACATCATCACTGATCTTATCTAAGATTCTTTCTGGTTGACTTTCAGTTTCTATGGTACCTTACTTAGACAGCCAAAAAAAACAAAAAACTAAATTGTCCTGTGATATTATAGGCGTCATTGCTTTTCTCATCAAGACTGCTTTCTTTGTTAACTTTGTCAACAGCTGTCCATTTCAGCAGCCCCTCAAAAAGAATGCAAGATTTCCTGTGAGGATATGAAATATGAACGGTGACTGATCTTATCAAAAGCTGTTTTCTTCACCCATTGCTGTTAGAATTTGTCTTGCCCTCTTTCAATTTCACCGCAGCCTCTTTAAGCAACTAAAAGCGTTCGGATCCCTGTGACAATGTGCATGCGGTCACCTACCTTGTTCTCATCGACTGTTTGGCTCACCTGTGTTTCTTTAGGTTGACTTTCCATTTTCACAGCATCCCATATAGGCAGCGAGAAGCACTAAGATATGTGTTCAACGATAAACATGAGTACATATTACTTCCTTGCCAAGATCATTTTGTTTCACCATTGTTTGCTTTGTCCCATTCAACTACAATCATCCATTCATTAATACTGTTGTGCTTACCCATTTTAGCACTGTCCATGTTTAATTTTTAAAACGGCCCATTTCAGCAGCACAAAGCAATAAGATTATGCATCCTCTTTTCTTACTCACTGTGTTTAGCTTTGTCCTGTTCACTCTCAACTTCTACCGCCACCTGTTTTGGCAGCTAAAAGCCATACTACTGCATTTCCTGCAAAGTGTTGTCATTTATTTTGTTCAGCCATTGCTGTTTGCTTTGTCCTCTTCACTTTCAAAAGCAGCTCATTTCGGCAGCCAAAAAACAAAACAAAACAAAAAAAAAAGGTAAGCTTTTCTGTAAGTCGGTCTATACATGTCCATTTAGGAGAAATTGTAACACTTTTAATGGTGCCTTTTGGTCGTGAAAATACGGTAAACAAACCCTCATCTATAAAAAGAAATACA
Organism: Hippocampus comes; assembly: GCF_001891065.2. NCBI lineage: Eukaryota > Metazoa > Chordata > Actinopteri > Syngnathiformes > Syngnathidae > Hippocampus > Hippocampus comes. The sequence continues at coordinate 3,153,803 of NW_017805744.1, forward strand.
AGCCCAAGAAGGTTTCCGTGCGAGTTGGACATTCATAGTTATGAAACTTCCATTAAAATGTGCACCGTACTGATGAGTGCATGGAGTTGGACAAGCTGTGGCACTCGGTGGCACCATGCTGCCGAAAAATACGGGGCTAGCCGGGCCCGTTGACTTGATGACTGGCAGCTGAATGTCGCTGTGTGATTAACCTCTGCGCTTGAATGCTTGGACGCAGGCGAATCTGGCGGAGGGAATCGATGCCGTTTTTGTTGTCTGTGTTTTGGGTCGGAAAATACTCGACACACATCAGCTTTGCAGAACCAGCACAAATGTGCCAATGCCTCAATTACGATCAGAGGCAGTGATTTTCTCCCCTGTGTAATTTTTTTCACTGGCATTTTCGCTGTTTTTAGATAGCTGAAGCTGAGAATGGCTGGCAGCCACTACAGTACAGACATTATTCTTTTAGAGCTCACCAAGAGGATTGGACTCTTCTTTTGAATCCTTTAACTGCTTGGGAGAATACATGTAACTGTGTGTTTTCCGACCCTAGAAAAAATACAATTATGAGTCAGGACATCCTTGGCACTACAAAGTAATTTGCTGTTGATAAAGAAATTAGCAGTAATGGCATAATTAAATGGGGGGGGGGGTGCCCATTATTTTGCTTAAATTCAATGAACATTGTTCAGCTCCTTCTCCCGTGCACGCCTTTACCACTTTGAGGCAGTATCCATCCATGATCCGAACTGCTTATCTTCACGAGGGTCGTGAGCGTGCTTGAGCCTATCCCAGCTCTTTTCAAGCAGTAGATAGGGTACACCCCAAAGCCAGTCAAAACCTCTTTTTAAGCCACAGTGCTGTTCATTCTTGACATAGTGTAAACAATATATATTGTGATATTACCCATGTTTGTTGGTAGTTTTAGAAAGTGTTTTTTTTTTTAATGTGTAGTTGTGTATGTATTTCCGTGTGTGCTTGTGTAGTTGTTTGCATTTGTGTGGTCGAGTTGAGTATTTTGATTGTGGTGTCTTTGTGGTGCATTTTTGGAGGGTGTTTGAATGTGTTTTCATAGTTGTGTGTATTGTGTGATAATTTGTGTGTGGGTGGCTGTGTTTCTTTGTGGGTGATTTTTTTGTGGTTGTGCTTCATGGTTGTGTGTATGCATGTGCACGTTTTTTTTTGTTTCTACGTGGTTGTTTTGTATACCGATTGTCACGTGTGTTTGGTGCATTTTTGTTTGGTGTGAGTGTTGAACTGAATTTGTTGTGCTTGTCATAAATTATTTTGTATTTCTATTTTGTGTGTGTGTGTGTGTGTGTGTGTGTGCGTGTGTGTGTGTGTGTGTGTGTGTGTGTGTGTGTGTGTGTGTGTGCGTGCTTGCGTGTGTGTGCTCGCTCGCTCGCACATGTGTGTGTACGAGTGTTGTGTGAGACGTTCAACATTCTAAGTCTTAATTTTTACATTACATTGTAAAGTAATTAAATAATAAAGAGTAAAAATCAAGAAAATCCGACACCGCATTTCATCCAATGTGATTGGTAACGTGTGGTCTGTTTGGTTACATGCAGTAATTGGGTGGCTTTTGCTGTGCTATTTATTCACAGCAGGTGTGCGAAAATAGTGAGGCTTGTTGTCACTCGCTTCCATGCATGACAAATAGTGCGCAGTCTTAATGGACTCTGTACAAACAAATGAATGTAGCTTGCATAGCTTCGATGGGATGCCGCGTGGTGGGTGGGAGGCGAAGGGGAGGGGAGTCTTTCCTCGAGACATCACATCTAATTGAGCTTCACGTCTTTGAGTCACACTTCTGGGCAGGTTATCTGTGAAACAGTGGGGATTTAGGATACACTCAAGATGCTATGTTACTATGAGATACAATGCAAGAGCTGGTGAAAAGGGAGGTTTGCTACCCCCATTATTTGGCTTGGTGGCAAGCATTCCAGTTTCCCTTAAGCCTTCAGCCCACTGAGTGTTTATGAGTGTTTGCGAAAGTAGCGGATTTGGATTATTTATTTATTTTTTTGTCAAAGTCACAGACGTTCACCAGATATTCAGCACCAATTTTAATGGTCACAAGCGATTTTTTTCGTCGCCTACAAATTTCTTCTGTCAGCAAAATAAATCTTTTAGCTTTATTCTGTAAATCAACAACACCATAACTCCCAAATTCAAATCTAAATATCATCACGTGGTTCTCAAACATTTTATACCAAGTACAGCCTAAAAAATTGCTTGGCTCTCAAAATAGGCCAACCACCATCATGACCAAAGCAGGGGTGTCATTTTCGTAGTTATGGTTTCCCCCGGAGGGCCGTTATGACTGTGAATCTATATATTACATTGTATTATCACATACTGTATACACAACACATTGATGGATAACTGGTTTCAAAATCAGGAATCAGTAAATTGTTTGTTCAGATGTATATTAATGTATTCTAAAAGCAGGGATTGGGAACAAAAAAATACTTGCAATATCTATAATATCACTGTTTTTGGAAATTAAGGCAATTTGCAAGAATCATGTACTCCACACACATTATTTACCATTGTGGGCCACAGGAAATGATGTTGTTGGCTGGATCTGGTCCCCGAGGGCTTGAATTGGACACCTGTCAACTAAATTGTGCTTTCAGCAGTGATTAATTTGCAAGCACATACTACTACCGTATTTTCCGGACGATAAGTCGCTCCTGAATATAAGTCGCACTAGCCATAAAATGCATAATAAAGAACAAAAAACATACATAAGTCGCACTGGAGTATAAATCGCATTTTGGGGGGAAATTTACGTGATAAAATCCAACACCAAGAACAGACATGTCATCTTTGAAGGCAAATAAAAATAAAACAACAGGCTGAATAAGAGTACCATATGCTAACGTTACATGACGCATAAACAATGAACTGAGAATGTGCCCGGTATGTTCACGTAACATATTAAGAGTTATTCAGATAACTGTAGCATAATGATCATGCTAACAAGTTTACCAAACCATCTGTGTCACTCCAAATCACTAAATCCAATGAAATCTTCATCCTTGGTGTCACTTTTAAGCAACTCTGCCAACTTCGGATGTAGAAGAGGCGGTGCTTCCTATTCTACTTCGCTGACGTCAGAGTCATCGGAGTTTTTTTTTTTTTTTTTTTTGTCAATGTGGAAAGCATCAACACAGGCCTAGAGCCCCCTCTTGTGGTTTAATGTGAAAATAACGTCAAATGATAGAATGTGTTATTTCACACATAAATCGCTCCAGAGTATAAGTCGCACCCCCGGCCAAACTATGAAAAAAAAACGCGCCTTATAGTCCGGAAAATACGGAACTACCCCACTGTGAAAATCAGTCTGATTTTAAGTGGGCCGGTACACAGTGGTACAGAGTACCAGAATTTCTCAAATTTGCAGACACATTTTATTAACTCTTAAAAAAATATATGAGAATTTATTGAAGAATTTTAGTGTAGTTGGCAACTCATTTAAATGGCGCCCTTTGAAGCCATTCAGCTTGAAGCATGCCTCGTGGTTGAGTGTGAATGTGTGAGAAAGTGCTGAAGTGAGAAGGAACTATGATGAAGATGGGGAGGAGCGAGGGAAGGAAAGGTGCAGGGAGGAGGAGGAGGAGGCGTGTGGGAGGACGGAGAGAGAAAGCGAGAGTGGTAGAGAGCGAGAGAGAGAGAGCGAGAGCGAGTCTCCCAATTCCGCTGCTGGCTCAGCATCCATCCTGCATGAGACGATGTTCCGGAGAGCAGGTGGCGCCTAGTGGAGGAGACGCGCGAGCGGCCAAAATCAATCGACGATGGGAGGACACCCGACCGAGAGGAATAGTCTGCCGTCCCTTCCTCTTGTCTGGGCTTGAGCCTCTTGAAAGTTTCCACTCCTCCGCACCACCACTACCCTGTGCAGTTTTTTTTTCTCTTTCTTCTTTTTTTTTCTCTCAGAGGGGTGCATCGCCAGAGCCGCGAAGAAGGCGACGAGGAGCCCTTGTGGAGATGTTCACCGTCCAGGTGGAGGAATTATAGACAGACGCATTCCTCACAATCCTGCCTTTCACACGGATTAGGCGTGTGTCGCGCCAAGTACATTCAAATCGGATTCGGATTGAATCGGGGTGAGAGAGACTTGGGGGAGGATAATTTTCCCCTGCTGTTGCGAGGTAAGCATTGAACGCATCAAAGTTGAAATACGTTGACATCCGAATGTCTGCTTAGCTCCCCACTCTTCCATTTTGGGAGGTGACTTATTTGCATACTTGTGCACATATAACTGGGCGCCAGTTTGCACCTAAACGCGTGGAATTGCCATCCATCACCAACCCCTAATGAGATGCTGCGTGCATGTTCAAGCCCACCATCACAGACGACTCATTGTGACTTGCTTTCATGTCTCCGCTTTCAGCCTTCTGCCATTGCTGCCCCTTTTTTGAATGTTGTTTGACCCCCTTAAAAAGTTAAACGCTTCATATCTGTTTCCGTCACCAACAGACAAGCAGGTGAAGGGTAAAAAAAACCCTCGGAGAAAAAAAAAAACCTCTAAAATATTCATGTGCAACCTGTTGTGGTGGGTGAACTCTTGTGAAATATTTAAAAAGACGGAATACTAACCTACCCAGTAACTATTAAATGTCCCATTTTGTGGGTAGAACGTGTAGGGAAAAAAAGGTGTATAAGAAGTATTTCCCCTGCGCAATGGATGCTGAGAAGTTGGTGACAAGCCGATAGGTGGCTCAAGTGACCACTGCAAAGCAGTCTGACTGCATAGATGCACTCAAATGTTGTAGTCGCATAGCCCACGTATCAGGCCATATTCGAGTGGAGGGCGAGTTTAGTGTAACTGGTGTCTGCGTGGGTGAGAGGCTGGTCCCCCTACCCACTCCCTTTAATGTTTTATTGAGTACCATGGTGCAATTAAAAGCATGCACACAAAAAAACATGTGTTTTTGTTTTTCATGACAGAGATAAGACTGAATTTGTGTGTGTGTGTGTGTGTGTGTGTGTGTGTGTGTGTGTGTGTGTGTGTGTGTGTGTGTGTGTGTGTGTGTGTGTGTGTGTGTGTGTTTATCCTCAAAACCCACAGACAAAAGGCGGCCATTTTCCTGTATTTTTTTTTGTAGAGGATAATCATGTAGCCACTGACTCACTGGATGGACGAATGGGCGGGGGTCCGTGCGTTATTCACCGCTGTTGACGGCATCTTTTCATGCACATGAAATGACAGGATTTATTTTGTGTTTTACTAGTGTTGACTCTTGCCATGGCGACTGGTAAAATGTTGTTTTATAGGTGTCCCTTAGGGTACGGTCACCAGGGCTGTCCCAAATTGTGGGGTACCCTCAGGGGTGTGTGAGATTAAAAAGTGTAATGGTGGTCTATAACCAGTCCCTGTGGGGTTTTATATCTACTGCGATATCGCAGTCACTGGTAAAGAAGGATAAACCCACATAGTATTTTGAACACGACCTACCGAGTAATGTTACTCATGAGGTGAGCTTTGTCTGCATCGCCACAAGGTGTCTTGAATTTGAGTACAGTGACATGACACCTCAAGACGTATCAAGACTTTCTGGAGTAAGATGTGCTCGCTAATGTCAACAGGCCGGTCTTGGTTATGCTGTAGGTCTGCATGTGGTGCCTTGAATTTGAGGAGAGTAAAATTAAACCGCTAAAATTTTCCGTCAGCAGCATTTATTTATGATTATTTTTTAACTTTAAGTTATCAATGCAGGCAAAGTGACACAACATGACCCCTCCTGTCCCATCACACTTAGACTAAAGTGGAGAAAAAAAAGTAGTGTGTTTCCGGTAACCTGACCGACCGAGAATTTCTACGTCGAAAAAAAAACTTTACGGTCAGCATTTTTTTCAAACAATCTTCTACATTTTTGTGTAGAGGGTTTACATCGGTGCAAACTCTCGCGATATTCACGTTGAGCGCGTGCGTCGTTTGCCCTGTGGTCTGTCAACAACATTGAATCATGGCGGCGGCCGCGATCTCCAACGACAGTTTAAACCGCGTTTTCTGTGTGACAGTCGCATGCTTGCACCGTAATGTTAAGAAAATAGCATCTATTGATGTATCGAAAAAATTCACGGGCCGAGTAAAAACCGAGGGCGGAGGAGGACGGCGGAGGCGGCGGTGCGCCCCGGCCCCCCGAGTCCGGAGCGGGGAGTACACTAACTAAAGAGGTGGCGGCGGGACGGTGGCAGGGGCGTTGCAGGCGTCGAGGGGGTAGGGGACGGTGGAGGGCGCGGGGTCGGTCGGTGCGCGTTGCGCGGCCGGCCGCTCCCAGTCCCGCCCGTCTCCCCCACCCCCGGTCAGGCGCCCGTCGGCGTTCCCCGACCGCCCACCCTGCCGACTCGCGTGTCCGCGCGCTCGTCGACGCACCGTGCGCCTAGTCTACACAACTCTCGTCCAGGCCGGGCCGCGGCCGGCGTCGGGGACCTCACCCACCGGTGCCAGCGACCCGGCCGACCTCGGAACCCAACACCCAGCCGCCAGGTACCCAACTCTCTCGCCGTCTTTGGCGGCGAGCGGGGGGTTCAATGTCTCCTTGTTTTATGTTTTATGGTTATTTTGTTTACATTTTTGATGGGAAAAAAAAAATACTAAAAAAAAATACTTTGTCCGACCTATGCTGAAATTTCATGTTACCGGAAACACACTATCTTTTTTGTTTGGCCTAATCCAAAGTCACGTTAATATATCCAGTGGTATAATGTTTCTTGAAGTGAAAATTTATAACCAGCTGCGAGAGCTAGCGTGTCTGCAAGGGGTGAACTACCTACTGTAGACTTGCTAGCAAGACAGATGTCAAGGCTAATTAGCATTGGTAACACCCTCACGGTTAACAAGTTACAGTCAAACCTCGGTTTTCGTCCATAATCCGTTCCAGAAAGCTGTTCGAAACCCGAAATTGTTCGAAAACCGAAACCACGCTCTTTTTAAAATGAAAATGTTTTTTGAACACGTCTACTCACAATGGAAAGCAACACGAGGAAGCGTCACTTCCTCGTGTAAGGAAGGCGAGAGGAGTCAAATGGTGCATTCAAGTGCGCTCAGTTTGTTCGATAACCGAAATTTGTTCGTCATCCGAGGCATAAAAAACTCTAAGTTTTTGGTCGAAAACCAAATTGGTTGAGAACCGAGACGTTCGAAAACCGAGGTTTGACTGTGTTTATCCCAAAACATACAAAACACACATGCATGTGTGCATACATATTTGCACTGAGGATTGAGAGGAGGAAATTTCATCTATGCTGCATGTCATACATAAAGCATATTTGACAATAAAGATGACCTTGACCTTAAAAGTTTTTGCGATGTATTTGCAATCCTGTGATACTGAAACTGTAATATTTCTCCTGAAGGTTATCATACCATCAGAATCCGACACTAACCCATGCCTTGGGTGTCTTGAGTCTGCGCATGATTTGATGGCACTGAAAAACCAGAAAGGCCTTCTGGAGTGAAATGTGTTTCCCAGTGTAAGAAATTCTGGTCTCTATTATATTGTGGGGCTGCGGCTGGCATGGGGAGTCTAAAATCTATAACAGGGTACAATGAAATCTGAAGACCAAAGCATTGTGGAATGAAATGTTGCTGCTCAGTATCAGAAAGTTTGCCATTGGTTATGGACTGGGCCTGCACTCAACGAAGGTCGTCTTGAGTCTGTGCAGGATATAGTTTATATTCGGGCTGATTTATAATCCCAATTGGAAACTACCCGGCGGTGCTGGTGTCTATTCCCGATGGTGATGTTAATTGCTCTGTTAAAATAAATAAATAAAATGTTGAATCTATCTGTGCAGCCTGGTACAAATGGCCTGCAGACTGGTACCAGGCCATTGACCAGTGGTTGGGGACCACTGATGTACGTGTCATATCTCAATCACATTGGACTTTTTTTGTACTTAGTAAGACACTTTAACTTGGGAACTTTGCTTTGTTGGTGCAGTGGTTCTTATACATAGTTTAGCGTTTTTCACGTATTATTATTATTATTTTTTTTTTGTAGTATCTTAATTTATTGCAAATGATTTTGCAGACCCCTGAGAGTATGGAGCATTTTTTCCTAGCCATTTTGTAACTTTTTTAATTCTAGATTTGTTCGAGTGAACACAATGTATTTTTTTGTTTTTGTTTTTTTTTTTTTTTTTGTGGGGATGCGCCAACTCTGTTGTGATTTTAATGGCTGAGGGGTGAAAGCTCGGCAAAGGGTGGTCTACACTTATGTACCCCAAAGGACTATAATGTACTGGTTGAAACCCTTTCTATGTTCCAAAAGGTCAAGGTCAAGGCCAAGTGTTAGAGCAGAACCTTTCAATTTTTTTTTTTGTTTTCATCCCAAGTAACATTTTGCAGTACAGAAATTTCCAGCTTTGTTGTTACAATGAAATTCTGGGCACCATTTCAACATTCATAAAAACATTAAATCTGTCTTTGTTAAATAGAGAAGCCACAAAAGTATACAGTAAGTACTTTAATGCACAGTGGGAACTCTGCAGAAACATAGACCAGATGAATTCACCACCAATGCAATTTAACCTGCCACCTATCTGTCACTTGAATCGCAGGTACTGTATGTGCTATTAATATATTGATGCTATTCAACTTGGAGGGCACTGTCAAAAACAAGTCACTCCACTTCACTCCAAAGGACAACACTATTTTTAACTCGTCCAAGGGCACGGGGAGAGGAAAAAAAATATCAGAGACGACAGTAACAAAGACTGGGTTTCAAATTCCTGTTTTTTTTTTTTTTTTTCCTCCCTTTGAAGACCTTTGGCTACAGGTAGGACTGATAACATATCACGTCAAACCTTGACAGGAGTCTTACACATGTGATCTCAGCATATGTAGCATCATTGCTTCCAATCATTCCCCCATATTTGAGACGGTGGTGGTGTTTAATTGCAATTGACTCTGTTGAGTCAGCTGGAAACGGATGCGGAAAAATTTGCACGCCGTTTCACCACTTTTGAACGGGCCCCCGCGAGACCACCGCCGCAATATGCTCTACCAGATGTGTCGTTTATGAGACGTGCTCACTCACTCATCACAGGCTGTTTATTAGTATTAGTGATATAGAAACATGCCAATATGTTTTTGCTTGGTGCTGGATTTAGTCAAATTAGCAGCAATGGGCGTTTGCCTGGTTATGGTAATATCGGACAAAGCACAATGGAAGGTCCAGCACCAATGGTGCTGCCCATGGACACTATACAGTGAAACTCCTCTACAACGAAATCATGTTTGCAAGGAATTTTTCACAACAGGGGACTTTTCAACACACACAAAAAAACGTATATGTGTACTTTTTAATTTTATTCCAACAGTGCATAAGTATTAGCATACACTTATTTGACACGTCATATAGCCAGCGTAGAAAGAAAAAAAGGGAAAGAAATTGTGAAATTTACGATCAGCATTTACTTTCACTTCCATCAATTTCTTGCATAATGTCTTATTTTGCTTCCTCCATCATTCATTTTTATTACCTTTATCCTGTCTTCAAGAGTTAAAGCTTTTCTTTTCTTAACTCCTTGGTATGCAAAGGTCCGTTTTGTTGCCATTTTAGCAATGCAACGTTCGTGCTGCATCTCAAATAAATACTTTCTGTACTACTGCGCATGTGTAAACGAGTGTGGTGGTTGCTATTGCCGTTTCCGAACGAAACAGTAGATATCGCTGTGGCATGCTGATGTTGAATTAGACTTTTGCAGAAGGCTTGTTTTCGTTGTAGTGACAATCGTTGCAAGGCAACAGCAGAGAAAAAGATTTTGTATAACGGAACAGGGGGACTTTTCGTTGTAGGGGGAAGATAAAAGTGGGAATGGCTTTCATGCATGAACATTTTTTCACACTCGGGGGTATTTTCGCCCATGTAAGTTTCATTGTAGAGGAGTTTCACTGTATTTGAATTTATTGGTAATATCAAAGCAGCTGTTTAACATACAATACATATTAATACATTGAAATTGGGTATTCACATCATTCAATCAAAGCTAAAGTAGTAGACAGTACAAGTTTCGGTTCCTTTATTCACGTTCAGGTCCGAGCTAGAGGTATCAAATTTCTCAGCGCTATTGAATGCATATATATATATATTTTTTTTTCCACTACATAAACCCTACATTATTTTTAAAATGATAACAATGTACTTTTATTTATTTCAGATGATAGTATAAAATCATAAAAATATCAAATCCATGTTTTGAAAAATATAAATGGCATACATTTTTTATCATCCTAAAATGGTGGGAGAAAGATCCCGTTTTTCAGCCAAACATGTAATGTTCTGACCAAAAAAAACAAAACTATTTATTTCTACGTTGACCCACACCAAACATGGCTTTATATGGCATAAGCACTTTGGACTTCCGGCTCTGAACCCAGCTGCAATGAACTACAGTAGACGGGGCCTGCATTGCTAAGTACCCACCATGCATCCAGTGGAAGTGCGCTCACTGCTCCTGGTAGCAACGTTTTTTTTGTTGGTGGGTGGGCTGGAGGGTCTGCTGTGAGGAATGAAAAGGGACGTGTGGGCCACCAGGCTGGCTCTGTGAGACATGGGCCTGGTGGCTGGTATTGCGATGAAGCATAACCTTCCCGGGCGGTTCCGCTGAGGGCAACGAGCGCTGCGCCACCTTGGCAAAATGTCTCCTTTGTGCGAATGTGGACAAAAAGCATTAGTGGAGGTCGAGGGGGTGATGTTGCTGCAAAAAAAAAAAAAAAAAAATTTGGCGTCCAGACGAGGAGGGGAGAGAAAGAGCCCTTCGGGTAGTTTAAAAGCTGATGCTTTCAATGGTGACTTTGACCTCGATTAAAACAAACATGTCAATACTGCAGTCAGTAGTGTGAACTCAATTAATAGTGACCAAACCTGATGAATGGCAGTTGAAATGGCCTGGGTTAGGCTTTCAAATTAGGGTGACAAGCTTGAGTTTCAGGTTTTAAATCAGCCTTTTAAGATCGGGCTAGGATTTTAAATTATCCATCCATCCATCCATTTTCTACCGCTTATCCGGGGTCGGGTCGTAGGGGTAGGAGCTTTAGCAGGGAAGCCCAGACTTCCCTCGTCCCCCAGCCACTTGTTCGAGCTCTTCCCGAGGTATCCCAAGGCGTTCCCAAGCTAGTGGGTATACATACTGTCTCTCCAGCATGTCCTGGGTCATCCCCAGGGCCTCCTGCCAGTGGGACATGCCCGGAACACCTCACCAGGGAGGCGTCCAGGAGGCATCCTAAGCAGATGGCTCCTCTCGATGTGGAGGAGTAGCGGCTCGACTCTGAGCCCCTCCCGGATGACCGAGCTTCTCGCCTTATCTCAAAGGGAGAGCCCGGACACCCTGTGGAGAAAACTCATTTTATCCGCTTGTATCCGGGATCTCGTTCTTTCGTTCACGACCCGTAGCTCGTGACCATAGGTGAGGGTTGGAACGTAGATCGATCGGTAAATTGAGAGCTTCACCTTTTGGATCAGCTCCTTCTTTACCACGACAGACCAATACAAAGTCTACATCACAGCAGACGCTGCATCGATCCGCCTCTGTCGATCTCCCACTCCCTGCTGCCCTCTCTCATGAACAAGACCCCATATGCTTTTTGCAGATGATGTGGCACTGTTGGCTCCTTCAAGCAGGGCTCTCCAATTTTCACTGGAGCATTTCGCAGCTGAGTGCGAAGCGGTTGGGATGAAACTCAGCACCTCCAAATCTGAAACAATGGTCCTCAGTAGGAAAAGGGTGGAGTGCCCTCTCCGGGTCGGAGAAGAGATCTTGCCCCAAGTGGAGGAGTTTATATACCTTGGGATTTCAAATTAGGGTTTCATAAAATTGTTAAGTTTCAAATTCAGTTTTCTGGGACAAAGCAGACTGTTGTTGCGATGGTTTCAAAGACAAAGTGTTTCAAATTTGTATTTCAAACCTTTTTTGAAGTTGAGTTTTAAGTCAATGTTTTAAACACGGGTTGTGGTTTCAAAGTAAGGATTCAAGACAGAGTGAAGGTTTCATATTAGGATTACATGCCTTGGATATGATTTTAAATTAGTGTTTTAAAATCGGGCTGGGGTTTGAAACAAAGAGTTGGGCTTTCAAGTCTGGGATTGTGTTTTAAAGAAGAATTGGAGTATAAAATCTCTGGTGACATGAGTACAGTTTTCAAACCAGGGTCAATACTTCAAGGTAAGGTTTTAAGACAGGGTAATAATTTTATATGAATATTATCATTATTGTTATATTATTACTTTCCATTAAGGGTTAGGTTTCAAGTCAGGACTTCAAGCTTGGATTTGGGTTTATAAATGACACCTTAAAATTTAAGGTGTCATGGGTCTCAAAGAAGAAAGAGTGACTTTAAAATATGGTTTCACACAAGAATTAGGGTTTCAAATTTAAAAAAAAAACATTAGTGTTTCAAACCTTGGTATTGAGTTCGCAATGAGGGTTGTGGTTTCAAATTAAGGTTCTATTCAAGGTTAAGGCTTTCAATGAGTGATTCAAGGTGGTTTTAGGTGTGAAGCACTGTTTTGGGTTTCAATTTAGAGTTAACATTATAAATTGGAGTTTTGAGCATGGGTTAGGGTTTCAAACAATGGCTTGGGTCAGCGTTTACAGTTAGGATTTCAAGCCTAGGTGAAGTTTTCCACCATGTTAAGCTTTCAAGTTAGGGTTACGATTTGACATTAGGGTTGGGAATTAGGGTTGCTATTTCAAATTAGGGTATCAAGTTTGGGTTTGGCTGTGAAATAATGGTTTGGATTTCAGGTAATGGTTAACATTTAAAATTGGAGTTTTGAGCCGGGGTTAGGTTTACAAACAGTTGTGAGGGTCAGCATTTCAAATTAGGATTTCAAGACTGGGTAGGGGTTTCACTCATGGTTAAGAGTTTAAGTTAGATTTACAATTTCAAATTAGGACTTAAAATTGGGGTTGCGACTTTCCTTGTTCAGTTGTACCTAATGAATGGACCAGCACATTCACACAGAAGTTGTTATTGCAAGTAACAGAATGAGAACAAGGACACAGAGTTCCCGTTGGCTGCCTGACTCATTGATCTTGCATCTAATTGACGCTTTGGATCCATGACTCCCCTTCATGAGGCTGACCGATCACTGAAGCCCAACTCCACTCGCTATTGATGAAGACGTGGCGCTGTCCTTGATAGCAAACATAGTCATCATTGGCTTTTGTCTCACCCACATCTTCTGTCACCTTCGGTACCACTCCAGTGCAATGTGACTTACTTTTCTGGCTAAGTAGATGAAGACAAGAATTTTTTTAATGCCCAGAGAGGTGCCACTCGGCCAGACACCAGACTAGACTCAGGCCAGCACGAAAATGAAGTTACGCTCATTTTTACACCAAGCTAACGGGCATAAGTCTACCAAAAGAGGGCCCCAGGATTTGGGTTTCAAATTAAGGTTTCGGGCTTGGGTTCAGGTCTTAAACCAGGATTAGGGTTTTAATTTATTTTTCAGGCTTTGGTTATTATTTAAAGCTGGTTCAAGGTTGTAAATTTGGGGCTTCAGCTTGGGTTAGAGTTTCAAATTCTGCTTCCGAGCCACATTTATGCTTTCAAAGTAGGGTTTTGAGCCTGGAATAGGCTTTCAAACCAGGGTTTGCTTTTCAAAATGCTTAAAAAGGTGTCAGGCTTGGGTTAGGGTTTCAAAAAGGGATAGGGCTTGCAGTTTAAATTTTGCATGACAGTTCCAAATGAGGGTCTTGAGCCAGGGTTCCTGTTTCAAATGAGGCTTCTAATGACATCCACATATACAAACATAGTCACAATACACCACACCGCTCATTGACCTTCATCACAAGTAAACACGAGCCTCTGCTCTTGTCAACGCGTGTTGTCGTCACGCCAGCTGAATGCAAAATCAATGAGCTTTAATTAGCTTCTGTGTTAGCTCCTCAATTCCTCAGGCACTAGGAGCTATTTTCTAGATGGATGAAAGCGTTTGGGGAAGGTGGGGGGCAGCGGTCTGAGGACCACCTCGGGGGGAGGTCAACTTGTCCAGCTCCATCTTCTGGTCAAAGCCTGCAGGGGGCTTCGTGTATAGCTCCTGTCGAGAGATTAAATATAGTTTTGGTGTGTGTGGGTGTGGGTGTGTGTGTGTGTGTGTGTGTGTGTGTATAGCTCCAGGGAATATGAATTGTAGTTCGCATAATGGACATCAAGACGAAATTGCATTAGATGCATTCCAGGAAAATGAGACATTTCCAACCTCAGACTGGTAAAAGTACATTGTAGGGAATTAGACAACATTGGTGGCATCTATTCACACACAGAAATATAATAACCAATGCTGTTGTGCCTTGAGATATGAGTTTAATTTGTTCAATGACTATACTAGTATCTCAAAACACCTTTCCCCATTTAAATGAATGGAAATATAATTAATCCATTCCATCTTCAGGATTCATATGTTACTTTTGGAAATTAGGGATGAAACAAGGATTCGAATTTTTAGTGAAAATGTTGAGAAAAAAAAAGGATGCTCCATGCTTTGAATTGGACACGTAAAAGTGTACATCTGAAAGCCAATTTAAATCTTAGAAGAGAAAAGATATTTCAGTCGGAAGTCACTCTTTTGGAAAACATTGGAACGTGTTGTTCACTTACCGTAGTGTTATAAACTATCTTTATTATGTTTATTAATGAATGATTAACTCTGTATAGTATGAAGTGATGTTCCTTTAAAATCGTTGGCATGTTTCATCGTGACTTGAACCAGTGAAGTTGCGAGCAGAGCAGATGAAAGAGCATGCGTTTGAGCGACAACAACGTTGAATCAACCCAGTTTGAGCGTGACTGACTCAAGTGGCGCGTCAACATTCATGACACCAAAATGCCATGTCTGTGTGCGTGCGTGCGTGTGTGCGCTTGTTTGTATAGAATGATGGCAATATTTTTTTAAAACATTAAAAAAAAAATCAGTAATAGAAGGAGTGAATAAACAGCTTTGTGCAAGTAGAAAATGGAGTTTCCCCTTGAGGGACATTAAAGCCTTGCTGTTGTTTTGAAGTAGTTAGTGTTCGCAGTGTTTCCAGACGGAGTGAACACAAGCGTAGGCACACACAAACACAACACACACATACGCACAACACACATGCATTTGTACAGAACTCCACAATCTCCTCTTGAATGAAATTTGCCTCGAACGTCCCTTGTTCTAAAGTACTTAAAATGAAGTTTAACTCGTTTCAACAATAAAAACACAAGGTTCGTGTTAGGTTGCCCAGCTGTTTGTACGCGAGCTCTGCACACTGTGAATTTGTTCTCCCCACTCTCTGCTTGGCTGCCACGTACCATTTTCTCAGTGCCCTCAGTCTCCTTTCAAATAAAATGTGTCTCCCGCCCATGACAGTTTGAACTTTTTAAGGTTTAGTCCATCGCGATTGAACTTAACGTGCCCGCAACAAAAGCGCGTTGTGTACCGTGAGGTCGAGGACTTCAGATAAAAAGCTGCAGTCCATCACACTTAACCCTCCTCCTCGGTGGCCCTCGTGTCTTTTTTTAACCGAGACGACACTCCTCTGATCCCATTACCTTTCACAGACTCGCTACTTTCCGCTGTTGACAGGATAGGGAACAGGAAGAAGAAAAAAAAAAAGCAGAAGCGCATAAAAAATGTATTCCTCGGGTGTATCCGCCTCCGGATCAATGGCAACACAAAGACCATCTACAAAGGCGCTTGGCTCAAGGCCACATTTGATCACTTCCTCTGTATGCCGCCCCCTCGCCCCACCATGCTCTTCTCCGCCGCCGGCCCGCTGAGACTCAATTATTTCCATGTGTTGGTAAGCTCTTGTTTGAAAGAGCGTAAAGTGAATATTTGAACTCAGCGAGGCAAGGAGTAAGATCTTTGGTGACACAGAAACCGCCCAATGGTGAGAATAGCTTGGGACGAGAGCGGGACAGCAGCGTTCCCAACGAACAGCGTCGCACATAAACGAGCAATTCAACAACACTTGAGTGTTTTAGAGCATCTGACGGAGCAGCTCGTAGCATTTAAGCGAATAGTGGAAGCCCTAATGGCTGCTCCAATAGAGGAACATTAACAGATGTTTCTTCTTGCATCAACTCAGTTCACCATATTGTGTATGATCCCATTCAAAATCAACACGATTCTTTGCTTAGGCAACAGAAATTGGATGGCATTTTTAAATGTGTGTTATGTGTTGTGTTATTTTGACTTCAAGATGGCGCTGCGGGAGTGGCTGCCTTTCCAGCAGCTCCTATATTTTGTTTTTCTACTTCTTCCTTTCATAACTTTGCTGCTGTGAATTGGGAATTTCTCCATTGCGAGACAAATAAAGGTCTTCTTATCTGAAAGGTGGTCAAATGAGGTATGGGTCTCACAGTGCACTCGCATGGAAGTTGAACCGGTTTCAAATTTGGCAATGAATTCGAACTGGTTTCATATTGCACCTCAACTACCGCGGTCATCTTTTGTCAGATACCTCACAAAATTTACTGACAGTTTGAAAGGTATTATAATTTTTAGGCTTCTGAAAAGGATGTTGAACTTGTTCCAAAGTTCTAAGTGAATTTTACTGCCTTCATACGCCAGCTACCTTGTGTCAAATAGCATCAACAGCATTCTTGCACCAGATTTTTACAATTTTCTTGGATAGTTGACAGCAAATCATCTCAAGACTGAGCCTGGTGCTGAAAAGCATGTTGAATTGCTTTCATATTTGAACTTCTCGAACATCTTGAGTCGGATGCCATTCAAAGTCAACAGGGTTCTTGCTCTTGCATTGACAGAGTAAAGGTAATTTTATGAACACTGGAATAGTTCGGGTTCTAAAAAGGAAGTTGCCCCTTGTTTCATATTTGACTCAAATACCATCATGCAGTGGTCCCTCCTTTATTGCTGGGATTAAGTTCCCAAAATAACCCGCGATAGGTGAAATCCGCAAAGTAGTGCTTTTACATCTTCCTTCTTTATTTAAAAAAAAAAAAAAAAACATTCATCAAATTATATTTGTTCTAAAATAAATAAATGAAAGAATACATTCCTATTGTAACATTTTTATGTTTTTTTTTTCCTATGGCATTTAGGTGCACGTGGTAGATAATTGCATTAAGAGGGAGTAATTGAAAAATTGTATCCTTTGTAGGGGGTGCCTGGGTCCAAAGGATTCCAAAACCCGTGGTGTAACCGCACTGTGCGACGCGTTAAAATGTGCCTTTATTCGTAGTTGTTGCTAGGACTGTAAATCAACATTACAGTACCTTCAATGCCTGCGGTCCTCACCGCCCCTCCCAGCGCAAACTGCCGATTTTCCGCCTTGCTGCTGTGGATGTGCAAGTGTTATCGAGCATTTGAGCCTTGGGTGAGTCGCTCCGCTAAAATTAGATCAAAAGGTCGGCACTCCTCATGCATCAAAACGGGCAGCGTGGTGTGGCGCTCCGATGCGGTCGCTGCGCTCCTGCTGGGCCGACTCAGATGTTGTGGCGCCGGTAATCAGTAGAGACAGCGTTTCATGTGCACTTCTAAAACTAGCGTAGCGTTGCAAAAACTGTGCAGTTTAGTTGCGACCCGGTCTTTGCTTTTCAAATTCAAGGCACATAATATTTTTTACTGATATATTATAAATGTGGGGTTTAAATATGCATGTGTATGCAGCTCCATACATTATGCATTAACTTGTACATATTGTACAGAATATGACATCACCCCGTGGTCTTTTTTTAATATTACATTTTTGACTGTACGTCATAGAGCATTAACTTCCAGCTGATGGCTCTGCCACCAAGGCTCGGTGTTATGAAAGCTGAAATGAAAAATATATATTCCAGTTGCTTGTGGGATTTTAGTCCAAACAAGAGTGGCAGCTTTTGTTGTTGCTGCTGGGACGAAACAAATGTTGACTCACCACTGACGTCATTGGTGGGTCCGGTTGGCTTCTGTCTTCTTCTTCATTGTAAATCATTGGCCAATGCCTATTAAACTTATTTAAGGGCTACCCGAATCAATGAAAATAGCGATAAAACATGAAAGTTGTGCTTTATTTGTCCATTTCGACGAGAGAAAAGCCATATTTGGTCAGCTGAAGCTTTAAAATGGCCACACAAAAGAATTCATTCATTTTCCGACCCGCTTTATCCTCACAAGGGTTGCGGGGGATGCTGGAGCCTATCCCAGCTATCTTCGGGCAATAGGCGGGGGACACCCTGAACCGGTTGCCAGCCAATCACAGGGCACAAAGAAACGAACAACCATCCGCGCTCACACTCACACCTAGGGACAATTTAGAGTGTTCAATCAGCCTGCCAAGCATGTTTTTGGAATGTGGGAGGAAACCGGAGGACCCGGAGAAAACCCACGCAAGCACAGGGAGAACATGCAAACTCCACACAGGAAGGCCGGAGCTGGAATTGAACCCGGTACCTCTGCACTATGAAGTCGACGTGCTAACCACTCGACTGCCGGGCCGCCACACAAAATAATTACTTTGTAAAAAATGGTTTAGGTTCTTTGTAGACGCCCACCCTCATGTCCTCGCTGTCCATTGAAAAGGGTGTGGTGGCTAGAAAAAGTTTAGACACCTCTCTTCGAATGCCAGGTTTTTCTGATGAGACCGAGCTCATTTACTTACCACCGTTAATGGGATATATAACTTGCATATCTCAATTGCAAATATGTTCTTAATCTTTTCAAGAGGGCAAGTAAAAATTAACAACCGAGATAATGCGGGTGCACAAGTGTGCACACCTAGGCCCTCACGGTAATTACTATACTGTATTGAGTTATCGATTGATCAATAAAATGGACATAATGGGTTTTTTATATTTCAGGTTAATTGCTCTACATTTCATTGCCAATGAATGTATGCCAATATTGTTGAGAATGAAACATTGATTGCTCTTAAAAGGGGATACACTTACTGTGGGATGTAATTCTCCTCTAATATGAAATCAGTGTCTTGGAGGCGGGGGGGGGGACCCCAACATCAACAATGTTATATTGTATTACTTTGTGAGCAAATATATGGTGCAAATTGTATCGTGATAGGCTTTCGCACACCCTCTGATTAGTGGTTTGCCGCTGTGTTCATAATGAACCAATCACAATCAAACGCATGTTTATTATTGCTAATGCATTGTAATTGTTTTGCATGTACTACCTTTAGGTATTTGCTGCCAACCCATTGAAACTAGTTTCACTGAAGAAGGGTTGCGGGGGATGCTGGAGCCTATCCCAGCTATCTTCGGGCAATAGGCGGGGGACACCCTGAACCGGTTGCCAGCCAATCACAGGGCACAAAGAAACGAACAACCATCCGCGCTCACACTCACACCTAGGGACAATTTAGAGTGTTCAATCAGCCTGCCAAGCATGTTTTTGGAATGTGGGAGGAAACCGGAGGACCCGGAGAAAACCCACGCAAGCACAGGGAGAACATGCAAACTCCACACAGGAAGGCCGGAGCTGGAATTGAACCCGGTACCTCTGCACTATGAAGTCGACGTGCTAACCACTCGACTGCCGGGCCGCCACACAAAATAATTACTTTGTAAAAAATGGTTTAGGTTCTTTGTAGACGCCCACCCTCATGTCCTCGCTGTCCATTGAAAAGGGTGTGGTGGCTAGAAAAAGTTTAGACACCTCTCTTCGAATGCCAGGTTTTTCTGATGAGACCGAGCTCATTTACTTACCACCGTTAATGGGATATATAACTTGCATATCTCAATTGCAAATATGTTCTTAATCTTTTCAAGAGGGCAAGTAAAAATTAACAACCGAGATAATGCGGGTGCACAAGTGTGCACACCTAGGCCCTCACGGTAATTACTATACTGTATTGAGTTATCGATTGATCAATAAAATGGACATAATGGGTTTTTTATATTTCAGGTTAATTGCTCTACATTTCATTGCCAATGAATGTATGCCAATATTGTTGAGAATGAAACATTGATTGCTCTTAAAAGGGGATACACTTACTGTGGGATGTAATTCTCCTCTAATATGAAATCAGTGTCTTGGAGGCGGGGGGGGGGGACCCCAACATCAACAATGTTATATTGTATTACTTTGTGAGCAAATATATGGTGCAAATTGTATCGTGATAGGCTTTCGCACACCCTCTGATTAGTGGTTTGCCGCTGTGTTCATAATGAACCAATCACAATCAAACGCATGTTTATTATTGCTAATGCATTGTAATTGTTTTGCATGTACTACCTTTAGGTATTTGCTGCCAACCCATTGAAACTAGTTTCACTGAAGACTGTAACCTTGACCACGTCGTTCGTGCACATTGAGGCCATCATTTAATTTGTGCTCTGATGGAATGAACAGTATCTGTTGCCGATAACCTTGCGCAGCACTTTAATGAGCACACCCAAATTAAAAGAAGGCTTCACCTTGTTCCCAAATAGCGAGCTTTGCAACACATCATTTTGAAAGAGTAATGAAGGGCATTCCTGTTATTATGCTTGTCTCCGGTTTGTCAGCCCACTCATGTGCTGTGTCCACTCAGAGTTGGCGTGGTGTAGTAGGGTGCTGAGAGGTGATGCACGGCCTCACCCATGTCGCATGGCTGACGCATGCAGAACGAGCGTGACTCACCTTCATACCTGCGGGCGGCTTTAACCTTTTTAGGTAACCATTTAAAAATAAATAAATAAATAACATGACTGGAAGCCCACCCAGCTTTTTCCGGTTATTGCCCTGTTCATTGTGCAAAAAGCAAAAAAAAAAAGTTCTCGCTTCTTCGTCACCGCACGCACCGTTTCGCATTCCCGACATCATGTCCTCTGATCTCGCCGAGCTGTGATAAGAAGCATCATTGCTTCTATCTCGTAGGCATTCTCTGCATTGTTAAATATAAACACACAGGAGGTTGTATCTGCTCTAAATGCACACATACAGATGCGGTGTTCTATTATGCTTGCTTTTGTTGTGATGACATAAAGAGGTCTCACCCTATTTAGGGTTTCCAAACAAAGATGATGGAGACTTGATGACCTCTTTACCAAGACAACCACCAGTCGATCTGCGAGGCACGTTGTATGTGTTTTGATGAATAAGACCTCTTGTCTTGCCAGTTATTAGGCACCTTGCACAGAACACTGAAAATAAAATGGCCTGTTGAATTTACTCGGTTTCATTTCGTCAAGTGGTTGCACAAACTACAATCATCTGGATCCAGATAATGTTTAACTCCAGATGATTGTAGTTCGTCCAACCACTTGCCGAAATAAAAGTAAGTTCAAATTTACATGCCTTTTTTTAAGTAGATGATACGTTATATGAAGTAGACAATACATTATCAAAAAATAATCGGGATACCGATGATTTCAACAAAATAGCTAGTAAATGCAACAAAAACTTTTTTTCAGTGTAGAAATAAAATGACGCGAAATAATCCATTGCCCCCAAAACGTCCAAGGTGAGCATGGGCACACGCAAACACTCAATGTTCCTGTCATATAATTGTCCTAGGTCCTCCAAGACATAAACTACAGTGAAAACATTTAAAAAAAAAAAACTGTTGAGGAAGGCACTTGAATGAGACATGACTCCGAGTATCGAGCTCTCCCTTGAGGTCACACGCCAGGGGCCAGAGGATTCCTGCTGGGCTTTTCTCCCAGCATCCTTTACAGTCAGAGATCAAGAATGTGCTGCCACTTGGGGAACCGTTGACATTTTGTCAATAACCTTTTTGAGTTTTGTTTTTTTTGTTTAGTTTTTTTTTTTTTTTTTTTTAATGTTTGCTTTTAAGAATAAGGTGTACAAGGACAAACACCTGAAGCACGAGTTTTCCGCCCATGGCAATAATCCCATCGACATAAAACTCCCACATTATCTCACTAAATTTAGGGGTTATTTGCACAGGAGATATGTGTTCCTTTACTGATTATTCCTTGTTTGATAAATCAATCCGTTCTAAAGGAAGATCAGTGCACCTCCTTTCTGATCCTCTCCATTTTAGGGTAACTAAATGTGTGAGTAAATTAAGAGAAGACTGTGATTATGTCTGCATGTGATAATGCGATACTTTTTGAGACATGTTGTAGTGGAAAAATATGTCCCTTGTTTTACGCAGCACCAGACCTGACAGGGGAAAAGTAACATGACTTTATAGCTAGGGGGCACTCCATTTACTTACCCAGGTGTCCCAGAGAATATTCTTGTGAATTATTTCAATCCTACAAATTACTGATTTTGGCCACAAATCAGGTTTTAATTTGTGCACAAAATACTCATTTATGGCCTTCAAATCGGTACACAACATACCCAACAACCAACAAATGAGCATTTTGTGCAGAACCTGTGGACCAAAAATGAAGTATAATTGTGCGAAAACAGTATTATGTGGCCACAATTTTGCATTTCGTGCACATTATTTCTCTTTTGTGGGCATAGTTTAACCGATCCCCTCCCCCAAACACACACACACACACACACACACACACGCACACACACACACACACACACACACACACACACACACACACACACACACACTTACACTTCCCTCCTGATACCATGTCTGGGATTATGTGTTGCCTCAATATTGGTTGAGAAACACTGCAAGGATGTTAATACACTAAATCTATGGCAGGACTCCAGGGGTTTATTTAATGTCACCAGTCAGCGGGTGATACAACGAGAGCGGACATTTTTGCAGAGACAAGAGAGAAAACGGTGTTTTAAAGCTGTTGAGTAGACTTGAGAGGAAGCTATGTGATGCGTCGTACCCGTCTTGCGGCGGCGGCAGCCATTCTATCTCCCGACGTCTTGTAGCGCGTCACAAGCCATCGCTGTTTGTCAGCATTAGGCTGTCAGTGCTGTTTGGGTACCGCACAGATCTGATGATCCCCCAAAGCTGCAATGGCGGCAAAAGCATTCACTTTTTCTCATTGTATACCATCAACAGATGTCACTTCCAGGCATCATTGTGCGCTTTTCATCCAGTGGAGAACTACCCTTCTATCACACTCCAGGGGTTGTGGTTCAGAATGACATTTCGGGGGTTATGAGTTGGTGATGGGTTCAGGGAGTTATGTTTCTGTGGCGGTTGAGGAAGTGTTGTTGGATTTAGCAGGTTGAGTTTAGCAAGTTAGGAGTTGTGGTTAGGTCTTAGTCTTGTTAATTCCTGTGAAATGGAACATCAAAAATGGAAAATCACAACGCCTCACTGAATGGATTTTTAAATTTCAGATGTTCTACTCCAGTAACAGAACAAACAAGTCAATTTCAGTACGCAATGCGCTCTGCAGCCACACCGTGATCATTTCCTTTCTTCTGTTCAAGAAATTCACTGGAAGTGGATAATGTGATGACTTGATGAAAGGATGATGATACTTGCAGGGTGAGAGTGGCTCTTATCGTTCTCCCTGATAGCTCTTGCGGTCATTTAGCAGTGATCAATCAGCTGTAAAATCAGCCATTTCTGTCTTTGTCACAAATGGCATCGGGAAGCTTCTGAGAGCCCGCTGAGTGGAACAACAACTTTGGGGTGGCTTTATTGTTTTGGTCACCAAGCTGGTGCCGGTGTTACAAAATAATCCTTGGCAGCTTGCCACGAAGAAATAAATGGAACGAAATAATATGCTGAAGTAAAAAAAAAAAAAAAAACATAACTAAATTTAAAAAAAGCCCACCGCAAGTTTAGTCGCACTCGGGGCCATCATCTTATCAACACCATCGCTCCTCTTGCCAGTTATTATTATGATAACCACCGTCTCATCCAATAATAATAAACACAACCGGAACGTTGTCATTGCTGAAGTGATGAGTGAGTTCGCTTTGCATTCTTTCCAGCACAGTGCTGCTGAGGACATGACTGCGGTGTGAGAGCGTGTCAATAAAAGATGAACACGACATCCGTGAATGAAAACAAAGTCGACACATGAAGAAGAGGAAAGACACCTCAGAATGCAAATGCAAAACCTCATGCAGCGGACGAAAAGCAAAGGGACTTGTGTTTACACGACAAGGCCAGGAGACAATGTTTCCTTTTTTTTTTTTCATAAATATTTTTTCTGTTTCTGACACAATGGCTTCCTCCCTTTTAGCTTACATAAACTACTGTGAGCCACCATTTCATACCAGCTGAGCTGATAGCGTTCTCATAGATCTCAGAACATTAGGAAAACTTACTTGAAAAAATAAATGCCTTCATTTTCACCATGAAAAACATCTCATTTCGCCTGTAAATGAGGGTTGAAATTTCAGATTTCTAGTCTGGGATTGGGGTTCAAAGTAGATATTTTCCAATTAGGTTTACAACTTCAAGTAAGGGTTTCACAAAGCAAATAAGGTTTCAAATCTGGATTAGGGATCTGTTTTGCCATACACGAGGACAATTTTCACCAGAAGGTTTTGTGTTTCAAAGGGTTTTAGGGTTTCAAAGTAGGGTTCAGGTTTCAAGTCAGGGTTTCAAGTCCTGGTTAAGGCTATTACGGGTTAGAACAATTTAATTGAGAAGTAAGTTTTCCTTCTTTTTTTTCTTGACCATTTCTTTCTTTTTATTTATTCTACCATGAAAAAAGGCTTAGTGCTTAAATAATTGAGTTTCAAGTTTTGGTTCGAATTTCAAAGTTGAGTTTTTGTATTGGGTGAGTTTCAAATTCGCCTTTCAAGTCTATCTATGTCCATCCATTATCTGATCACGAGGGTCGCGGGCATGCTGGAGCCGATGCCAGCTGTCTTTGGGCAGTAGGCGAACTGGTTGCCAGCCAATCGCAGGTCTATTTACTCGCATGTTAGTTTTTCAAATTAGAGTTTCAACTCTGCGCTATGTTTTCAAAGTACAGTTTCAAGCCAGAGTATGGTTTCAAAGTAGCCTTTAAACAACTTTTGAAACCTTAGAAAAGATGTTGCATCAGTACAAAATTGTTTCAAAGATAATATATCAGGATAAAAGCTGCTGCATGGAGAGCCTTTGCTTAAACAATGGTGTGTGTGTGTGTGTGTGTGTGTGTGTGCGTGGGGGTGTGTGTGTGGGTGTGTGTGTGTGTGTGTGTGTGTGTGTGTATCCATAATTCATGGTACTCAGTGGAAGAAGCTAGGGTCAAATTTGACCTTATACTGCCTGTTTTTTTTTTCTTGGCAGCATCACAGTCACCTGCTGTCTCTGTTTAGTCTGTATGTTGCACCATTTCTCATGTCTATTAGGTGGAGCGCCACAAAAAAGTATCAAGAAGCCATGCCCAACAAGACACAGATCCTCACATTTCCTTCATAATCTACATGCACGTACTGTTTGTACTGTATTGGATGGATCTGGCACTTGACGCTCAAATATTGACAGAAGAATGTGCGTCATAAAGCTAAGAGGATTTACGGAGCTTCCAATGTGAATGAACTCTAAGTAAACAAATAACATTCATGCAGAATGACGTCAACACTGCCATACAGATGGCCCAAATTTACTCCAAATGAGCAGGCTTTTGCTGTCCTTTATTTTCATGTCGCGTGAAGTGCATTGAAAGTCACGCAGGTGTCCAATCAGTCCTCCTGGTTTTGATTTATTGCACACGTACAGCTGTTCAAGGTTGCTTGAATAGGAATGAGATTGAAACGACATGAACATGCATGTGCAAGATGGGCTAAAATAAAGCCTCACACAGACTCCCTCACTAAAAATGTATATTACGCAACATGAACAGTGGAACATGTTTCAAGTGATTACAAGGCGAGAGGTTTATTTTTTTTCTCTACGATCAGCAATATTATCAATGACAGTTCTTGTCTGATCAAAGTTTCATGATTTGAATTTCACTAATTCTCGCTTGAAATAACATCCTTTTTAAAATGACCCTGCACATTTCTCTGTTATTGCAATGATAACTCTGGAACTGCTGCTGATGTGGGCTTGACCTTTAGCGGACCAACATGGATCACCACTGATGTTTTGTGTTTAAAGAATTGTCGCTATATTGGTGGAGGGGAAAAAAGTTGATTAGATACCTAAGTGACGAGACAATTTTTTGTAAAAAAAAAATGTTTGTGTGTGTGAATGTATGTGCGTGTGTATATATTCATTCATTCGTTCATTTTCCAAACCGCTTTATCCTCACTAGGGTCGCGGGGTGATGCTGCAGCCTATCCCAGCTGTCTTCGGGCAGTAGGCTGGGGACACCCTGAATTGGTTGCCAGCCAATCGCAGGGCACACAGAGATGAACAACCATCTGCGCTCACACTCACACCGAGGGACAATTTGGAGTGTTCAGTCAGAGCTGTCATGCATGTTTTTGGAATGTGGGAGGAAACCGGAGTACCCGGAGAAAACCCACTCAGGCCGGGGGAGAACATGCAAACTTCAC
>NW_017805744.1:3180112-3242682 GCF_001891065.2 Hippocampus comes
TTAGCTTTGCTCAGGGTCTACGTAACCCACTCAGAAATAGTTTCGTCATCATTTTTACACTTCAGTATCAATCACGATGAATACCATCACAGTGAAAGGATTCAGTTTAAACCAGGGGTGTCAAACTCATTTTTTTGTTGCGGGCCACTTCGGCGTTACGGCTTCCATCGGAGGGCCGCTGCAAAATCTCAACGTTATTTATTAAGCCATGGCAATTTGACATTTTGGTACAGCAAGAATCATGATAGTTGACACACATGATTTGCTCCTGCGGGCCACATAAAATGACATGGGGGGGGCCGGATCTGGCCCCCGGGCCTTGATTTTGACACATGTGGTTTAGACCATCATATGCATTTTAGGCCATATCGGTCATTGTGTTAGATTTAGGTTACATAGTTAGAGTTGGGTATTAGATGTCTGTTCTGATTTCTTATGTTTTTTTTTATTTTTTATTTATTTTTTTTATCGTTGGGGTTAGATTCTGATGAGTAAGGTTTGGATAGGGGGTTTGGATTTGGTTTTTTCAGCGATATACCGGTAGTTAGATGGGTTACTGAGGGGATGAGGTCTTGGTTCGTGGGTTTAGTTCTTGTTTTTTTTCTAACCTCCGGCTGACTTTTTATTGACCTTGCACAGTCATCTCGCTACAGCTGAAGGTACTATTGAACCTCTGCTCAGCACCCTCGGGATGGTCAGCTGAACATCTGAGAAGGTGCCTGGAGCATGCATGCAAAACAAGCTAGAAACATGTTGAGAGTGCAAACACAACAAGGCTCGTCTAATTAGCCATGCAGCCGCTCGATATACATTTGTGGACCCCGTGTTCAAACCCCAAGACCCCATGTTATCTAATGGGTCGTTGCCAGTGAACGATTGCTCCTCTGAGAGTCTTGTTGGAATGTTTATCGCAGAGTCTTCAGGTTCTTTGCGTTGGATTTTTACCACGGTAGCATGGAATAGCTCGTTTTTAAGCTAGTGCATTGATTTCTGCTGAGGACTGCGTTTTCCATTAATCTCGCCCAACGTTGCAAAGCTGCGGCTAAAGTTCTGTGTGGTATCCCAGAGGACTTCCATTTTCATCCCCAGCTCATACCTACAGGCCATTTTATGTTTAAATGCCATCTTCCTCCGGGTTACCCTGGACATGAACACATTTTATCCCTTGCGGTTATTTTGGCCGCTCATGACTTTGAAGAGAACATCAAGAAATTGACCACTTCAGCACTAATCTGGCACTTGAAGTGAATCAAGGTGGGAAACTGTACTGCCTTTGGCGGTGGGGGGAAACCCTATGTGCTTGTTCCAATAAGTGGATTCTGTGCTGGCAGGCTGACACAAGAGAGATGAATACATTTACATTGTCTTATCTCTTGGGGGACATTTTAAGGGGTGTGGGGCTGTGGGGTTATTTGTGGTATTACCTCGTAGAGAAACGAGACTGGCCTCTGAAAATGCCTTGTGTCCAATGAAACACACCAAGCAATAGGGGGAACCAATTAACCACTCTTCCATTAAAGTCCAGTCCGCGAGCTACCGGTCGATCACGATCAACGTAATGGGCACCCCTGCTGTAGCATATCGGGTGTCCAGATATCTACCCCCTTGTTTGGAGAGCATTGGAAAAAAGTAGCATTCGTGTGCTGAAACAATGAATCATATCTGAAAACTTCAACGGACTCATACTTGGGGCAGTAACAGAAGGCTTCATGCCTTGCCAGTGAAACCCTTCCCCGTAATCTCTTGGCTACGATCGTCTCACTCTGGCTTTTCGGCTCAATCTACCTCCTGGAGTGTTCGGTGCAATTCAATAACAGCGAGTGGGGCCAGATGGAGACAATGAGCAGGAGAGAGGGACAATGTGGTGAGCAAAGCTGCGAGCCTGAATACGAAAAAACAGACAGTTGGTTGTCCTGAAGACAAAAAGAGCCAAATGGTGATATTTTGCCACGAACAGATTGGGACTGAATAGTAGCGTGACAGTGGGAGAACAAAACGGCGGGAGAACTGTGTCGCGGAGATAAGGCTTTTCGTGTGAAGGTATGAGGATCACGACAAGATGCTGTTTCTTGCACTAAACAGGCTTTTTTTTCTTGTGCTGGCGAGCGAGATGGGAAAAAATACTGGGAAAATCGCATCCATTGTTTACCTGTTTGTTTCTTTGGTACACCAACAACGTTGAAGGGTCAATGTGCCCAGCTGCACATTTAAAATGACCAATTATTCCATCTTAAAAATGTTTATTTAGTGTGTGTGTGAATATTAAAAAAATATCCATCCATCCATTTTTTTATAGCGCTTATGCTGAAGAGGGTTGCCGGGAGTCGCTGGAGCCGATCCCAGCTGACTTCGGGCGGAAGGCACACTACACTCTTAACTGGTTGCCAGTCGGTCTCAGAGCACATTCGAGACAACCGACCATTCACACCCACATCCACACCGTCACTGAGTGGGAACCGGGGCATTGGGAGAACATGCAAACTCCACACAGGAAGGCCAAAGCCTGGATTCAAACCTCTGAACTGTGAGGCGGCCACTGTGTCGTCCACATTTATATGCGTAAATCTGCTATACTGCTCCCAAGGGGCAAAGGGGGGAAATACCAGATGAAGCAGCACAATGTCCATTGAATTGATGCAAAAATGTGGCAAAAACCGTGCCCATGCCGTTTGTTTTTATCGAGAACTTTTTTTTTTTTTGTAGGGCGGTGTAATTGACTTATGTGTTAAACCATTAAATGTGAATCAATTTCAAGGATATACCGTGCATATAAAAATTAAACTCTGAATTCTCCATACAAATGCTGCCCTGCCCCACTATGGGGAAAATGTACAGTATGTTTTGCTAAACTGCCCAAAGAGCCGCAGGCCCGTTAACTTCCCGCATCTTAACACATCTGTTGAAGTTTTAAATTATACATGAATAGTCTTAAAACACACAATAACTGTACAAATAAGCAAGACGGTGTTCCGTCCCAGTGGCCGCATTTGCAACGTTGAAACGCTCTCAATTCATGACTATTTAATTTGTTTACATTTCTCGCACAGATCTTGCATCAATTGGTCTTGGAGTGCTTTAGAAAAAAAACGGTGCTAGGTGTACCAAATAGTGGAATGAAGCCTTTTTGCAGAACATTAAGAGCCACTTCAGCCATCACCAGCTGTGCTCGGGTCAATGAATGTGTCGGTCTTGGCAGTCGTAACATTTGCGGGCACCAAAGCGTGAATGTGACACTGCTGCCGTCTTGTAAAGACATTTATTTTGGTTGTTACTCTAAGAAACTGAAGTGGATGCATTTGTAGCTAGGTGGACTGGATTGTCCTGGAGGGATTCATTTTAATGGACAGTTAGGACGTTTCCATAGACATCACATAACTGATTATCCGTTTTATTAGCTGAGAATCTTTGGTCATGTATTTTGAAATCAGTAGGGTTCTTCAGTGGTTAATCTAACTGTCCTCTTGTGTTATTTATTTTTTTCGAAAACTGTGAACAATATTTCAATGGATTATTTTTTTACATTCTTTTTGAACTTACATCATCTCATTCATGGTAAAAGCCTATATAGGAGGTGGCAGTGTTTTAACACTTCAAGCAATGGATGTTTGAACACAAACGATGCACCAACACATGTAGACTCACAATATGAGAATACTCACAGGCTTATATTTTTTATTCTATTCAATACATCATTTATAGTAGCACATCTCAATGGGTCACAGTAGTTGTGAAACTCTTCTTTGTCTTTGTGTCAAAATCAGCGTATTATACTGCCTCACCGTGGCAAAGTCACACAAACAGAGTGAGCCGCAATTAATTAATTATTATGTAACTGTTTGATTCTTTATGTTATGTTTATTTATATTGGTACCTTATATGTTTTCAATAAGTAAAATATTACATCGTATGATATTTCACTGATGAAAAAAAAAACACCACAGTATTTTTTGTTGGCTTTTTCTGTGGAACAGATTAATGGCATGTCAATGTCATTTCAATGGCGAAAGCTGATTTGAGATACGGGTGTGCTGAGTTATGAAATTGGTCACAGAACAAATTTAAATTGTATCCCATGGCATCACTGGGAAAGCTTTTACTAGATGTAGAGCAAAAATCCAAATTTTGTTGCCAATTTGGTAGTTGAAATGGTACACTCGTAAAGGGGGAAAAAAAACTAAATAAAGCCCATGTTTGACTTTCAGCGCTCTTGCAAAAATATGTTTGTATCGGTTATATTAATCTCTAAAATTTTAATACCAATAAATCCCTTGACACCTTTATTTTTGGGATGGGTTAAGGGGGCTGGGTTTTTTTGTGTTTGTTTTTGTTTGTTTTCTGTTTTTAAGGGCATTCTTGTTGTTTTCAAGGCAGCCCGTTGTCGTCATTGGAGTTCTAATGCAATATCAGAGTTCACAGACACAGAGCGGCTGTGCTGACACATGGTACCTCCAGAAGATTTTCCATTTGCAGATTTACCTCAATGTCTAATTACTTTCGACTCACTCCTACGCTTGCGAATTTCCTTGCAAAAATTTGACCCGCACTTGCTTCTGTCAGGTTGTAGTATGGTTTATTCATGAGTTACGAGTACTTGGAGGTGGTTTGTGATTCTTGCTGCTGATTATGCAAAAATCACTCACACTGGCAGGTTGTGTTGGCGTGTATGTTGTCAAGCAGTTACAAAGACACCGCAAAGTCTAATTAAAGGAGACATATTTTGCTTTTTTCATAATTTAAAATGGTTCCCAAGTGTCTTGGAGATCAAGAATCAAATCAGTTTTCACTTTCTCTCTTTTTAGCCTCTTGAAAAGCAACCTGTTTTGAGGGGGCGGTCTCACTTCCAGTCTCCCTTCCCACCCTCTACTGTAGCACGTGCCAGCGCGAGAGACAAAAATACATGCATTCAACAACACCGCAGCTCTACTTAGATTCTATGTCCTTTGGTTTTCATGTTGTCCTTCCATCGCTCGACAGTGGCGACGCTTAGCCCGCCCTCGCCTTTAAGTCATGGATGATGAAACTTGCTGTTTGTACAGTACATTTGCTAAATTGTGAGCCAATACAGGGGAAAATTCTGAATAACTTTATCTTAGATGACAAGGGTTGAGTGCACATTGTGATACAAATGTGAGCGCCTATAAAAAAACAGGAAAAGCATGGATTGTATTTTCACTGCTGTGTTGCAGCACGTAATCAGCAAGCCCAATTACAAGTCTCATTGGTGTGGCAGACTGATACAATCAACAACACTGCAGCTCTGCTTAGATTTTATTTTGGACATCACACTGTGCCCTTGTTGTCTGGTCGTCATTTGTAAGTGGCGGAGCTGATCTTACCCTAGCTGCAAAGAGAGAGAGAGAGAGAAAGAAAATGTGGTTTGGGGGCCGAATTGTAACATCACAATCCTGCAACCGTATGGCCACCTCATTCGTGGAGGATGTAAAGTGAGTGTCAGGTCTAAAAGGAACACCAGCCCCCCCATTAACAGCAAAAAGCACAAATTGTGTTTTCACTGGCAGAGGCAGCACTAGACCATTGGCCGCCAAATTAAACTAGTGTTTGTGGCGCATGCAGCGGTCCCATCACCAAACGTGAGCCCGTGTCATCCAACAGTTGTTGTTTATTTAAGGATAAATTAAGGATCGTAGACCAGCCTAGCCACGTCTGATTCAGAAAATCTTTGGGGGTGGTAATTATGTTAATTAGTCCAACTGCGTCAACACAGAAACATTTTTGGAAATAGGCAACTCCAAAATATTTATTTGGTTGTTTAATCTCACACTGGATGGGTGGTCAGGCACTCCAAAGACCCAGCAAATTTGTATACAACTCAGTTTCCTTAATATACGGTACCACCTTGCTTAATAAACCAGTCTGATGTACCTAGAATGTAGTCCACAAATGAAATGATTTGATTTTCAGGCCATCCAAACTGCCTTTTAAAGGGAATGTGATAGAGTTTCGCAAGGAAATGAAGAAGTTGATACAGTGTGAAAACATGACCTAGCATGAAAAGTGTCCAGGTCAAATAATAAGACAGTTGGCTTTGGTCGTTGCTCTTTGTGGGCTAATAAAACGCCAGTGCTCCTTTAAGAAGAACAGTCGTTTCTGACGGGAGTGGAGCCATCACCGCCGGAGTTTTGTGAACACATTAATGAATAAAACATGCTTGCTCAGCAACATTAACCAGTGTGGAGGAGGAGGAAGACAACGAGGGGTAACTTTTAAAAGCACATCATTCTCGTAATGCATGCTCCATCACTCATTAGTACCCTATTGACTGTCCAACCGCATCCTCTGGATTACACACGCATTTGGAAAGAGGATATAACAATAATGGCTGATCGTTTTCGCTCTTCACATTCTCGCTCTCAAGCAGGCTTGATCAAGCGGCCACACCCTGTGAATTACCCCCGAATGTCCTTCCAGCGTGAATTGCTTGACATTCTGTGTGTCCAGTTCATCGCTCAAGCATCTATCTTATTAGCATGGATACAAAAAAGGAATGAGCATTTTCTGTTATGCTTATCCCCTTAAGGGTCGCAGGAGTGCCACAAGATGAACTGGTTGGCAACCGATCAAAAAGCGCATTTATACTACCATTCACACATCACATTGATGGAAAATGTAGAGTCTTCAGTTGACCTACTTTACTACTCTATGGTTTTGGCAGTGGTGGGCAGTCTGTCAGTACCTAAAGAAGTTCCCTCAATCCATCACTGGCAGATTCCCGTTTCGCTGGCGGACTAATGGCTGATGAAAACTTTGAAACACTAATGGAATAAGCGGTAACGGAAGCAATTTTCGGACGTCACCCAAACCATCACTAATCCAAAAAAACCAAATAAGACCTTGGCCAAATAACCAACTGCAATTTTGTCATCACGGAAGCCCAGTTAAAATAATGATGACAGAGTGACACAGCCTGAAATGGTGACGGACTGATGATGAACTAATGGGTCAGCCGCTGGCGGATGATGAATGACGGTCCGGTAAAATTTAATGATGTGCCCTCCATTATGTTTTGTAATGTGCGAGGAAACCAGAGGACCCAGGACAAAACCCTCACAAGTAACAGGAGGAGCACAATGCAAACTCCACGCAGGAAAGTCGGAGTCAGAATTATTTTGTTTTGATATCTATGGAAGACGGATCAGGTTGCAAACAAGTGAGACCGGAATTCATTGCATTTTCTAGTGCCAGGTACTGAAATCCCTCCTGCTTCCTTTGTTTTGGCATGCGAGCAAAGCATGAGAAATGGCACAAACACTAACAAAAACCGAAAAGAGCACAAGCCCTAACGAAAACCTAAGATTGACATGTAGAAAAACAAAACAAATGCTGACAAAAGCCTATAAATAGCACAAATGCTATCATAAACTTAATAAGAGGCAAACACAAACCAAATGTGGCACAAACACTCAGAAAAACCTGAAGCGGCACAAACGCTAAAAATTGTGCGAATGCTAACAAAGACCTAAAGTAGCACAAATGTAAACTAAAACAAACAAAACAAAAGTGCCAAAATGCTAATAAAATAAGAAAATGGGACAGTGCTAAGAAAAAACTAAAAGCCGTACAAAAAAACGCAAATGATAAAAAAACGCTAACAATCACCTAAATTGGCACGAATGCTAACAAAAACCTCAAAATGGCACAGGCACAACCAAAACTCCAAAACAGCGCAAAGGTTAACAACAACCTAAAACTTCACAAATGCTAACTAAAATCTAAGATTGCTTAAATGTGAAACCTAAAGAGCACAAACACAACAGCACAAAAAGAAACTTGGTCCAAACGCTCACAAAAATGAGAAACCAATTTGGAGCCAAACTGCAAAAAGGCTGGGGGAAAAGGGATCAAGTGTCAGATTTCAATTTAGTCTGCTTTTCCCCACATTTTGTGGGTGAGGCAGGATGTCTCTCTGATCATAACCCTTGTGGCCATCAAAGGCTACGGGGCGGGGGGGGGGCGACGGAAGCCAGGTGACTTATGACCACCAACCCGCCGGCATTCTGTATACCGGTATGCTTTCTCGATGATGATTGATAATGGCTGTCTAATGGCTGAGATGTTCTTTTCCAGCCCTGATTCCTTGCCTTCTTGTTCTGGCAAACGGAGCTGGGTGCTGGCAATGGGATGGGGTAGGAGGTTTTGCTGTCACTTTCTCATCAACTTCTTAAAGGGGGCATCCATTTTCTCTGCTGTCAGTGCAACATCTGTCACGAGGCCTTCTCGAGCCTCCCTCACATGAGGATGCGTAAGCGCCACTTGCAGATGTCACAGGTGGACTCGGTCGCACCTCGGTTGCACCTCTAAGAAGCTCAATTATATGTTGTGAAAATCCAATCTCGCAGTATGCGTTTTTTTTTTTTTTCCCCCCCATCAACGATATTAAGAGCCCATGACATCGAATCTGCAGGGAGACAAGATGACCCGGGCCATTTTTAAAGTATATTTGACATTGCCTATGTTCAGAGGTTGGAAAATAAATATGCAAATCTAACCTAATCACGGTTTTTGTGCTTTTTCTGAAACGTTCCCAATATGCCACAAGATGGCACCAAAGCCCTGGCTAAAAGGAAAGCTGCAAATGGTGTCCATGAAGTATGTTGAAGTGATTTATACTTTTTAACAATTTTTCTCCTTTTTAAGTCTCATCCAAAAATAATGTAAAAATATTTCCATCTGAGTGAAAATTTACATTTGGTAGGCATTGGGGATGAAACCACTAAACCTGTCTCAGAAGTGCCCTCCAGAATTTTCTGTAATTCAGACCCTAAAGCCCATTCCACGTGTGTTTTAGTAGCAATGTCTATTATGACATGACACACAAACAGTCTTCAGAAGCCATGCCTGAAAATGCACATAAAGTCTGCCGTTTTGGCGCGAAGCTGACATTTTAGAGTTGTTTCACATTCTTGTCTGAAGAAGCCAAGCCAAGAGATATAGAAAGTCTGCCACTTTAGTTTCATGCAGGCAATTTCCAGGCATCCCCCAAAGATGGAACAGCCTAAAGATTTGTCCAATTGCTCCCAAATTTGCACTACATATAATAGGCAAATGGGTAAAAAAATTATGAAAAAAAGTTGAGTTTTAATTGCATGAGGCAAGAGCTTGAAAAGCAAATTTGATGACTCAGCATAAAATCAAAAAACTCTACACATGGCGGCCACTGTTCCAGTCCATAATCAATGTGTCCTTCAATTCACGTCAGTTCGCTCTATTTTGTTAATTGGGAGATTAATGTACGGCCCTTAAATAAACCAATTAGTAAGCACGGTTGTCTTTGGTTTTTACGTTTCATGAACCAGTCAGCCAATCATCCAATTCAATCATCAGCCACTCGTGTGTTTTCTTCTATAATGTGATGAAATCGTCAATTGGGTTAGGCAGCCAATCGGGTGGCTGTACAGTCAATTCAGGCAAGCCCAAGCCCTGTGTCGCGGTGAGTCTGACGAAATCTAGTCGGAGCATCTCAATCTCACACACCAGCTCGAGTTCATTCCCTGCCAAAGAGGTGACGTTCCAGGTCCCTAGAAACGGTTTCTGTGGCCGAGGATCGGACCACCAAGGCCTTCGGGTGCCACCGAGCTCTCGTCGTACTGTGTGCCATGTTACCTCTGCAGGTTGTGCCAGGCCAGGCCCCATGGGTGCAGGCCCGGCCACAAGGCGCTTGCCACCGAGTTTCACCTCCAGCACATTTATTTTACATTAGCATATGCATATTTTACATTCAGTACATCTGCTTGCTTATCAAATAGATATTTACACGCTGTGTGACTCATGGGTTTCTTGTGTACTGCACATTCCTATTGTCAAAACAGCTGACTTATTTTAGTAACCTTCGTATTTAGCCTTTGAAATTAGCAACAAAAGGACTGAATGCACCAAAGAACCTGAGAGATCAAAGAACTAATTAAATAGGCGCTGATGTCTTTATTTGCTTTTACAGCGTCGCATTAATTGTGTTGCTTTGAATGTCACTATTGTCTGATTATGCTCTGTGAACTTTCGCCACGATAAACACCCGCATTTCTCGGGGCGTTATGTTTACACTTTATTTGCACTAAAGTTGAACAAATCTCATTAAAGTGAAATATCTTCACCAAAGCAATCATTTACAGTGTGTCGGCTGCAGCGCCGGGATTCTGATTAGAGTTATTATTACAAACAACCCATTATTAGCATTTCAATGCGGACTTTATTTTCCTGCAGACATTAACTCGCCGAATGATCTCCCACTGCACGGAGAGGCGCTTTAATGCAAATATTCCAATTTCTTTCATTTCTTGCTCCATTTGCTGGCACCTCAATGAGGATGGGATTGTGACTGGAACTAGTGAGACGGAAAGTAAACAGTGATATATATTTTTTCCTTCCAGCTGTGTTGTGGACAGCGTGGCGGCTTGAGTATCTGAGCTTATGATCCCCGATGAGACATGATTTGGTTTCATTTGTGTCAAAATCTTGATTAAATGTTAACATCTGATTTAAACATCAATGTTTTTGTCATTTGCCAACATACGACGAACATAAAACTAAGCAGTGTGTCATCCTTGAATTAGCATAAACTGGCTGTTGCTGAAAAGTCAATTTAATCATGAAGAAAAATGGAAACGCTTCAATTTCTTACAAATTTGACTTTTCTACTCTCGGCCAAGTTCCTGATTTCTTCTCTAAATCGTTTGCGTTGCTTCGAGAGATAAATATCGCCACAGGTATGACAAGATGTGAGCCACTTCTTCATTGTCGTTTTCCATAATTTCACAATGCGATACAAACACCAAATGTAAACACTGGACCATCCCTTAACCATCACAAATGAAATGTTTTTTTTACATTAAAACTTTTAAATACAAACATTAAGAAAAATTGAAAGAGCAATACTATACTTGCGGATATTGCCGTTCATCCAGGTCAAGTGCTTTCTCAGGGCAGTGAATCGATCGCAACTGCGCTGCTGTTTGTTTTTGAAAAATGTTCCCTTTCATCCGAGAAAGTTTCATCAGTTTATGCAACAAGGCTTGTTTATGACTGACCCACCTAACAAATACTATCCCCTATTCTGGGCCATTTTCTGGATTTTTCATTAAAAAAAAATAAATTAAAAAAAAAATCAATAATCTCATTAAACGTAAGAAAAAAAAACACTTTTATAAAACTTGTGAGCAGTTTTTCATAGCAAGTCCGAGAACTGATGATCAAACTTTCATCATACCATGCATGGGTAAAAAGTGTCTCAATTTAGTATCACCCATTTGTCGATGTGTTTAATTGCGGTTCATTTGGGCAAATTCCCTAGTGGATGGCAGTTAAGGCTGCGGCCCTGAAATTTGTTCAAGAGCTGCTTCAATATGGAAAAAGTCAACTTCCTGTTCAATTTCATGCATGGCTCCTTGAGAATTTTTTGTCGGTCCTGTTGTGGTAGATTCAAGGAAAAAAGAAAAAGAAAAACATGATTACAAGAGGGCCGTTTTAAATTGTGCTCTCATTCTTGATCCTTCATTGAAGCATGTGTGTATTATTTGTTCAGACAAATGGGACTTTTAATTTGTGGTGAAATGGCACATGTCTGCTTTGGGATTTGGGAACGCTATTTGTGGCACGAGTCCAGTTTCTTTGTAGTTTCACTTCCACCTCTAAAATAATGGCATTTATGTTTATGGTTCTTGTGTTCATGCAGTTGCCGTTGTTCAACGTTGTATCATGAAAGCCTGTATTGAGAAAAAAAAAGTCCTCTTTTCGGCTACACCAACTTGTTTCGTAAGGCTTTGACGCTCCGAGTGTGCTTGGACCACCCGCTTGGCTGCACTGAATCAGAAATTCCCCCCTCGCTATTCCCTTGATACGGGCTGTATGCCGCCTTGTACCACATCTTCCCCAGAAGCATCTCAATCCTTTCTGCCGTGACATTCTTTAAAAAAAAAAAAAAAAAAATCACACATTAATCATATGTTCTCGTTGTAGGCCAGAAATCCATTTTAGCTTGGCCTACATACGGACTCTTTTCAGCGTCCCCCGAAAAAAGCAAGCTGCAAAGATCCCAATGGGAAATGTGACACTGTTTACAAGACTGATGTTGTAAGGAAGGACGATTATTCCAATCAGGCTTGTCGACATTTTGGAGCAAAGTCGCTGGAAGGAACTAGCTGTGCTTCCTTTTGTAGGAAAAAAAATCAAAGAGAAAAGAAAACAGTGTTAATGTCCACCATCACAGAAGTAAAATGAGAAACTTTGTAATCGTCACAGAGATAAATGGGGGGGGGAGGGGGGGGACAAGAAAATTAACTGTCCATCACAAGAGTAAAATGAAGAAATAAATTGAAGGTTCATCATCGCAAAAGTAAGACACGGAATGAAAAGGAAATGTCGTAACTGTCCATCATCACAGACTTAACATCGAACAATACTGCAACAGTCCAATATTCACAGCACTAAAATGAGAAATAATCATAACTGTCCACAAAGAAAATGAAAAAAATACAAAAAAAAACCCCACACAAAACAATACTGTAAGTGGTAAAAGTCCATTAAAGAAGTAAAAAGAGATGACCCAAATGAGGAAAAAAACGTTTTAACTGTCCATCACCCAAGAAATAAACCAGAAAAATCTGAACATTTTAAAACTTTACATCTTAATAAGTAAAATAAAAAATCTTGACATGAGCAAACCGAGATGTTAGAGTTGATCCAGACACAAATGAAACAAAATAAACAATAAACTCTCTCTCATCACTGATATAAAAGGAAAAAGCTCTGTCCTTGCTGCCCATTATACATTATATGCCGTGAAAAGTGTTCCACCTCGTCTCAGATTCATAATTGCTGAGAAAGGTCAGCCATCAGTCCATGACCTCAAGCTGTAGCGCACTTCTGCAGCAGGACAATGATCCAAAACACATGACCAAGTAAACTTTTGAATGACTGACAAGAAAAAAGAATTACTGGTATGTCGAATGTCAATTGTCACAGAAACGTTACGAGAATGTATAGTAATTCATCAAAATGAGAACACGCATAAAAAAAAATATATATATATTGTAACTCCTAACTGTTCATCATCCCAGAAATAAAACTAAAAAGTGACATGTGTCCGCCCACATTACATTGAAAAAATATCACTCTCATTGCAAAAGTGAATTGAGAAGACAAATAACAGTCAAACAACAAAAGCGAGAAAAAACATGTCAGAACAGTTGGTCACAGAAATGAAATTAAGACAATGTATACTACTGTCCTTGATCACAGGAATTATACAAAAGAATGTA
This sequence comes from Hippocampus comes, assembly GCF_001891065.2. Classification (NCBI taxonomy): domain Eukaryota; kingdom Metazoa; phylum Chordata; class Actinopteri; order Syngnathiformes; family Syngnathidae; genus Hippocampus; species Hippocampus comes. Next base: position 3,193,384 of record NW_017805744.1, read on the forward strand.
ACTGTCAACCACAGAAGTAAAACGGGAAAATAAGAAAAAGGCAAGAACATGTTGGACAAGCTCAATTATTTCAGATGTAAAACGAAAGGAGACAATGTCACAACTTATCACCTAAATACAAAACAAAAACAAAAACTGTCCCATGTTATATATGTATACTAGTATACCAGAAGTAAAATGTTGCAAATAATACAAACACACAAAAAAGAGAGAAACCATAGCTGTCAAGCAGCCTAGAAATAAAACTAAAAACTGAGAAAATGTCCATCACAGAGGTAAAATGAGCAAATATCGCGTCTGATTCAACCATGACTGTAAATCAGTTCTCTGATTTCTAAACCAGTTTCCAGAACACTTTGTGGCCTGGGCATTGCGTGGAGAGTGGATGGAAGAAGCCCACGCGTTCGCGAGGATCCGGCTACATGTGCACATGCTGGAATTCAGCAATGGAAATGTCCCTATCACGCTCGAAAGAAAATATGATAGAGGAGACGACCGACGGGATGGCAAACAATGTCATCCCGTCACTATTATTTTACCAAATCAATACTGAATGACTTGGGGCCCTAGCGACAAATGATGGATGATATTTTATTGTAAAAGACACAAAGCTTTTTTTTTCCCCCCGCCAGAAGGTTTGCGACATTTCGTTTTTCATGGTCTGTGCCTCGTGTTCGCTCCCAGTCAAACAATCTGTAATTGACATTGAAATAAGAGTGCATGACGCATCTGCATTGCGCCCTCCCGTTTGATGTTTACGCCCGCCGGGCTGCTACGTTCTCTAATCAAACTGTCGCCCGCTAAATGTTTTGGCGCGCTGAAGACAATAGTCGTTTTCAAGTGAGGTTCGCCCGCCTTTCCGAAGCCGCCGCCGCCGCTTTGAGCGGTCCTGCCAGGGGCTGTGGGCGCTCTCGAGCTCGCTCGCTTGCTTTTCGCACAGCCACACGCAGCCTTTCGAGACCATCAATTATTGAGGCTGCCAGTCTCCTTCAGGGACCTCTGGAGAAATCAGCATGATGAATGAAATCAGTAGGCAGTGGTGAAAAAACAAAACAAATGCAAAAATGGCTACTTCCAAAGCTGGAGTCCCTGAATTAGGTCTGAATGATTAATGGCATATGCAATAAGATCGAAAAATAATAAAACATGATTTGTTTAAATCATATTGAAAAATATCATAATAGATACAATACACTGCAATATTTTTAGCTATAGCTGGTGATATGGATAAAGAAGTCTGAGTGATAATTACAGGATTTGCAAAATTGATATAAAATGCTGCTGGATCTGCGCTGTACTAATGCAGTATTGATGTCTAATGCTGGTGGTGTCGATACTGTCACCTGAGAGACATTGCATTGTGAGATCGAGGTCTTATTCTGATGGGTCACAATATCATGGCGAGAGAGATACATCCCCATATCATTACCAAGGCCGATGGTGTCCTTGCTATACCTAAAAGCCGCTTTTCCATTGTACAGGTTCTATCGCGAAACAACCTGATTCCACCCTGTGTGGTCACTTTTCCATCACGTGGAGTAACAAAGGAACCGCTTTTGAGAACCTTCTCCGAGGTGGTTCGAAAAAACAAGCCGAGTAAGACTGTGACATCACTTTTATCTGATTGCGCAACAGATGTAGACGTTTCTTGAAGCGATAAGGTTTTATATCATTCGATCACATGATCTTACGACATTTGATTAGTGCTTGTTTGTAATGGAGATTCAATGACGGCCAGACCGGCCAATTGGGAGTTGAGGGGGTGCAAGGCAAGCCATTTTCTGAAACCTTGAATGGACAAGCGGCTGAAGAGAAAACAATGCTTAACATGTACAACACAATATTGCTATTTATTGCTGATGGCTTGTATTTTGGTCTGTTGTATCCTGATAAAACCCTTGCGATATTGATATGTAATGCTGCTATATTGCTATTGCAAGAGATAACATGTTGTGATCTCAAGAGCTAATTGGCAGGTTGTATTGACACTATACACTGAGAGATAATGACGCGTCCAAAAATCCATATCTGAAGCTGGTGTATCGATGCTGGACTCTGCAGATAATGAATGATACGTCTGGCGTTCTGATATTGTACCCTGCAAGATGTTCTGTCACAACCACTATGTTGCTGGTTTATCAATAAAGTACCCTAAGATGTCAATGGGATTATATTCATTCTGACGTCGAATGCATTGCTTCACGCAGTCATCTGTCTTCACCATCGTTTCCACGCAGACACCGTGTCCTTCTTTACTGAAGAAACATCAACGATTTAGCATTGATAACTAGTTCAATACACAGACCCGCGTCTGTCTTTTCATTGTTATCATCTTGCTGAAGGACAACATTCAAAACACTGCAGTCCAGTTTGTAAAAGGGCATATGCAAAGTTATACATTTTATTCTGAATCATTTTGGGTGTCACGGTAATGGCAGGCCATTATGTTTCAAGGTTCTTTAAAGTATATTGGAGAAGAAATGATGCACTCAGGGAACTTAATGGAAGTGGACGAATAAAGAGTTCTCCTTTACCATAACGTAAAACCCCTTTTTGGACATTTCACGGGGAAGTAGTGGCACATTCCTAATTTTTCTTGGCATATTGAAGGATTCACATTACTTGTGCAATCTTCTGTTTTTCAAGATGATAGTACCTCACCAAGGAAGAGAGCAAAGATGTTGCCACAGTGGGGCTGGACACAGGTTACTCTGATTGGCCAATTGTGGACTGTGTTGCATTTTTTCCAAACACTTTCTTTTGTTGTTTCCAAACACTTTCTTTTGACTGTAATAAAAACATCAGTCTGGTGTGATAGGTTAACACCTGACACAAGAACACACACAAAAAAATGATGGCTGGGTGCATTCTTCGAATGGTAAGCTTTGTTTCAATACATTGTGCACTTTAAAAATCAAAACACATTTCTTGTGTGATGCTAACCACAGGAGGGTTAAGGATAGTTGCCTTCCAATGCAAAAGTTTGCAAGATGTCTAATATAATTTTCCTTTGGGAAAGTATGAAAATAAATCCATATTTTAATGAAAACAGTGTAAAAGAAGTATGTATGAAAACAATGTAACCCTTTGTCTTAAATGCTGAAAATGTGTATTTTTATTTAGCCTATAATCAAATAGCTGTGTCTGGAGCCCTGCCCGCACGTCTGTTGTGTAATTTAACAACCAGTTAAGTCTTATTTGAGCTGCTTGTTTCCCAAAAGATGCCTGTCAGCAAGTCTTTCTGACTTCTGCCAAATTGTGATGCAACAGTGTGGCTAATTTACAAAATAATGCTCTCAGATTTTCTCTGTACATGACTTAGCAGGTATCGTAGCAGGTATCTGACAATTTGAAGCGACAACCGAACAAAACTGATCTGAAACACTATCATGAGCCAAAAAAGTAAGCCGAGCTGCAGCGATTGACGTTATCTAACGGTTATCGGTGTTTGCTTCTTGTGAGCAGGATTTAATTATTCAGCAAAGTTGTCTATGTGGCGGTCAGTCGGCTGCATTTGGTGCACACGCGGATCAGACAATTATTCAGCGAAGTTGTCTATGTGGCGGGGAGTCGGCTGCATTTGGTGCACACGCGGATCAGACAAGTAACTGTTTAGTGTCGTACAGCAATTTGGTGATGAAGTGCTTTCTCGAAGAATGCAAATCAATGCATGCTTTCTGTCTTTCGGGGGGTCACATTTTGGGCTCTCCCTAGCTCTGCCCCCTAGATGTCATAGGAACACTGTTCTCTTGATGGCACACCCCAAAGTGCAAAGTAGATGGAGCACTGGGTGAGTAACTGCTCATTTGCATGATGCAGGACCTCCCCCTGAAAACAGGCTGATTTAATTGACACTCATCATACAAGTTTAAAAAAGAAGTTAACCACTGTTTACAGTAAAAAGTTACAAGTCTTATCTTTGCAGATGTGTGTGAATAATCTTTCGAATAACCCTACATAAATAAACACTTCCCTCATGGGCTTTGCCGGTAATAGAATGTGACAAAGAGCGAGCCTGTGTGCCTTTTTAATAAGATGCCAGGTGACATCATTAACTCACATTATGCTCCAAACACCACCAACCAACCAAGACATGCAAGTTTAAACACCATGGACACCTTTTCGCAGCGTTAGCGCCTTGTTTGGCTAATCCCAACGGACTGGTGCCTGTTGCCAAATGAGCGACAGTACATTGGAGCTATAGGCTATGGGTATGGTTTTAAATAAGGACCAGACTGTCATGAACAGTGAAGGTGTGGAGGAACGTATAGCCAGTTGCTTCATTTAGCTGCTCGCAGCACCTTGTCTTGAGGCAGCAGCTTGTTTGTACTGTATGTGTGTGTGCCTGAAAATGGATTTCCGCCCACCCATCCGTCTGTGTGTGTATTTCTTTAACTCTTTATGACGGTCTCCTCAGTTCGTCTCCACATACCTATAGTGAAAAGACACCATACAGCTACAAAACAGTTAACACGTTTGATGTACTACATAAAAGCATATTGCTCGCCACAACGTCCCCTCTCACCTGAGGCTGAACTGGGCTGTGTTTGTTTACGGACTTGATGTGTGGCTAAAGCGCAAGGCAGTTACATTCCTGCCCATTAATACATAGGTTCTGGAACCTGCTACTCTTTTGTACTGTACCGCAAAATCTGAATACAGATGTGCCGTATCAATTGTTCCACACCAAATAACTTGTACGGCAATAATGGGATGCTTTGAAAAGGCAGGCCCAACCTGTTGAGTGGCGTGGAAGTGAGCATAGGAGCATGGACAGATGGTCGGCTATTTACTGGCTTTAGAGTTAGCCAACAAGTGTAGAGTGACGGCATCAGTTGAGGCTGTCGGCAGGCCGGCTTAGAATATGCCGTGTTTACTCTGCTTTGTTACTGTGTGTTTGATAAAGCGATGAAAAACCACCTGTAGCTGTTTTCATCCTCCCTCTATCCTAACCACCTGTTATGGATTACAATTCATTTTAACCAGCGGTAGTAAGCCAGCAATGTTTACTTAACCTTAGGTGTGCAATAGAGTAACTTAAGACAGTTACACTTTGCAAAGGCACATTGCACTTTTAGTCTCTTTTATCCAGTGACAAATTGACTGGCCAGACTTTGGCCCTCTTTTCGTGGCCAGTCGAGCACACAGGCTAACTTAACTGCGCATGGGTGGATTTTCTTTCTTTCTACAATATTTCAGAGGGTTTGATGCATGCTGATGTCATTTTTATGAATGAAATATGATGAAATACACTCCACATGAGTGGAGTGCAGAATCTGTCTGCCTACACATGGATTAAATCCACCAAAATTGCGTTACACAACCTGCGTCACAACTTTTACTTGGTTTCACTTGGTCACAAGTCCAATCTACTTCTTGTGACCACATTGCCAGGTGCGACAGGGCCGAAAGGCCGTCGGCCCACCGAACGCCCAACGAGGCGCACGGCAGTCTGCCAAATTGCCAAACATGGTTTAGTCGATTTGCCCTGGCACCAAAATTAAGATTTTTACGCCAAGCACACATGCACCTGTCTACGAAAATTGGGGGCTCTGTCTTTTGTGCATTCTTTCCACCCGTCTAGTGTCTATTGCTATGTCATTCTGCAATAACAGTGTCGCAGTATAGTTAGACATCACCCTTCATAAATACAACCAAACAATCAGCGATTGCACTGAGCCCGGGAAAAGCGATATAAATGAGGCCTGTAGCTCAAGATGGGTACCAGGGGAAAAAAAAAAAACAAACAAATGAATTTGTCATTAATGAACCACAAATACTGGGGCCTCACAATATATTATTTTTGGAAGTAACATACGTGAATTGCTGTTACGTATCCTGGGAATGCAATAATATGTGTGGCAAACAACAATTGTAATAATGATAAAATGGTAAACACTTCTGTGTAAGTTACTTTTTCAGCGTAAGAACCTCAATTGCCAAACATGGTTTAGTCGATTTGCCCTGGCACCAAAATTAAGATTTTTACGCCAAGCACACATGCACCTGTCTACGAAAATTGGGGGCTCTGTCTTTTGTGCATTCTTTCCACCCGTCTGGCGTCTATTGCTATGTCATTCTGCAGTAACAGTGTCGCAGTATAGTTAGACATCAAACTCCAAAAATACAACCAAACAATCAGCGATTGCACTGAACCCGGGAAAAGTGATATAAGTGAGGCCTGTAGCTCAAGATAGGTACCAGGGGGAAAAAAAAAAACAAAAAAAACAAATGAATTTGTCATTAATGAACCACAAATACTGGGGCCTCACAATATATTATTTTTGGAAGTAACATACGTGAATTGCTGTTACGTATCCTGGGAATGCAATAATATGTTTGGCAAACAACAATTGTAATAATGATAAAATGGTAAACACTTCTGTGTAAGTTACTTTTTCAGCGTAAGAACCTCAACACAACGAGACCCATTTTCAGTCGGCAGGGTTGTTTGTTGACGGCAACGTGAAACCGCCTGGCGCTCGTGTTAGCACCCGCATGGGAGGAAAAAAAACATTAAAACATTGTGCGCGTGAAAAAGCATTTTTGCACATATGTGCTTCTTTTGTCAACCTAATGGCCCATTTGGATTCATTTTACATGGCTCATCTCTCGGTGGATTCACTTCATTTTAAAGTTACACGATCCCACTGAAAGTAAAATGTTCCACTTGATCCTCAGCATTCACATGCTGTTTTTGAGGGATTACCAGTACAGTATACACTTCACGAACACTTACTGCTTGTTTCATAGTCAAGGTTTTCTAAAGCCAGAGCCTTTAAATTTGCCTCAGAGTTGCAGCTTCAAATTAAAATGGCCGACTTTCTATTCAATTTCATGCAACGGTCCTTGGGACATTTTCATGTGTCCTGTTATGGCAGACACGTCTAACAAATTTCATGTGAACTGGTGAAACTGGGGTATTTTTTTCCTTATTTTCACAGAACAATCCTCAAATTGATCATCAAACTCAATAAATTTGTTGGCTTGGTTAAAAAAAAGCTTTTTGTGTTTGAACGTTCCGAGCATCCTTGAAATGATCATTGCATTGTGATGCCACACTAGCACCCCCAACCACTCCACCCCGGGATAGTTTAAGAAAGACATTCTATCGGGGGCACCTGATTGGGGCCATTTCGATCAATTCCCAAGTCTTGAGTTTGTCATGACACGAGTCCTTGCAATTTCCTTGAAATGACTGCTTCGAACCAATATGGCCAATGTCCTTTTTAATTTTGAGTAAGGGTCTTTGAGACGTTTTGGTGTGTCCTGCAATGATTGACATGTCCACCCCAATTTCATGTTAATGGGTGAAAGTGGTGTGCTCTTTTTTCCATTCCAGGGAGAAATAAGGAGTCTTTTTTTTTTTTTTACTGCAGGTGCAGATATGTTCTGAACCCCTAAAATACATGAATATACACCTCACCCAAAAAAGAAAAAAAACTCTCAGTAACTCCCTGGGCCTAACATTGTACAAAATACCATTCATACTGTAAATTTCTGAGAAACATTTTCATGTGTCCCGTTATGACAGACACGTCTAACAAATTTCATGTTAACTGGTGAAACTTGGGTATTTTTTTCCTTATTTTCATAGAACAATCCTCAAATTGATTATCAAACTCAATAAATTTGTTGGCTTGGTTAAAAAAAAAGAAGCTTTTTATGTTTGAACGTTCAGAGCGTCCTTCAAATGATCATTACATTGTGATGCCAAACTAGCACCCTCAACCACTCCACCATAGTTTAAGAAAGACATTCTATCGGGGGCACCTGATTGGGGCCATTTCGATCAATTCCCAAGTCTTGAGTTTGTCATGACACGAGTCCTTGCAATTTCCTTGAAATGACTGCTTCGAACCAATATGGCCAATGTCCTTTTTAATTTTGAGTAAGGGTCTTTGAGACGTTTTGGTGTGTCCTGCGATGATTGACATGTCCACCCAATTTCATGTTAATGGGTGAAACTGGTGTGCCCTTTTTTCCATTCCAGGGAGAAATAAGGAGTCTTTTTTTTCTGCAGGTGCAGGTATGTTCTGAACCCCTAAAATACATGAACATACACCTCGCCCAAAAAAAAAAAAAAAAACTCTCTCAGTAACTCCCTGGGCCTAAATTTGTACAAAATACCATTCATACTGTAAATTTCTGAGTAGCGTCCCTCCAGTGATGATCATTCATGTTGCTATCCGATGTGACACAGCATACGTTGAGAGAATGATGGCACGCATTGCCAGATACTGTGTATGTGCTTGGTGTTTGTGTCCCTAAAGCATCGCTATTGCTAACGGATGTGTCTCTGTTTGCCTTTCAGACTTGTTCAGGGCGGCAGCCGTCACGTTGATGTTCCTCTTCTTCTAAGGTAAGTTTATCTCTGGATAAAAATGCTATGCTGCTGTAACACATGTATTTGTGTTTGGTATTTTTCGGTACAGTACCGAGTTCCCATGTGGAACATCCTGTATTCGGTCAGGAATGGGAAGTGAAATTGTCTTGCACTCTTTCGATGTACTCTGTAAACGAAACAGCCTCTGACAAGCAGATGCAAATATCAAACACCATTTGCGTTATTAGAGCGATGATTGACATGTCCACCCAATTTCATGTTAATGGGTGAAACTGGTGTGCCCTTTTTTCCATTCCAGGGAGAAATAAGGAGTCTTTTTTTTCTGCAGGTGCAGGTATGTTCTGAACCCCTAAAATACATGAACATACACCTCGCCCAAAAAAAAAAAAAAAACTCTCTCAGTAACTCCCTGGGCCTAAATTTGTACAAAATACCATTCATACTGTAAATTTCTGAGTAGCGTCCCTCCAGTGATGATCATTCATGTTGCTATCCGATGTGACACAGCATACGTTGAGAGAATGATGGCACGCATTGCCAGATACTGTGTATGTGCTTGGTGTTTGTGTCCCTAAAGCATCGCTATTGCTAACGGATGTGTCTCTGTTTGCCTTTCAGACTTGTTCAGGGCGGCAGCCGTCACGTTGATGTTCCTCTTCTTCTAAGGTAAGTTTATCTCTGGATAAAAATGCTATGCTGCTGTAACACATGTATTTGTGTTTGGTATTTTTCGGTACAGTACCGAGTTCCCATGTGGAACATCCTGTATTCGGTCAGGAATGGATGCAAATATCAAACACCATTTGCGTTATTAGAGCTAAATTGTCACAGTCCCGATTTTAACTGTTGCACTTTTCCCTGTTGTGAATCCCCCCCTTCCTCCCAAAAAAAACCTGCAGGTGCAGGTATGTTCTGAACCCCTAAAATACATGAACATACACCTCGCCCAAAAAAAAAAAAAAAACTCTCTCAGTAACTCCCTGGGCCTAAATTTGTACAAAATACCATTCATACTGTAAATTTCTGAGTAGCGTCCCTCCAGTGATGATCATTCATGTTGCTATCCGATGTGACACAGCATACATTGAGAGAATGATGGCACGCATTGCCAGATACTGTGTATGTGCTTGGTGTTTGTGTCCCTAAAGCATCGCTATTGCTAACGGATGTGTCTCTGTTTGCCTTTCAGACTTGTTCAGGGCGGCAGCCGTCACGTTGATGTTCCTCTTCTTCTAAGGTAAGTTTATCTCTGGATAAAAATGCTATGCTGCTGTAACACATGTATTTGTGTTTGGTATTTTTCGGTACAGTACCGAGTTCCCATGTGGAACATCCTGTATTCGGTCAGGAATGGATGCAAATATCAAACACCATTTGCGTTATTAGAGCTAAATTGTCACAGTCCCGATTTTAACTGTTGCACTTTTCCCTGTTGTGAATCCCCCCCTTCCTCCCAAAAAAAAACAAAACTTCCTTTGAAACACCTGGGATTAAAGATTGAAATATTTAACAATCACGTCAAATGTGTATGACTAATATTCAGGAAAACATATTTCTCCTCAAGTTTGAATTTATCACAATACTTCCATAAAAGGCGGCCCAGTGGCTCCAGTGGGTAGCGCGTCGACCTCACAGTGTAATTCCAGCTCTGGCCTCCCTGTTTGGAGTTTGCATGTTCTCCCGGGCCTGCATGGGTTCTCTCCGGGTACCCCGGGTTCCTCCCACATTCCAAAAAACATGCATGGCAGGCTGATTGAACACTCTAAATTGTCCCTAGGTGTGAGCGTGAGCGCGGATGGTTGTTCGTCTCTATGTGCCCTGCGATTGGCTGGCAACCGGTTCAGGGTGTCCCCCACCGAGTGCCCGAAGACGGATGGGATAGGCTCCAGCACCCCCCGTGAGGATAAGCGGATAGGAAAATGGATGGATGGATGGACTTACATCAAAGTTCAAAATAATTTGGGTAGGTGGACATTTTTGGCAATGGTACAGGTATTCAAACATAGAAATCAGAGGAGAAAAACAAAACAAAAAAATAACACCATTACAAATTCAATTCCGATGAAGTTAAGACATCGTGTTAAACATTTTTCAGAAAAAATCTGAAGTTCTAAATTAAATGACAGCATTTTTCAACAACAACAAAAAAAAATTCAACATTTTTGCACAAATACATCGCTTTGTGTGCTCTTTACTTATGGACTGAAAAAGTGTGTTTGGAGGTGTACACCAGAAGCTGACAGGAACTTTGCTTAACCAGGCTATGCTTTTCATCTTCAACTCAAAACGTGTCTCTCTCTCTCTCTCTCTCTCTCTCTCTCTCTCTCTCTCTCTCTCACACACACACACACACACACACACACACACACACACACACACACACACCTTTCACGTATCTACACGAAGCTGCAGGTGCGATGGCGACGGCAGCCTTTGTGGGTGGCTCTTCAAAATAGACCAGCAAAACACCCTGTTCTTTTTCACACATTTGTCTTATGCGAATCAGTCGCAGAGCGTTTAGCGTCGCCATAAACAACATTATTTTTGGGCTGCTCATCATTACTTTACATTGCTCTGCAGCGTTGCCATGGCAGAATCGCCTCGATAACGATGACGCCAATTAGTGTCACTTTCTTAAAAATTGCTGTAGCTGTGCACCGGTTGCTTGGATATTGGTCAAGGGTAAAAACAAAGCTGTTTATCTACACCATAAATAACATTTGCTATTGTTGGCAATAAGTGAACGTGGCTAACATGTAATTTCAAAACGCAACCCTCTGTCATTGAATGGTATAACAAAGAGTCAGAAATGCATGTTTAAAATGCACGAAGAACTTATGAAGCTATATTTACAGTATTTATGTATAGCTTCATGGAAAGTCAATTTAGTGAAACCTCGGAAACGAGATGCTTTTCGCCATTGGTAAATTACATCAGTGTTTTTCAATCTTTTTCGAGCCAAGGCACATTCCTTTCATTGAAAAAATCCTGCGGCACACCACTGCCTGAAAATGTGAAAAAAATCTTATTTTAACAATTGTTATATTGTTACTATAAGCATTTTTTTTACATTGAAAATTAACGCATTCTAACACATTGAATAGGAATCAAATCAACATCAATCCAATATTTGGTGCATTCGTTTTAATTTTAAAAGCTTACAGCTTAAGCTTTGCTGCATATTTTGCAGAGCAGACCTTTCTCACTCGAAAAAGAAAATATTTCACCCAGTTTCACTGCATGTTCTTCTATTTGCACATACTCTGGCAGCCATTCCAACTTAAAAGAACCGCAGTTCATTCTTATTTTGGTTTGGGGAGTTGACGTATCACGTTCACTGCCCGGTTGTTTCGCCATGATAAAGGATTAGCATTAGCGTCGCTTATCACCACTGCACTGTTATTGTTATGGAGCAGAGAATATGCACAAGTACAGTCAATGCCGTGATTGGCTACATTGTGTCATTGCATCGTATCATGTGATTGGCTGGACACCTTTCTCTCACTGAATTACACAGCAAACTGATACAGAAAAAACGTTTTATATCTAATTCATTTGAAGTGCGTTCACTGCGCTGGATAGGTTTTCTTATGCGCTGAGAGTGTGCGACCAGTGCGCAGTTGCACAGCTTTGAGGGAACAAGTAAACGTAAATCTAAATGAAAAGATACCTTTCATTGTATTGCCTCGCGTCGGAAACTTCGCTTGTCTCGAAGCATAAGGCAATTTCCTAGCTGCTGCTGCTCCCTACCAGTATGGAAGAGTACTACATGATTCCTCTTCCAGGCGATAGACCGAACAGGCATACTATATTACAATATTGTATAATTTCCCACGGCACACCTGGTGTGCCGCGGCACAGGGTTTGAAAAACACTGAATTCCATGATTTAAAAAATAAAAACATCCTTAAATATGTTGGGCGGGGGGGAAATCATAAAATTACGCTACTAATATACCTGGAAATATCATATAAAGAGCGTAGAGCAAAAACTAACTTTTTATTTTAACTTTTATTTAATTTTCACTTTTCTAATTGCCCATTTGAGCTTGGGCTAGTCTAATTTGAAATCAGTCAATTTCTAGACCGAAAACTCCAAACCCATTTCTCCAGTATTTTTTTTTTTTTTTTGCATTAGTCAATCGCTTATAATAATTTAAAAATTGAAACCATTTTCCACTCTCTTTGTCAATGTGTTTTTGCAAGTGTAAATTTACGACTTCAATCATGAACAATCTCATTTTGTAGCACTGCACTCTCCTCGAGCTACAAAGGTTTGATACCACCCTCCGATAATGGCAGCCCGAGGACACAATTCCAAAAGCCTCTTTTTAAGACGTTCTGTTCTTGTCACCCTACATACCAAAAGCAACATGAAACATGTAGGTTGGTGTTGCCTAATAGGCTCAGTGAGTGGTGTTATTTAAAAATGTCTGTGTTAATTACCAACTACCTTTCCTTACATCTTGGACCGTGTACCAAAGGTGTTTGATCCATTTTTTATCGGGGAAAGTCGACAGAATCAATCACAGAAACGGCGAATATGCTGCCTGAGGTTTACGAGATGCTAGTAAAAGCTGATGGCTGTGGGGGAGAAAGCCCCAATGTGTGCGCTCGTTGATGGTGTACCAGCCTGCAGTTACTGGCACCAAGATATATTTCTACAGTAAATTTCCAGACGGCTTGTGAGCCTTCAATGTTGTCTCGGGATGGAAAAACACATCTCTCGCTTTTGGGGGTGGGCTGAGAAGGTATGTGGGGGAGTAACAGCAGTTCTGCCGTCGTCAAGATGCTCAGTTGGGAGTTTGAGGTGAAAGCTTGTTCATCACACATGTTCCTGCCGCGTTCCATCCCCCCAAAAAATTGTTTTATGTTGAGAGGGAAGAAATTTCATCTGTGCTGTACACATACAGCACATTTGACAATAAAGTTGTATCCAATCCAATCCAAAAACAGAAGCATGAAAAAAAATGTACCGTACTTGTAAAGCTGTACCATAAACGGCACAAAAAAAGAACCTCACTCAGCAAATGTTGAAACCATGCTCTCTTTACATTATGATGGCTCAGGCAAAAATGATTCACAATTTAGTATCGGCCATCTGCCTGGGTTACTCGGCTCTTTTGGATGCCATTTGTTCTTTGGAGTTTGCCATGATGTAAAAGCCTTGCATTTCACAAATAATGGCTTGTATAAACTAAAATATTAATTCCTGTTCAATTTTGGGCATGGCTCCTTGAGAGTGTTTTGTGCATAGACGTGCAACCAAAGTTATTTTATTTTTACTTTCTGAGAATCCTCAAAAAAAAAAAAAAAAAAATCTTTGGAATTTAGTGTCATCCATCTGTCTTGGACACCTGCCTCAGATTGGGGATTAATTGCATAAATTTCTCTGTTTGGGTTTTGTGAAAAAGTACACGCCTTTTGATTTTGCCCAAATGGTTGCTACAAACCAAAATGGCCCACTTCCTGTTCATTTTCCTGTTATGAAAGACACATGTAAACAATTTTGTGTTGATAGTGAGAAAGGTTTTGGGAACCCTTTTTTTGGTTGTTTCCATTTTCCAACAATCCTCAAAATGATCATCAAACAATGCCACGCTTCATTCACATTGGATGGATTATGCAAAAAGGCTTTCCAATCGAGTGTCACTTTTCTGTTACAGATAACTGTTTGCTATTGGTGCTTATTCGGACAAATTCCGTAGGAGGAGTTCAACGATGGCGGGCCAATGGGCCATTTGGTAGCGTGTCGACCTCACAGTGCAGAGGTACTGGGTTTGATTCCAGCGCCGGCCTCCCTATGTGGAGTTTGCATGTTCTCCTTGGCCGGGCCTGTGTGGGTTTTCTCCGGGTACTCCAGTTTCCTCCCACATTCCAAAAACATGCACAGCAGGCTGATTGAACACTCTAAATTGTCCCGAGGTGTGAGTGTGAGCGTGGATGGTTGTTCGTCTCTGTGTGCCCTGCGATTGGCTGGCAACCGGTTCAGGGCAACCAGTTCAGGGTGTCCCCCACCTACTGCCCGAAGACAGCTGGGATAGGCTCCAGCACACCCCGCGACACTTGTGAGGATAAAGCGGATCAGAAAATGGATGGATGGATGGAGTTCAACTATGCGAGCCCGAAGTTAGTGAATTTCCTGTTCAGTTCCAGGTATGGGTCTTTGAGATTTTTTTTCAGGCTTCCTTTTGTGATGGACACGTCCAATCAATTTCCCATACACAGTATTATCCACATTGCATTCAAGCCATTAATCTCGATTGATAGAATTTGGATACCCTCTTCCTCTTGCTACTGTGTCGACTTGGTTTATTGGTTGCGAGTCTCTCCGTGACGTGACGCTGGTGTTAATGCACATAGCAGGAAGTATGCTAAGAGCCAGTGTTAGAGTCACTGATGAGAGTTCCCAGCAGTAAGTTAAGAGTGAACATGCACGGGGGAGAAGCGATCGATCTCATTGATCGAACACGCTGGAATTACAGCTCGTTCTTCTTCTCTTTTTTTCCCGTTTCTCTCTCTTGATTCTTAAACGGCGACTCCCCCTTACCAATGACTCAGACACTGCTGTTGCTGCTTGCAATCTTTGTGCTGCGTGACAAAGTGGTACACCCATTGTGTTGGCTTGTAGAAAATTCGAAGAGACAAAAGAGAGTTGCAACAAGAACAAAACCACGAACGACTATGTCATACTTTGCAAATAAAAAGCATTTTATAAGCATGCAATTGATCACAGAAAATGTACTTTCAGTTCTAACAATGCTATATGCCTAACACAATGATATATGTGGCCACATGAATGCAGACACACTCCAAAATCGTGCAGAAAGTCGTCCAACAATGCTACTTACCATAAAAAGATTGATTAACCCACAACAATGCACTTTTTGTGAATAAAATTGAATAATTCAAGACAAAAACTGGTATTTTTTCAAACAGGAATGCTGCATTTTGTCCGAAAATTGCCAAATAGTGTGACAATTATACTTGGTACATTTTGCTGGGGATGGGGGAGTTTGCCACATAAAAGCAACATTGTACTGTTATGACAATGTAGTTTGCTCACAAAAAGGACCTGTTATGAAAAAGTTGTTTTGACCTCAAAACAAAAAAAGAGGACATATATTATTATCAAAACACTACAGTCTTCCAACAATGCAAATGCCCCAAAACACTACGTTCAGCACTGCAATGTTTATGTTCAGAATCCAATAGTTGACTACAATAAGTTGCCAATTAAAAGCTACTACTATACATTGTCAGAGAAATGCTATCCAACATTTTCAACCCCTCCTCCCTCAAAAAACAAAACAAAAACAAAACATGTTTTTTTTTATTGAGGAAAATATCACTCAATTATATTTTATTTTATGAAATTCTTACAGTAATAATTAAATAGAATGTAAAGAACGAAAAGTTTGTGCAGCATGATTAAATAATTGCGGGTCCTTCTGATGTACACAAAATAGCCATTGGGGGGCAGCATAAAACGTGCAGACACAAACAAGCGAATTGCACACCTGCTGTATGTGACCGGATAAGCTGCAGTAATCTTAGTACATTTTTGCAGAGGATGATTAAAATATGCCTGTCAGTATTCCCATTATTTTTCGCATTTTGTGTTAAAATTGTCTTTGTTTTGTGTTTACTTTGACAGTAAACCTAATTTGGGAGAGGCATTAATCATCTTAAAGTCCCTTTTTCAAAGAGTTCTTTGAGTTCTGCCAAACTACTGCTCTTTGTGTGATGAATTCACTTGAGCTCACCGCTATTGATTAGTGCTCCTATCTCAACTTTTTGCCCTTAAGGCCAAAAGGAATGATGGCACGTATCTTTTGAAATTCAGAATTTGCGGTGCTCATATTCAAGGGCACCACTGTATTTGGTTGGGGACGGGCAAAGAATGGGAATCTGGAGATGCGAGAGAAGCATTTTTAAACAGTACGCGTGAGCTATGATCGTTAACAGGCTGCGTAAGCACGTCGCATGCCTCAGCGTCAGGCTGTTGCTCATCATGGCATACGTGTGTACGTGCGTGCGTGCGTGCGTGCGTATGCACGTGGTAATGGGTCGATCGCGGGAGGTTGGTTGATCAAAAAGTAGATCTTCGGTCAAAAAAGTTTGGGCACCCCTGCTGTAAAGGGTTGTCGTTAGAAGTCTGCAACTTCCTCTGCGTCTTTTCCCAGCAAAGCCCTCCAATCGCTTGACATGTATTCCCACCGTGGAAAAGAGCGGTGTTTGACAGCGAGGACGGGATTGTTTGACAACTGAATGATACGCGAAAGAGGTGGGGAGATTATCAAAAGGATTTTAATCCAGATACTTCTGAAGACTCAGTTTTGAGGGGCGCAGGGCCGTACTGCTTGGGGGAAATGGTTGTCAAGTGATGGGAGAACTGCAAGTCATCCAGATATTTGCGGTCATGTAGACACAGTACAACCTCTACGTTGTCTTTGATAAATGTAAAGCCAAAAGCCAAAGAAAAAGCAGACAGTCCATTGATTGACATACAAAAATTCTCCACCTTGTCTCAAACTTGTCATAAAAGTACCAGAATTTCCAGACGACAAAGCACACCTGATTGAAAGCCGTAGGGTCTCCATGTCATAAAATGAGATATTTGCAAAGAAAAAGATCAAGATGGATTTTTAAAAACTATTAATTAGATTAAACGAGGGATACTCTGATCAGTCGGTGGCCGACAATTATCAGTCGATATTTGTGAAAAAGTGCGGGATCGATGAATCCGATCAAAGCCTTTGAAGGCCGATTGATCACCCTACGTATATATTTGTTTTGGAAAAGGAGTGATATATTTTGCCCCAAATGTTGTCCAAATGACCAATTCATCAGCAAGCTCTAAAGAAGCTTGACAATGATCCGGATCATTTGAATGAGGTGTGTTGCAGCAGGGAGACATGGAAAACATGCAGGACACCCTTGAGGACCGGACTTTGACACCTGTGCTCTCTGTGATGCTTGAAACGTGAAGCCGCACTCCAGTTAGTATAGTTTGACCAAATTTGAAAGACAAAAACTGGCCGAATTCAAATGTACAGGCCATTTCAGTGTCCCGATGATTTTGTCAGTGTTAATTGATGTCGTCTTTTTGTCAAGCAATTGCCTAAAAATCGAAAGACTTGCAACAAAAACTGTCACAGTTTAAATGAACCGAATAAAGGTTTTGGATCCCGGAATACTAGTCGTCAGACAAAACTCCGTAACAAAAATATTTATTAATACAAAAACGCACCGACAAAGTATCAATGAAAAGCGCTGGTCAAATAAGGCCCAGGAAAAGACAAACTATACAATAACCAAAAGCACTTGCAAAAAAGGGAAGGAAGAAATTAACCAGAGACTACAAAACGAATTGCCAAGAATCCAATTCACGTAAGAAAGAACAAATAACGAAAACAAAAACTATACTTACTAAACATAGAACCCAGAGAACAAGAGCAAACACAAAGAGAGCGAGAGGTCGAGAAAAATGATCACTTGAGCAACAGCAGGAGCGAGGTCAAACAATACTGCGACAACCAGCAAAAAGTTTGTTGGTCCTTAAATACCTGGTTCACTCATGACAGAATTGACAGCCGGTGTGCACATAGCAAGTTTGCTCAGTCTGCCACCTGCTGGTAAAACCAAGAACAGGAACATGACAAAAACACTAAATTAAGTGTCTTTTTTTTGCCAAAACGGACCGATTGGATTGAGTGCAGTGACAATCAGTTGCTTTTTAAAATCAACATAAGCGCTTCCCAGATATCTGGGATCTTGCAAGTCATCGCTCTGTGTCTCATTTCCTCTCGTATCGATGTCCTTAAGTGAGCTTCCCCAAGCGCCTGCAGGGGCGGGGTCCTGATGGGCAGACCTCAACATTAGCACTGATTGTGCTCCTGGTAGCAAAATACACTGGATAGACAAATAGTCTATCCCAGGGGTCACCAACCTTTTTGAGAGTGAGAGGTACTTCATGTGTCCTGATTGTGTGAAGGGCTACCAAATTGATACATGTCTGAAAATAACATTTGTACAAATTACATTTAATAATATTAGGAATGTGTTATTTTGCATACTTAATGATTTTAATTTTCAGGCTCTGATCATTTTAAGATGTCTCACAATACTACCAGTGTTTGCGTTTTTAAATCATAATTTCTACTAGCAAATCACAATCCTAGCACTGGCGGGCTATTGATGTGGTCCTCACGGGCTACCTGGTCCCCGCGAGCACCACGTTGGTGACCCTGGTCTATACAGTGGACGCTTTGTAACAGAAATTGTGATTGTACTTGAGCGTGAAATATTTTTTATGCTAATTGTCAAACCAAAAATGTTATGCCGCTTTAGGCACAACTCCCCCCCCCCCCCAAACAAAAATGCTTGTAATCTACTGTCAAAAAAAGTTGTAAGTGGAGAAAGTATTTTGGACATAAAAATGCCATGCTCTATTACCCACCGAAGTTTTCCTTGAAAATACAATTGTTCACCACAAAAGGGAGTATTTTGAAGCCACAAAACACGAAATAAATATTGACAACATGGTAGATTTGGTCAGGACTGTGGTCTCCCATGTAGATGTAATATGTTGCTTTTAAAATGTTTGATCAACAAAATGGTTCTAAGAGAAACATAAAAATGTTTTATTCCCAATACTTGTCACAAAAGTAAAATATTTGTATGCAAAATACAAAAGACTTTGGCACAAAAATGATTTACTTTTTCTCCAAGATGCTATATGTCTGTCACAGTTCCGGAAGAATCCGGAATAGAATCGGATCCCACAAACGCAGACAAGTTCTGCAGAAGCACGATAACGATCCTGATCATTTGAATCGGGTGTGTTGGAGGAGGGAGACATTGAAAACATGCTGGATGGGGGCCCTCCAGTCCCGGTGTTGGTGATCCCTGCTATAAATATGTTGCCCAAAAAATCATATACTTGGCTGTGTGAAAATGGAGTATTCTGCTGATAAAATACTATTTACACACTTCCTCCCCCAAAGGCTTTGCACTTTTGTTCCAAAAATGGAAATGCAATATGTTGCCAGTAAAACATATTAGTCACAAAATTACATGAGAGAAGAAAAATCATTTCCGTGCCTCCAGTTTGAAGCAAAATGAATGTGTGTTGATTCTTGTCCTGGTGTGTCATTCTGTTGTAAATGGTGTAAATATGAATGGCAGGTTGAAAGCGACACACTGTGATTATTTAACGTCTTATGAAAACTTCTCAAAGATGGATCCTCACTCTCAATTGACGAGTTGGATCCCAGTTAAAATATCCTTCATTGATTTCTGGCTCTCGGAAACACCAGTCACCATTAAACACAATACTTCCCAGCTGGGATTGTTAAGATTGGTCGCTCTGTGTACAGTTTGATGAACAGTGGCGAAGCTCCAGCTTCAATGGCATTCAATATTGCCATTCAAGCACATACTTTAGATTTTGCGCACAATAGACAGCATAGGGTGGATAGATGACAGGAAGGAAGGATGAGAGAGGAAGGGAGTGAGGGAGGGTCGAAGGAGCAAAGGGAATGAAGGAAGGAGAGAAGAATGAGAGGGATGATAGTTGGAAGGAAGAAAGGAAAGAATGAAAGGAGGAAGAAAGGATGGAACAAAGCAAACAACAACAAAGAGAGAGAGAGAATAATGAAAATAAGGAAGGAAAGCAGGATGGAAAGAATGGAGGGAGAGAGTGAGAGGGGTAGAAGGAAGAAAATGATGGAAGTAACCCAAGCAAACTCTATTTTGAAACCCTACTTTGAATGTTTGATACAGTTATCTTTATGGCATTTAATTGTATGATATGCGGTAAGTGTACATTTAGTTAAATCCAAGATGCGTTCCTACTTTTGGCCCCACCCTGTACAGTATAACAAAATACAATCCACTATATTTAGCCCCCAAATTGTAATGTTTGTACATGAAAATGCATCACAGCAACAAGAAAATGTATATTAACGCTTCTTACAATTGTTTAACACTGTTGAATAGGCAGAGATGTTTGTTCCTGTAGTTGTTTAATGGACTGTGTGAGAGTCTTCAATAAACATGCAAAGAACACCCTGGTTCGCGAAGGCCAAGGGTATCCTGTCCGAGCATTGCAGAAGATGCTCTTACGAGTGTGCTGCAACATGGAGGCAGATGGACCGCAGTCATTACTCAGAAAAACGACTCAGTGGGGCGTAGAGGATGGGGGGGAACCCATTCATTGGCTTGCTGCTCTCACTTGTTTATTTATTTTTACAATTACTGGCCGAGAGGCTTTATTCGTTGGACACATAGAAAAGACATTCAAATAGAGCACACGTCACGTGTTGTTAGGCAGAATAAAATGCAAGGACATTTAAGGGACCAAACACTTGGAACTGCGACAAAAAGAGCACTCATGACTCCGTTAAAAATGTATCCCAACTTTGTGCGCCATTGTGGGATGGGAATAGTCTTTTTTTCCGGCCAATCCTAGTGGCGTTCCTCATTTGTATTAAAATCAGGGCGGTCAGAGTGCAATGCGCATGAGTATGCCGTCATTGTGGAAACATAAATAGAGCCGCTGGGGTCAGTGCATGACATTGGCAATTAAACTACAAGCTGTCCCCCTTGCCGATGATGTAGTTGGCCGTGCATGTGACATGGGCAATTGCACCTCCGATCATGCGTCTGGGTGGACATTAGCCACGACGAGTCAGGACTCCCAAATATCGAGATAAGTGAACAGTATAATCTTGACAATAATGTATAATGATACATGGATGACTTACTACACCCCATGCGAATGGTCTATGAAACTGCAGATTTGCGTTCAGTATAATTAGGCCAAATCTTCTTGGCCTTCTTCCTCCCTCCACCATGGAGGAAATAAGAATGTTGCTAACATTAGCAGCAGAGTTGTCACACTTGTGTGTCTCTTTTTGAGAAAACAGTTGCAGGAGGTGTGGGAAATCATTAAATCTAGTGAACATGTCACTAAGTTGGCAGTGTCGCAAACACAAATAGAGGTTCTTACATGCAGCACATGAAATAAAAGCACATCTTTCAAAATAAAAGCAAGGCATATTTTATGCTGTATTTTCACTTCAAGGTCACAGTCAAAAATTGTGGTTGGCCCAATTGTGGCCCCCTCAGGACTTTGCCCAGATCTGCTGAAAACATCTCAATAAGCCATGCCCAAAAAGACACAGGAAGTCTGTCATTTTAGTTAGAAGCGGCCATTTTAGAGACATTTTGACCATTTCTAGGTGTCCTTGAGAGACAAACTCATTCTAGTGATTTTTGTCTGATGGATATCATCTGTAAAGCTCATGTACTAAAAACAAATCAGAAACACAAAATTGTGAAGCATTTAAGTTTTCATCATTGTGGGCAAAGCCACCAAGTTTGGTGACTTGACATATTTTTTTATTACTGAGAAAATTTTACAACTGGCTGTGACTTTGCTTTAAATATAAAATCCATATTACGAAAAATAAAATGCTGTACTTGTTAATGTGGATTTAATGTGTTCTCATTGCACACACCACGCTGTGCATCCATGAAAACAAAATGATAAAGTGGGAAAATAAATTTGCGGTCATGAAGTTGAAATAATTAAAAAAAGAAAGAACAAGAATAAAAATAAGATACTCCATAGCTCAGGATGAAGTTGGCTTTTTTTTTCCCCCTGCCGTGAGGTCAGAGCACCCTTCAGAATTATTTCATTAAGATGAAAGCACGTCAAAAGCCAATGAATCATCCTAACGATGCGTCGCTGTTGTGCTCTGGGAACACACACTCACACACACTCACACAAATAAAATAAATAAATGGGGGATAACGGCAGTGGCGAGGAAAAACATCCACTCAATGTTTTACTCAGCTAACTTTTCACAGCCGTTATAAATCAAGGACCTAAACTTGCACCAATGTATATTTCACATATTTTTCTACAAAATACATTTCCAATAGCCTTCACCACGGCATACGGCCCCATCGTATTTGTTCTACCCACATCGAATGTACGGTACCATATTTATATCATACTTGATGTACTGTACAGGTATATGCTCCTCAAATGTACTATACATAATTACATCACAATGTATGTATTGTATGTACTGCTAATTGACCATATTTACATTCTATTTAGAGGTCTATATACACATTATGAACCATATTTAAAGCAATCATCAAATATACCATATTTACATGCTATTTAATTGCTATGTATCTGTGGTGTATCATTGTACATTACATTTCATGTCTACAGATTTCATGTTCCATATTTAATCGGACATGTACCATTAATGTACCACGTTAATATTTTCAATGGTCAACTACAAATTGCCATGCTGTGTTTAATGTTCATGGCTCCACAGTGCGCCCAATAGGCTTGCAAATGCGGCCAAGTTTTCTATGCTGGTTAAAAATGTTTTAATGATCCTACCCATACTTTGGGGGGAAAAATACAGCAAAGGCCCTCCAATTCTGTCTGTCTGTCAGACTGCGCGCAGGAGGCAAAGCCCATGTGTGACGTGTGTCATGTTAAAAAATTCCTGTATTATTAAAATAATAAATATCCAAGTCTGGATGTGTAATTTGCCACGTTGACGGACACCTGACTTAACTAGCATTGTCAAAAGCAACCTAAGTAGTACCCTTACAGTATTTTGTTGGACTAATACAAGTGAAATACATTTTAAGTACTGTAATGTAATTTGATGTAACACTGACATGCTGTTTCGAACACCGTCCGCAAACTTTTAACAGTGGTCTGTTTGAATGTATATAACCCTAACGTAGCATATTGTGTATACACAATATTTAGTGGGATACAGACTAATGAGATCGTAATTGGTTTCTACATATTTACGTAAATTATATTTAACTGTCAATGTCTATCCTCCCGGCGGGCACGTGACACCAAATTTACATCAATTTGATGTTGAAGATTGGATTTGGATGTCATATTGATGTTGAATTTACAATTTAGATGCCCACTGGGTCAACATCATATTTGAGGGTCTGTACAAAAAATGGTGCATATCCAAAGTGGATCACATTGGGAAGTGCATAACTTGAAGCATGAAGTGCCCTCCCTCCAAAGATGAAATGAGCAGATCTTTTCAAATGAAATGAGCCCATTAAGAGCATGTTTGTTTGTTTTTAACTCTTTCCAAATCACTTCGAAAGAACTGGCCCATACAATCGATGACTCTGATCGCGTAGCAAGAGGAATCAATGCCATTCCTATTATAATGAGAAGTGGAGCAAAAGCCCATGTTGGCTTCCAGTCACATCCCCGCCATCGATTGTTGTGCGGGAGGGGTGTGTGTGTGTGTGTGTGTGTGTGTGTGTGTGTGTGTGTGTGTGTGTGTGTGTGTGTGTGTGTGTGTGTTGGGGTGGGGGTGGGGTAGTTTTGTTCCAAAGCAAGCTTTTCAGCCCATTACACTCCATTCACCTCTCTTGGCCATCTCCATCATCATTAACACTTGCCAGGTATTGGCATTGAGTGGGCGGATAATAGAAGCCAGACGACGGAGTCACTTATTTCTTTTCCGCATTACGCAAACTAACAACTTGTGAGGCTGGGAGATGGGTGACGAAGGTTCACTGGGTCAAAAGGCCGAGGTAGTGGCGGCAGGTCACCATCGACAACATGAAAAACACACATTGGTGTGTGCTTTTATTGTGAAGCCTTAACCCGTGACACCAAGTGCAAAGCAGAGCACATCGCTGGTAAATGAGGCCTCATTCCAATTGACCTGCGAGTGTTATGTTGTGTCAACACCCGGCAGTCCACTGCATGAGGGCACGACATGCACAAAATGAACAAATGCACTGATTACCCAATCAGAGCATTTGTCCCCCCCCCCAACACACACACTTCTTAGTTTGAAGATGGAGTTCAGGTGTTCAGTTCAGTTTAGGTTTGGGCAACTTCATTCCCAAATTTCTCTTCTTATCTCGGACTGATGAGTTTCTCTTGTGAAGATAAACAAGATCCATTTTGCACAAAATGGATGAAGTGAGGGACTGTAAATGACGACATACTGTAAACAAGTGATGCAATTGGACGCCTTTTAAAGTACAGTACAGTGTTTTCCTCTCAAGCATGTCTTAACCTAAAGATGGAGTTTGAAAGGTTTTGTGAGTTTGCATATTTTCCCCGTGCCTGCGTGGGTTTTCTCTGGGGACTCCAGTTTCCTCCCACAAAAACATGCATGGCAGGCTAATGGAACACACTAAATTGTCCATAGGTGTGATTGTGAGTGCAAATGGTAGTTTGTCTGTGTGTGCCCTGCGAGTGGCTGGCAACCGGTTCAGGGTATCCCCTGCCTACTGCCCAAAGACAGCTAGGATAGGCTCCAGCACGGCCGCGACCCTCGTGAGGATAAAGGGATTAGAAAATTGATGTATGGATGGATGGATTTTTTTTATCAGACCGAGTGACATTATGGAAGCATTTAAAATTGAATGGTTGACCTATTAAAATGGTAAATGGCATCAATCGTGCCCTTTGGTCACAAATCACCTCCAGTATGTTTGACTTCAACTTCTTATATGAACCGAACGGTGCAGAATAGCATCTCGGTTCACTTATTAAACAAGTGATTGACACACCATAACAACCTTGTTTATGTACAGTGTTTTTCCCAAGCATTTCACAAGTTAAGGATGGAGTTAGGTGTTGAGTTTCCTTGTGTTCAGATCTGACGCCTTGTGTGTTGACCGATCTTAAAACAGGATGCAATGAATGGTAGCGTGACTAGAGTAGTTGTTCACACAGCTGCCTCGTTCCCGATTGCACTACAACTGAGTAGCGACCAGTCTCAGGTGAGGTCAGCCTTTAGTCGCAAGTCAACTCAGTTACCAAGTGTCATGTTCCGTATTTGGCAGCAGGTGGCAGGCGTTCATTCTGCTGCCTGCACACCTGCTGCCTATTTGTTAATGATTACGCCTGCTTTATCTAAGCACTCCGGCTTCCGATTCATTGCCGGAGTATTGCATGCCGTGCCACTGTGATTGCCCATGCTCGTAAACCTTATTCGTATTCAATTGTTGTTCGCTACACTTTCGTCATCCCATTGGGATTATTTAAAAACGCATATTTGATCTAGTAAATTGTCTTATCTTTTTCCTTGCCGTTTTTTGCAAGCGCTTTGTTTTTTCATGTTACATATTTTCCTGGTTCTCGTTTTGACCAGCGTTTTCTGTTTTCCATTAGACGGTGTTTTCGTTTGTAATAAATATTATTTTTTGAGACGAAGGCCTTGTCTGCTACTTCGGGGATCCACCTATTCTCGTTCGCTCTGTTGCATACGAAGCAGTTCTTTTTTCCTGCCTTGTACGCAACGTGACACCAAGAAGACGATAAACTTTCAAGAGAATGGAGCGATGAAATAAAACACCCACATTCAGCACTAATATCCATTTCCCAAAAAAATAACAATAAAAGAAATAAAGAGAAGTTGAAGTTAACGTGTTTTTTTTTTTCTCGTTAATGACCTAAAACACTAAGTGCTTCTTGGAAAAGCAGCATTACACATCAGCAGGGTAACATCAGAATAAATGAGTGCAACCTTAAAAATAAATCCAAGCAACCACATCATACATCTTATTACAACATTTCTATATCATTACACAACTATGAGCCTATTAAATTAAGCAATTTGCCGCCAGCTTTCCCTTTGGCTCAGGGTGGGGTGAGTGGACTCCACTGCAGCTTCTACATTACCGTAAGACTGTCATCATTAATTTGGACCTTTCTTTGTTTGAAGAGTAACTTTTTTCACATCGATAGTCTCCAAGTGGTGATTGTAGTGTTTTTTTTTTTTGTTGTCTGTAAAAAATAAATAAATAAATTAAAAAATGATGATTTATCTGCCAGGTCATCGGTGGAGAAATTATTCGAATAGGCCTATAGGCAACTCGCAAAAAAAAAAAAAAAATGCATTTGGTAGTGTCATCTGATCTCACACTTGACGTGTAGTCAGGCACTAGTCAAGTCAAGTCCAATTTATTAATATAACCCTTAGTCACCAAAGATTCCCAAAGGGCTTAACCAGCCCACAGTTGACCAATATCAACATCCCCTGATCTTAAACCCACAGGAGGCCAAGGAGAAACTCAAAAAAAGCGACCCAAATATTGAGGTTCAGAGTCCACCACATATGGCGGCACGGTTACTGGTACCTGAATTTCAGAGAAAGTCAGAAAGCGCTACAGTCTATCACGAACCTATGCTAATGCAGAAGAAGTCAGAGTACATGTAAACATGCACAAGCATATATACAGTATCACACTATTGATTAACAAACAAGAAGTACGGCAGTAATTGAGTGTGTCTTCCTGTGCCCTGTGACCTTGTATTATAAAACTCCTGCGCAAACGACAGTAGCGCACACAGTTTGAAACCTCAAAATGGCGCCAATACTAGGGCCGTCATAAACACTTGTGGATCTTGAAGAGAAAACAAATGCAAAACAAAAAGCAGGGGAGTATTCTTGACTGAAGTGGCCGGATGATTCATATAGTGAGAGGGCGTACCGCTATCCCACAATTTACACTTTATTTCAGTGGTGACGTTATCATTTCAGTTGTGAGACACACAAGAAGAAAACAGTGCGAAGGTGTGTAATTTGGCCACATACTAGGGTAGAGAAAAAAAAAAAGACCGCATCATCCACTAGACGGACCTCAAAGCCAGTACAGGATATATTCCATTTCCGACGGACTTCTGTTCCTGTTGTCTCCTTTGTCTATGTTGTTGCATCACTATGCTATGGTGTTTCTTACATAGGGCGTTATGAAATTTCTCAAAACCTCACACGTTTGGGTTGCGGTAAACTGAGGATTCCGTGTCCAGTATGTCTAAATAAGCACTCAAAAAGTCACTTTCCCATAATATCTCCCCTTTAATTGTAGTCAATGTGACTTTACGGGAGGGGTTGACTAAATGGACCAAATGTAAAAAAATATTTAGTGGCTGGTCTATGCAACTAATGAATGGAAATAGTGTACTGCTCTTTGTTGGGGGCCCCTGTATTGATTTTCAGGCTGCTAAATCACAGAACCTTGACTTTGCTGTGATCGATTCCTTCCTCGTCTGTAAAGCGTCCCTGCCAAAATGGCAACTGATAGTGCTGAAGAGAAGAACAGCAGACATGTCAGGAAATGAATTAGGGTCCTCTTCCACGCTGACTTTTTTTGCTCCACTATATCATTCTACGGTCGGTTGGAGTCGCTTAAGATTGTCCATGAGGAAAGGTCAAGCTTAAGAGATTGCATTTGTCACAGCTGGGATCCCCCGCTAAACGATGACAGCATCTCGTCGACGTGCAGCCAATTGAATGAAGGAGCTGACATTTTGATGTGTGTTTATCCTCAACTGACAGAAGTTTGGGGATCATGTTAAATATCAAACATCATCACCGCTAACGCTCTCCCTAGCAGCTGGTGCTTGCATACTTACCAGTCAGGTTGCAGGTGAATGCTCCATTCAAACCACTGAACAAATTGGTGGCAGAAGTGGGATTCAGTTAAAACTACAACCAGAACGTAGCACCTTAAATAAAGTACATGCGTACTGATCTTCATCACCTTAACCATTTTTTAACTGTGAGCGAATCCACACATGATTGGGAAAAAAAACCCAAAAAAACCCCACTCCTAACACACCCCTGCTCATAATCGTCTTTAAGAGACATCCAACACTCAGGCCTTGGCTGGACTTTGATCACAAGGGAGAACATGCTCAAATTTGGCCAGGAGCCCGCTTCAGATCATTCGACCGTTCATGCAAATCATCGATCATATGGGTAAAGTGATTTGTGGTCTTCCTGCTCTTTCAAAAAGCTTAATAATTCTGTATTCACTGGGCATTTGGAACTACAAAAGTTGTCTAGTTCGCAAGGGAGGCTACAGTCTGTTTTTTTTCCTTGTATGTGTGGTTATAATTGCTTTTTGAAATTGGTAAATTTTTAGCGTTTAGCCGGAGGCATTCCATCGCTCGAAGCGATAAAAACATTGATTTCCAGCAAGGACAAAAGGCAATTGAACATGTGCGAACGCCTCCTGTGTCATAATGATCAAGCCCTTTATCCTAAGTACAATAAGTGCATCCGACAGAATTGAACAAACCCAATTCCCTTATTTTCCCTGTCAACCGACAGTTATAACCTTGAGTCACGCCGGCTGTTGTCAATGTAAAAGTAGTATTGGGTCAAAGAGGTTTATTAGTGGCTATTCTCTTTATTTATTTAGTTATTTTATAATAATATGGTTTGGATGGTTTGTATTAATAAATCAATACAAACCATCACATTGAATTCCATTGACAAAGATGTAATCCTCACATCGAATCAAATATTACATTCTTTGGCATATTTCATTATTTCCTCCAAAGTGCTGCTCAAGTGAAAAAAAACCACACAAAAAAAACCTTTTTAATAGATGTCAACATTCATCAAGTTCAATACCAGGGAAGAAAAATGTTGTGTTCATGTGCCACACAAATAAACATTTACAGAGGTGCTAAGCTCAAGAATAATTCATTATACCATACGGACACATTACACTGTGACACACATGCAACTCATACCATTTTTTTGTTACTTTGGCTATTAAGTACAGGTACCATGTGCTGTATAACACGTCGCAGATTTATCAGACGGATTCTTATTGTCTGGAAACCAGTATCCCATTAGCACCATCGCCAGCACCCATGAAATTGAAGTTTCATTAGACTGACTCTGAAGAGGCGATTAAAAAAAAAAAAAAAAAAGAAAATTGTGAGGTGTGAACATGTTTGCACAGTGGTCATTTTGCTCAGTTCTTCAGATGATGGGCCCCGATAAGTGAGGACAAAGCGAAATTCACGGCCTATTTGTCAACGTACGGGGTTGTGCATGACCATTTAATGGCAGTGTTCCCCCTCCTTACGGGAGAGCGTGCATATAGTGAAGTGCAGAGCCAGATGACAATGGTTAAACAGATCAAACCTACATCAGACTATAGACCGAAGTCAAATATCGACTTTTACAACCACTATTACGGTACAAGTGGTGGGACTCCCCAAGCTCTAATTTCACATATCTATGATCACCTGGAAGAACCATTTAACTTTTTCTTGTTGAGTATCCAGTGCTGGTCTCGACTTGTTTGTTTTTTTCAATTTGAAGTCAAAGCAAGACAAGCAGCCTGTTCTGGTAAATGTCCTACACACAAATGCAACTTAACTTCAAGGCCATTACGATCAATATTATTTTTATCAAGGGTCGCGGGGCGTGTTGGAGCCTACCCAAGCTGTCTTCGGGCAGAAGGCGGGGTACACTGGTTGCCAGCCAATTGTAGATTATTATGTTTATGGTTATGATGATGATGATGATTATTAATATTATTTTATTATATTATATTATATTATATCCTCGCGTGGTGGGATGCCTCCGAGTGGTGCGAGGTGAGGAATGCCAGGGCTCTTGGGCCCCAGAGCGGCTGAATGCCCACCAGCCGGCGGGGAAAGAGGTGGGGTCTCACCGGAAGGTGAGGCGCCCAGCGCTCGCCCCGCCGGAACGGAGGGGAGTGGGAGTAGCCACCCCACAACCCTCCTTAACCAATAATCAGGCGAGGGCCCTTCCGGGGCCCGCACTGGGTGTGAACCTCGCGAGGCACCAGCAAGAGTCGTACCGGGTGTGGGATCCGGGAGGCGGGGCAAGTCCCTGATGGGGGCCGATTGCCCAGGAGGGTTATTATTATTATTATTATTTTTATTATTATTATTATTATTATTATTGTTGTTATTATTCTCACCAATAGTAGTGTTGGTGTTGACCGTAGTAATGGTAAGGATGGTAGTGGTTTTTGTGCTGTTGGGTGACTACGAGCAGTAGTAGATTTGGTTGTGGTTTTAGCAGCACTTGTAGTGATATTAGTGGTGTTAGGAGTATAAGTGGTTACTCATAGTGGGTATGGTGGTCAAAGTAGTCACAGTAGAATTGATAATAGTGGTATTAGTAGTCATAGAGTTGACAGTAGTAATGCTAGTAGTGATAGTAAAAGTATTAGTAGTAGTCGTCGTAGTGGGGGCTCCACAAGAGAGAGCACTTGTGTGCTGCCCTTCTGACCACTGAGTCACATTGAAAGGGATAGAATGAAATCATGAAAATTAATTATCATAAAAATACCTCAAAATATATCTGTTGTTTAGATGACTAGGATGGATATACCTAGAGTTATCTCTGATGTGTCTCAAAAGATCACATGCTTCAGGTTTGGGTGTTTTTTTTTAAATAGAATAACTGAAAATATATTGTGATATAAATTCATACAGTAGAGTGATATATTATTTCTGTATATTGCCCAGCACTGAGTAGTAGTTGCAGGGGGCGTGCAGAGGCCAACGAGGTGGACGTCCTTGGGGGAAGGGCTTTATCCCTAGCGCAGTAATAGTTGGAGTGGTGGTGGTAGTGATTAAATCACAGTTTAAAGCAGGGTGCCCATTACATCAATCGCGATCGACCGGTAGATCGCGGACTGGTCCCAAGACGATCGCGAGGGGTGTAGAGGAGGAAAAAAACAAAACAAAACAAAACAACCATTTGTGTATATTTGTCCATGTTAGAAATATTTTTTTGTGTGTTCATGTACACTGCACCCTAATCATCCTATCAGTCTCATTTTCACAAAAAGTATTTAAAAAATAAAATAAAATAAAGCAGGTAAATCTTTAACCTACGGTGGCGCCGTGACCTGCATCACCGGAAGTTGTTAGCGCTCAGCAGTCTGCAATTGCAGATTGTGATCAGAGCTGTTGCGCTATATCTTTTATCGTTATCATTATTCTCATTCAAAGTTTGTTTCGTGTACAATTCGCTGAGGGCACGGGCAAAGAATGGGAATCTAGAGGGCTGAGGGAAGCACTTTAAAATGGTACGTGTGAGCTACGATAGTTAACTGGCTGCAAAAGTGCGTCGCATGCCTCCATGTCAAGCTGTTGCTCATTATGGCGTGTATGTGCATGCGCGATAACAGGTCGATCGCGGGAGGTTGGTTGATCGAAAAGTCGATCTTCGTTCCAAAATGTTTGGGCACCCCTGTTTTAAAGAATTTAATCTTTCATAGCTTCTCATTATTTCCTTCTTCATAAGCTTACAGAGCATTCAGTGGATTCAGAATGCTATAATAGGCATACTCTTTTCTTCCAGAGCACTCCAATCACTGTCAAGTTGTCTCAGGAGCTCGCCATACATGAGTCAGTGTTTCACATAGCCCTGCAATCACTTGTGAGCTTGGCCAGGCTCTCCAAAGCCACCCCGTGATGCGGCCGCGCTATTTCCAGAAAGCTGACTCAACGCAATCCCCTTTTTGATAGCACGCAATCCCTCTTTAGCACCTGGCCACTGACCATCTACTGCCAACAGCTCGTCCAGTTGGCTTGGAGAAGCCACGAGCCGCTCCACATTTCCAAGAGATGGACAAATTGGGCGAAGACGTGGGCTGTTGAGCGCGGAGGGAAAGCTAATCACTTTAGCCCAATGCTGAGGATTATGCAGTCAAAGAAGAAATGTTGCTGTTGTTCCCAAAACACGCGATTGTGCCTTTCTTTTTTCTTTTTCTCTTTTTGCGTTATTGCAGATGTTTTCCCAAGCTTATTTTAGCCCTATTTGCCCGTCACTTTTTACTGCAGGGGCCCCTTTGCATAAGAAGTGTCCAATTAAATCTAGATTTGTTGCCATATGCTATCACATTGGGATTGTCAGTATCAATCTTAATCTGTTCCTCGCTTGCGTGGCAGGGTGTTTCAGCTTCGGGGGCCTTTTTTTTTTTTTTTTTTTAATCACTTCACTCAGCTATATGTAGTGCATGTGTGCATAAGATTTCAAAAATATATATCTTGACAGAGAACCACAGCCTATGAAAAAAGTGTAGTCACTATGTATTAATGAAAATTGATAAAATACTAATATTTATCTTAATGTAGTAATATATATCAAGATAGCAACTTGAGGATAGAAACTGTCAAGGCAGATCAATGAGGATTTTTATATCTCATCCCGTAGTCTGGGACTATGCCTAAAGAGAATAATAAAATGTTAAGGTTTGCTATCCTGATAAGCAGGGTAGCAACAAGAGTACAGAGAAGTGTGAAGGCAAATTAATAAGGATTTTAGATTTTGCCCTGTTGTCTGATACTTTGCGTTATTAGAACTGATACAATGCTAACATGCCAACATTGGGTATGCTAACATGTATACAGGTAGTAACAGGAAGTGACAAAGCGCTAAAGCAGTTTAATGAGGGTTGTACATCTTGCCCTGTAGTTGAGCATTAAGTTGATCAAATAATACCATGCTAACAATTGATATGCGGTACAATTTTGCAAGAGAGCAACATGCTTAGGTTAAGTGTGAAATCAGAGCAATGATGGATTTTACAACCCATCAGTCACCGGTTAATATACCTATTGAGAATTAACAAAATGCTAACATATTAGCTTTTATCAAGATTGCAAATTAAGTAGAGAAAGTGTGCAGGCAGATTAATAAGGGATTTTACAACTAGCCTAGGCATGGGGTACCCTTCTAACGAGAGTTGTTTAAATGCTAACATGAATGCTAACATTAATAAGATGTGGAGAAACTTTCTAAAGTGGGTTAATGGGATTCTACATCTTCCCTCTGGCACAATGCCAAATCAGAATTGATAAAACTCTTGCATACAGTATACTGTAGCAAGAGAGCACTTTCTTAACTCATGCTCCGGCAAATCTTGACCTGTGTTTAAGTGCTATCTAAAAAGAGAATTATTGTAATGCTAAGGTGGTCACAGTGTGTACTGTATAAGAAATCAAAATGGTGGTCTAGGGCGTGTGACTGAGAGCCCATTAATGCAGTCTCAACAGGTCCTTGAGCAAAACATTAGCTGCGCTAAATGTTCTGGACAAGATACTTGAGGAGCGTTTCTTAGTGTCTTTTATTAAAAGCAATCAGATGCGACCCCTAAGGCTATCAATGTGATGCTGTTTAATCGGCCATCTAGCTCACTCTGATATTGCTCTATTGATCGCTGATGTGAGTTATAACATTGAATCTCCTCTCTGCATTTACGAAACACTCTTTTACTGCACATGCTGCAGAGTCACTCCTAAGTCAGTAATCATTGCCTTGGTGGGAGCAAATAAGACACATTTGTGACAAGTATCAGACTTACAAATGGATGCTGAGCAAGCCATACTAAATGCTAAGCTAACCTAAAATTGACACAGTGTATATGTCAGCCAAGAGGAGTGGCCTATTAAGTTAAAAGTATTGTAATGCCCTTCAATGTGGACAAGGATGCACAGAGTCGCTGATGCAATCTGTTCGCTTATTAATAAACAAAATAGGCAGTGGTTAAGCCACGTTCACAGGAGCTGTTGTCGGCCACAACTCACGCCCATGCGCTCCATACTCAGACTGACTGCCGGAGCCGATATTTCCCTAACCTGGCTCGTCCCCTCTCTATGGCGTCACCCCCGACTAAACTAACCCAGCCCTCAAATACACAAATAACAAGAAACAGATATTACAGTATGTTAGTACTCTCATATTGTTTGTTTTTACAATAGATTCCTGAGTTTTGACTTTTACTCAGATTTTTATAGATCTGTACAATAAATGTTATATGCTATACACAATGTGACTTTATGGAACAAAAGCTATTGATTCTATCAAAAAAGAAAACAACCAATTGTTCATTGGTTATATTGTAATATTTTGTATCGTTTCATGAAACCCGTGCTTGAGGTCCGTGGGATTTACTTTAAAAATTGCTCCACAAAATTAGAAAGTTACTCCTGAAATGAAGTCATTGATTTGCAAAACTGTGCCACAAGGAATTTTGAATTTGAGCCTTGAACTACGACAATTACCAACATGACTCGTATCATTACTACTAGTACCATTTACATATCATCAACCAGTGGCGGATGCTGGTCTGTCAAGGAGAGGAAGCTCAATTTCGGCCTAAATCATAAAATGTGTCCGTTTATTTATACGTGAATTCTACTCTCCGTTCCTTAATAAAAAAATGACAAGGATGCCTTCACCATAAGATCGGTGAGTGGCTCATTTCGCTGTCAATCAAAATGAGATTCAGCCTCAGACAGACCATCCAATCATCATGCAGAAAAGCTGAGCGTCCGGGCCAGCCGATAAACACCCACTGTCCATAGACTCCCAGAGACGCCGAGCGTCCGATGGGCGGGACAAAACCAGCATTTATCCAATGACTCGTCTCGTTTCAATGCATTGGGACAACCGACACTGAACTCTCGAGAGGCCCAGCGTCTGAGCGGTCGACGCTCAGCGTCCACACAGTTTAAAGCACAGCGAAGCTGCGGGCTTAAATGAGAAGAGAGTCGCGTAGTAACCAGTAATAAGAAGCTGATTCGGAACAAAAGTTGAGCGCGTTGTAGTGCATATTTAGTCAATGACATGTCCACACAATTGTACGTACACACATATATTTGATCACTTACTTTTTGACGTTTTAGGGGAAGCTGAGCTTCCCTTGCAGTCTTAGAGCAATCGCCTCTGTCATCAACACTAGCACTATTACTACTTGCCCTACTCTCACCAACACCAACACCACCACCATTATCATCACTACTACCACCATTATCATCATCACTACTACTACTACTACTACTACTACTACTAATACTACTACTACTACAACTGCTCCCACTGTTCCCATCAAAAATACTGTAAGTAGCATCGATAGCACAATTACTACTGTCACTACCTCTTCTAAAACATTATCAGAAAAACAAAATCATTACTTCATATCGCTAATTTGCTGAAACAGCTTATTACAGTAATTCAAATGTAACTGTACATCTGTTAGTGCACGCAAAGAATACAACGGATAATTTTAACAAGCGATCGCGGTAATGTGCAGATAATAGTCCACAAATATAAAATGTATCGCGTAAAAATCACTTTATAAATTATTATTTTATACAATTTGCCGAGACAAGAGGAGGTCCGGACAGAGGAGGTTCGGACAGAGGAGGTCGGCGGTCCGGTAGTGGATCGCGGTCCGCCAGGTGAGGCAGGTTGCTCTATGCCTTATTTATTCTCACAAGAGTTCTTCTACTTCTGGTCTAGATTGGACTCAGAGCAAAAGCTATATTTCTGGAGGCCTGGGTCAGAAAGTAGACTTGCTTGGGGTTATAGTCTCCGTATCATGTCATTGTACTCTTTACTATCTGCTTTCCCTATCATTAAGTTCAAATGCTCTTCATTTTATTGTTGTTTCCACTATTGTTGCATTTATTCTCATTGATTTTAACCACTGTAAAGGACATGTGGTTTGCCTTGTGTGTGAAATGTGCTTTATAACTCGAACTGAGTTGATTGGTTGATTGATACTGACAGTATCAATTCAGGTATACCTAATGTAGTGACCAACATGGCTTTGAGCAATGGCAATAAAGTGCCGATGTTGTTGATTTGCTTTGAGCTTCAAAGTCGAGCTAATATTATTCTTACCCTGGTTCTTTCACTTTGTCATTATTTCTGTTGCTCTGATTTAGAAGGGTGCATTTCTTTTCTTGTCTGGCTTCACTTTCGGTGTCGCCTTCTTTAACCTTTTTTTTCCCTTCCCCTTACTGTTTTATTCAAAGTTTACGCTACCGCCTGCGAGGAAAAGTTTGTCCCGACTCGTGTCTGACATTTACGTGACCTTTTGAACCAAATTCCCCCCATCTCTCCTTACCCTCTCTGTTGTCTTCTCTTTTTTTTATTCTTCATGTGTATATGAAACACACACGGCCAAGTGTTGAATTAGCTACTTGTCTAGTCTATTTGAAGACACACAGATAAAGGAAATCACCGAGGGCTCTTTAGTTCTTTTCATGAAGCTTCTTTCACACTCGAAGCTTAGTTCCAATCATGCTAAGTTCATGTAGCAGTGCATGTCTGTTGTCCTTGGCAACCATCTGAAACTAATTGCATGTTGCGGTGTAATCACTGTAGTGATGCTGTGGTAATTACTGTATCTTGAGTTTTACGTGATAAAATCTATGGAGTTATTGCACTGCAGCCATTTATTTTCAACCATATCTTCTGAAAGCTTTTCCAATTGAATTCAAAGCACACAAGACCTACTCTGGCTGCAATCCATTGTTAGCTTCCTGTTGCTCGTTTGCGGGACGACAGTTTTTACTCTGTCAATCTTTTGTGGAGGGTAATGGTACCAGTGGCAGATCTAGATTCTTGTCCTTGCAGTGGCCATGGGATCTGCAAAACAAAAGTATGACAGCACCTAAACCCCCTACCAAAATCCACAGTATTCTCTCAGCGTGACACAAATCAAGCAAACCACTTTGTAAACCACCACCTCGGTACACTTGTTTTAAAATAAATAAATAAATTGAACTCAGCATGTTCCCTTTGAAGGACACGTTGAAGTGACTTGAGCTTTGTCGACAGCCATGGTCTTTTGTTTCCCAGTGAGGAACCTCGCTAGATGGAATTGATCCGACTTCAATGTCCCTGCCATTTATCTCTGCCCACTCCTGTTTGATGTGTGGCTGTCAGATGGAGAAATGATGGGCTCGCAAACCTTGTGGATACAATACAATACAATACAATATAATACATGCTGATTTATATAGCGCTTTCACAACAGCGGCAGCTGTAACAAAGTGCTTAACAAAACAGTTAACATAACGTAAAATAACCAACAAAACACGGACAGTCGTGCAGTCCTAACCACTTAAATGGCGCCGCGAGAGTGGCTGCCTTTCCAGCAGCTCCTATATTTTGTTGTTCTACTTCTTCCTTTCATAACTTTGCTGCTGTGAATTGGGAATTTCTCCATTGCGAGACTAATAAAGGTTTTCTTCTTCTTCTTCTTCTTCTTTTCCCTCATATGCTTTGTTGTTTAAAGCAGTTTGAGAGGCCAACTTTTGGCCACCCCAAAAATCAATTTTGGACACACTATGAGGAGACAAAACAAGAAATCACATGAAACACAAGAGCAAAATTAACATTAAATTAATGAACTTAACAAATCATTCTGACTTCACAGTGTAATACTTTGACTCTGTTGATGTTACACTTAAATCTTGTATGAAATAATGAATATTATTCCGATCACTTTTTCTCTGAGCATTTCTGCTTTTTATTAGAAGTTTATCCGAGGTGGTCATCATCGGTCTGGTGAAACCGTCAGTGCGTTCCCATCCGTATTTCAGACTGACAGACCTTACTTACATCAGTGTGACGGAATGTCTGCCTCTGCGATTTATGTCTATAAAACTGCAAGGTTTTCTTGTTAATATGAGAACATCTACAGTATGCTATTTGAACAATCATTGAAACACTGTACATTGGAAGCAAAAACCATGGTATCAGTTTGTCTAGGCTAGGACTGGTTCAACATTCCAATAAATTAAATCTCACTTTACACTTACTGTATGGATTCAGTAAGTGTAAGTAATATTTTAGCAAATCAAATATAAAGAAATAAAAAAAGAATGCATAAAAACAAATGAAAGATAAATTCATTGATCATTGTAGCTCCAGCTCTGTAGATACTTGAACAATTGTCCTTGATCTATATTCCACAGCACCAGACACTTTAAGATAAGATAAGATAAGATATCCTTTATTTGTCCCACCCTGGGGAAATTTACACTCTACAGCAGCAAGATTGAGGGTAGAAAGAAGAAAGAAGAAAAACAAAGTGTATGCATTCACAAAGTCACAAAATAAATGTTACAGTTTCAATGTAACTTTCAAGCGCGAAAGGACTTTTGGTATATTTGCACACCTAAAATTGTACTACAATTACTGCCACTGGTGTGACGGTTATCTGCACCGACTGCACAACCGCCATAGGATTGTATCGCACCACTTTATCTCTGCTTGATGATCTGCACATTGTCACACAGCTGTCATTGGGTGGCATTACTGCACAATGGTACCCTAACATTCCATAAAGTCTTTCCATACTTATTTGTCATGTCCTTTTTTATCGTAGTTGCTTGTTATGGATAAAATGAAAAGAAAGCACCCCTCCCCCAATATTTAACTTGAAGATTTTATGAACTAAATACGGCATGTCACAGTTAAGCCCTCTCATGGCAATTTCACAGGCCTTTACTCTGATCCTGTTGACCGTGTCTTTCCCTACCTGAGCCATTTAGGAGGCCTACATTCCAATCCTCCGGGAGCCTCATTAAGCCTTTTCTTCAATTAAGCGGCCTTGCAAATTGCCGCGTGGCACCACACTCAAATCACTCGTGGAGGCGGATCAGCAGCTGCCCTTGTAAAGAACCACATAGAAGAAGATTCTGTCGATGATGTGGAATTCGTTAATTAATTGTGACTTAAAGCAATTGAGGAAGAATGGTGAGCACTCATCAGTCTTAACCAAATATTTCATTATGACCCAAATCATTTCCTTTTGTGTTCGAGCATTAACAATACTTGGTCTTCTTTTTAGGAAGGAGACCAGATGGTCATAGTATTCAATACTTATCACAACATTGACATTGACACATTGACCCATGAGCATTTCTGTGGACCTTATTTTTTTCCGCTCCTAATCACATTTTCTGAGACTTACCGTAACCCAGTTTTTGACAGTTTGTGGCCAAGTCCCCCAGACATAATCAATAAGGGCATTGACAGGTTTGCAGATGATAATCTCTGAGACATCAAACAAACAGCTAAAGCGGCAGGGACGCGTCAAAGGTTATTTTCTCTTGAGTGTTGACAACCTTCATCAATCGTGTAAATATGTCGCCGACTTGGACTTTTTGACTCTTTTCTAACCATCCTGTTTGTCAAAGGTCAAAATGGCCTGCTTTAAAATCAGCTTTTAAAAAAGATGGATGCTGAATTTATTTCATATTTTGATGGCTAATATAATTTTACCCACACAATAACAGGAGGGCTAAGTGTGTGGTGGTCAATTTGACCTTTGTTGTACCAAAGAAGCAAATGGGGGGAAAAAAAAAGCATCAAAAGTGAAAAACAAAACATGACCATCAATTCTATTTGTGAAAAGGACAACATTGTTAAAATATGCAGTGGGTCAATTTGATCGATGACTATTTTTAGGGTACTTGAGAAACAACCTTAACAGCGGTGATAAGCGCAAAGTTCAGCAGTTGTAGTTTTCAGGAGCTTGCCAAGTTAA
The DNA here is from genome assembly GCF_001891065.2 of Hippocampus comes. Taxonomy (NCBI): domain Eukaryota; kingdom Metazoa; phylum Chordata; class Actinopteri; order Syngnathiformes; family Syngnathidae; genus Hippocampus; species Hippocampus comes. The sequence continues at coordinate 3,232,909 of NW_017805744.1, forward strand.
ACGTTGAAAAAGGGTTCGTCATACAGCCGGTCAATTTATTCATGAACATTTTTGGGTCTAGCATAGAAAATAAATGTAACGGGCGGGTGAGCAAAGACGGCCCTGTTTCGGGAGCTCTCCCAAGTTAAACAAAAAAAAAAAAAAAAGCATCCCCGTTTGCTTGTCTTTCCACATTGCAACGGCAGCACAACGAGCCAACGCGGTTTTGCCGTTTAGGCGTAAAAATGAACAAGTCGGCCATGCGAGGACTGCGCGTTTTTCTCCCGCTCTCGCTCGGACTGACATTTCTTCCAGGATTGTTTTATTCCGGATGGCGGCACATTTGCGGCGGCTCAGTTGGTTCAAGTGGGCGAGCTCACTCGCCACGTCGCCTTTCATTTGTTTCTTCTGCTTTTCAGCCCGCGGGCAGGAACCTGCGAGGAGCGTCCCACGCAAGCCCAGGTCTCGGATCGACGTCTTTAGTGGTCAACGAGAATTCCGACGTCGGGTAGCCTCGCAGGTATGACAAGACGCTGTTGCCATTTTGTGGTTTCTAGCTGTGTGACTCATTTAAAGGAGGCAAGAGTTCAATTTATTGATATGATGACAACTTAAATATGCACATCCAAGACTAATTTGTCAAATTCGCAAAAGGGTTTCAGGGCTGTGGTCGGGTTTCAGTGTAGGATTCGGGTTTCAAGCCACACTGTGTGTTTCAAATTAGGGTTTCAATACAAGTTTAGGGCTTCAACGTGGCATCGTGGTTTCAAAGAAATATTTCAAGTTTGTTCAGGGTTTAAAAATTGGGGTTTAAAACGAGGAACTAAGGGAAGCCTAATTGTTTCAAATTAGGCTTTCAGGCTTGTTTAGGACTTCGGATTATCATATGAGGCCAGGGTTAGGGTTTTAGAGAAGGGTTGCAGTGTCGATTTATGATTTCAAAATGGGCTTAGTTTCAAAGTAAATTTTCCAAATAATTGTCATGGTTTAAAATTGGGGTTATCTGTCATGGTGTTGAACTCGGGTTTAATGTAGGCTAAGGGGGTGCTGGAGCCTACCCCAGCCGTCTTCGAGCAGTAGGCGGGGGACACCCTGAACCGGATGCCAGCCATTCGCAGGGCACACACAGACAAACAACCTCACTCTCGCTCACACTCTCACCTAGGGGAAATTTAGAGTGTTCAATCAGCCTGCCATGCATGTTTTTGGAATGTGGGAGGAAACCGGAGTACCCGGAGAAAACCCACGCAGCCCCGGGGAGAACATGCAAATTCCACACAGGGAGCCCGGAGTTGGAATTGAACCCGGTACCATCTCATCACTGTGAGGTCAACGCGCTAACCAATGTATCACTGTGCCGTGCTAAGGTTCAAAGATGTATTTTTACAAATTAGGGTTTCAGGCAAGTGTTAAGGTTTCAAACTAGGGATCGACTTTCTCGCCTTGTGTAGGATTTCCAATTAGTGTTTCATGCCAGGGTTGAGTTCAGGTTTCAGACAAGGGTTAAGTCAGGTTTCAAACCAAGTTTAAAGTTTGAACATTGAGTGCAGAGGCTGTTCCAAGTGCTGTGCAATACGGCATAGTTTGGTCACGATCCGATACCAAGTAAATATAGGGCCAAGAATTAAGGTTGCTACATCGGCAAATTGCTAAATCGCAATTACGTTTCAAGAACTTTAAGTGTTTTTGTGAAGTTTATTTATTGTTTTTTTTTTAATTGTCAAACAGTTAAAAGTTAAGAGACAAAGTTTCGTGGCAAATGGAAAATACTGCTTTTTCACCACACGTAGCTTTCACTTTCTACCATAGGAAAAAAATTATAAAACATCTTTTTCTGGATTATTATTATTATTACTATTTTCTTTTACTAAAAGAAACTAGTTGTTTAAGATTATCAATCCACAACCCATTTTATAAAACATTTAAGGAACCAAACTGTGCCTGTCTGTCCTGTTGAACCTGGCTGTCTTCCGTCTGAAGAAACCAACGGGGTGCATACAAGAGCGAAACTACAACTACGGTATTGATCTCATCATGCCAGTATCACTCCAATATTGATACTGACTTGGTCTTGCAATGACTGCTGTTTGGATCAATCCGTCCACCACTAGTTGACGTTATGGTTCAGGGTTAAAATGAGGTTTTCATCCTTGTGTTAGGGTTCCAAACAATAGTTAGGGTTTTGAATAAGTGTACCAAGCCACGGTTAAGGTCAAGAGTAGTGACTGATGCACAACTTTACCACCGAGACTCATGCATATCGATGGAAGAATCTTTGAAAACAAATTTCCACTGCTTTATCGTTGCACCAGTAAAACCAGTATTACTAACAGAGTCCTCATGAGTTGTAACTGGACATTTCAAATCACTTTAATCTTTGCTAATAGCTTTTTTATTCGCCACAAATCCCTCGTGAGATTTTCTTTTCTTTTCTTTTCTTTTTTTTCCCCTCTATAGTTGCCTTTGGCATAAACAGTGCGACTGGAAATAGGACTCAGTGACTCACAGATTAGTTTGATGCTCAGAAAGCTAACTTGGAACGCTCGAACTGGGACAGAAAGGAAGGGAATAACAGCAGCGACATCCACAATCTGCGCTAGACAGACACAAACGCGAGGTACGCCTGCACAATTGAATGTCATAAAACAACTAAAATGGTTTTGGATTCCTCTTGGGGTTGAAATTGGCTCCCATTCGTTCTGGATTTTGTCAATTTATAATGTGCATTTTGGTCAGTTTGTGTGAGCGTAAAAAGATCAGTTGGATGAGAATTAGCATTTCGGTTTCAAACATAAGTCAGTGTTTTAAATGTGGGTTTCAAGCCAGGGAAAGGCTTCCGAATTCAACTATCATGCCTGTAAAAGGGTTTCACACAAACCTGAGAGTTTCAAGATAGACTTAGGGTTTCAAGTAAATTTAATAAAATTAGGGTTTCAAGAAAAATGTTTTGGATGAAAGTCAAGGTTGGGTTTTCACATGATAGTTTCAAATCTGATAGAGGTTTCAAGTGAAGGTTTGAAGCAAAGCATTTCAAATTTGGGCTTCAAACCAGGGTTAGGCTTCCGAGTAGAGAGTATGGATTTAGATTAGGGTTTCAAGCAGGGCTGAGGGTTTGTGTTTCTAATTCAGGTTTTAAACAAATGTTTTGGGTTCCAGTAAGAATATTCAGGTCGGTTATAGGATTTCCCGCTTGAGCTTTAAGCTGACGTTAGAGTTTGAAGAAAGGTTAGGGCTTCAAACTAGGATTCACTTGTGGTGCATTAATATGACTCAGAAAGGATCAATAAGCACACAGTTGTTGAAAGTCATGCAACCACACGCACTTGCATTCGCGCACACGCACACACACACGCAACGGTGCACATAAATTTCATCCAAAGGCCTTCGTCACCCTACTCACCGCCGTTATCGTCACGCCATGGGATGTTCGCCCACCTGGCAAAGCCGGCCCCTTCTGTCAAGGCCACACTTGAGTCAGACACACAAACCGTGTCCAGGTTGCTCGTGCACATCTGAAGGCAAACTTTATCATCAACAACTGTGTTTTTTTCACATGGATGACCTCATTTGGATGATCATGACGATCGCATTTTACACAGGCTGAAATGTTTGCTATTCTTCACTGTTTCCAGCATTTTGGGCCGTGACATTTATTTAGAGGAGAATCTTGACGTTTGATGGTTGTGTCTTTACGGCCGAGTGTTTGCAACGGCAACGTCTTTGTTGAGGAGAATGACGGCGCGATTGACTATCGCCGCTTGACTGCAATGGTGTTGTCGTGGGGTACTTGTCGTTTTACTCCTTAACAGGCAGCCTTTTTGCAACCTCCCAACCTTTATTGAGCGAAGGCACATATTTCACATTGGAAAAATTTTAAAAAATGAGCAAAATGATTCACAAAAAAAAAAAAAAATAGATATACAGGTTGCAGAACCTCAGATGCAATTTAAGCTGTTTTGGTGCTGAGCAAACTTTCTACATATTCATGTACTTTCCACCAGGGATGGTGGGGTGAGGGGGGGTTGTCTTAATGAATGCCCAAGTGAAGCGATCACTTTACAGGGTCTTTAAACCGGCTGTGAAAAAGGCTTTAACTATCTAACTAACTTTGCCTGTAGGTAAAGTAGGCGACATTTGAATCACGCGGTTATCCACACGCATGTTTGACATGCTGTATTATCTTTGACCACCACAATTCTTTTTGATATTGTGCCTTTCCGGCTGTATTTATATCGTGGGAGCAAAAAGGCTCTTATCTGGAGCACGGGAGGAGATTAAGAGCAAGGTGAAGAGAGATTTGTGTCATTTTTCACAGGAAGTGTCCAGGAAAATACCGGACGGACTCACACTGTCGGATGCCTCCTTTGGGCAAGCAGGGGGGTGGGGGGGGGTGCATTTCCGTGGAGACGAACATCAACATGTCTCCCAGCTTGCGGTGAAAGTTTTATTGATAGCTGTGACTCAAAACGGACACGGCCTAATGGAGCGCTTATGAAAACAGAGTGCATCTACTTTATGATGCATTGATTCCAGATGATCTGTTGCCGTAAAATACAAGACGGGAAAAAATTCCAAAGGTTTAGATTCTTGGATTTAGAGCAATTGTGTGTTTTATTATGTTAAAATACACAATTTAGAAATAAAAAAAAAGATGCTGTTTCAGTTAACAGTTTTAGCTGGAGACAAAATAAATTATCCTTCTTTTTTTTTTGCCCAGAATATTAAACTATTTATTACAGTATTGATTGGACGATTTGTATTTGGCCTTGTAATTGGCATCTAGTTTAAAGTCATAAAAGTACACAACTGATCTTTTATTAAATAAATTAATAGAGGTAAGAAAAAGATGCAAGTTAAGCACCTTAAAGTCTAAATGATTTGAAATAGATAATAATCCATCCCATCCATGATCCGAAATGCATTATATTCACAAGTGTCCATAATACATTTTCTCTATTTCTATACAAAATTATCCACTTGACTGCAATAGTGAAGTTAATTAAGAACTAATGATTTGATGTTTCAAACGAAATGTAATCCTTTTTTTATTTTATAAAAACACAACAACACAGATTCTTCTGTCAATTTTTTTTTTTTTTGGGAGGGGGGGATCAATTGGACTCATTGACCTAGCACATTAATGAATTAAAAACACTCTTTCATGTTTTATAAATGTTTTTATTTGTCCTCAGAAAAGCGTATAATTGCTTTTTACTCCCATTCAATCCAAACACTTTAGTGGCAGATGCTGATTTGATGTGCAACAAAAACAACACCACTAATTCATGACGAGTGGACTTGAAACGCTAAGATGTCAGTGATCAAAAATCTGCTGCCAATTCACTGCTCTGTAACATCTAAAAACATGATTTCCCAAGAAATAAAGAATTGGATCAGCAGCTCAACGCAAAGAGACCAAAAAACTATGACAGATTTTAGTTGGGGGAGGGGGGTGCTCGAGGCAAAGCTCGACTAATGATGTCTGTAATTAAAAAGGATTGTCATTGAACGCACCACGGCCTGCTCTTCCATCTGTTCATTCCTGATTGAGTAGCTCTTGGAGATATTTTTACAAATAGATTGGTTTGATGGAATCTTGTGCTAAGAGAGCTAGTCCAGCCCGAGTGACAAGATTCAAAGTAGCTTATCAATTGGGTCTCAAAAAAGGCTTTCAATAAGGTTTGGGGTATTAGTGTTTCAAACAAAAAGTTGCAGTGTCAATTGCTTCAAGGCCAACTTTGGGTTTCAAAATTAAGTTTCACCCCTGGCTGACAAAATAAAGTTTATATTTTAAAATTTGGCTTTGAAATTGTGGTTCTAAGTGAGCCTTACTTTTTTTCCAAGGGTTTCAAGTCAGAGTTAGAGTTTCAAAGTTTGGTTTCAAGCCAAGGTTAGGGTTGCAAAATAGGGTGAAACCTCCAAAAACTGAGAGGAGGGCTAGCCACCCTCCACTCAGCTGACCCAGAGGCAACTGCATGGCTGAAGGACTTTGCATTCGCTAAATAAAAAAAATAAAAATAGGGCGAGTGTTTCAAATTACGGGTCAGATGTCCAATTATGGCGGCCCGGTAGTCCAATGGTTAGCGCGTCGACCTCACAGTGCAGAGGTACCGCGTTCAATCCCGGCTCTGGCCTTCCTTTGTGGAGTTTGCATGTTGTCCCCGTGCCTGCGTGGGTTTTCTCCAGGTACTCCGGTTTCCTCCCAGATTCCAAAAACATGCATGGCAGGCTGATTGAAGACTCTAAATTGTCCCTCGGTGTGAGTGTGAGCGCGGATGATTGTTCGTCTTTATGTGCCCCCTGATTGGCTGGCAACCGGTTCCCAAAGGCAGCTGGGATAAATTCCAGCAGCCCCCGTGACCCTTGTCAGGATAAGCGGATCGGAAAATGAATGAATGAATGTCCAATTACAGTTTCAAAGTTGGGTTTCAGGTCAGGTTTAGGGTTTCAAGCCATATTTGAGATTTTTGATTGGCTTTCAAATTAGGGTTTTAACCCAGATTTAGGAATAAGGTTTCAAATGAGGGTTCTCTTACCTGATTCATGTTTCATATTAGGTTCAATGCCAGGTGAGGTTGAGGTTTCATTACGAGGTAGTAGTTGCAGTTTAAAACTACAGTAGGGTTTCCACTAAGGGTGGGGTTCGAATCAGCCTTGGGGTTTGAAAGCAGTGTTTCAAGCCAGATTTGTGAATATTTGCCCAGGAGGCAAAACCTGCTGCTCCAGTGGGAGGACAACAAGGACAGGTTGTCCAGTTAGGCCAAGATGTGAAAACTGTCCCTGGCTGTCCCAGTGAGAGGATTTATTTTCTGTGGCTGGAAATATTCTCCTGATATATAATAAATAAATAAATTATACCACTGTACCATATTTAAAAAATATCAATAACATCATCAGGAACTAGTTAATGTTGGGATTAAAAAAATAAATAAATAAAAAAAATAGAAGCAGCAGACCTCGATTCCTTTCTCCTTTGTCTTCTGGAGGCAAATTGAGGTCAGCTGTGTGAAGCTCACCTTCCTGGGCAGGCGTCTTATTTTTATGCATTTCAATAATTGAGCGGGAAAAAAAAAGTGCAAGAAGAGTCTTTATGCACCTCAGTTCTGGCCTTTGGCACCAATGCAGTTGGTGGCCTACTTGGCCTGTCACATGATGTTGTCATCACTGCCACTTCTCACCTGACTACACTTTGACGTCTAACACACTGGAGAGTCCGGTGCATGTTGATATACAAAACAGTCAAAGCCAAGTTTTGGGTTTAAAAAGAGGGTTACGGTTTCAATGTTTGAAATCTTAATAGGGTTTGGTTTGAAACTCTAGATTGAATCTTTAACCCTGCTTTGAAAGCGATGTTTGAAATCCTAAATCTTGTTTGAAATTGTAAAGCTGTCATGAAACCACACTTTGCAACCCTAATCCCTGCTCGAAACCCTCAACTATTAAATGACTAATTTGAAACCTTACTTTGAAACCATAAACCTAATTTGAAACCCTATCTTGACACCCGACTTTGAAGCCCTAAACTTTATTTTAAACTATAAACCAGGCATTAAATCATCATTTGGAACCCCGGCCCTGGCTAGAAAGATTAATTTGAGACCCTATTTTGGAACCGTAACCCTGTTTTGAAATCGGAATTTAAAACCCTAACACTAGCTTGAAATCTTAACCCAACTTTGAAACCCTCATTAGCTTGTTTTTAAACCCTTTTTTGTAGCCCTAACACTGTCTTGAAACCTTTTTTTGACATACTACTTCAGAACACGAATCATGGTTTGAAATCTTAACTTGAAACCCTAACTGTGTTTTAAAACCTCAATTAAAATCCTACTTCTGACCCTGGCTTGAAACGTTAACGTCAAACCACACCTTGAAAACGTAACTCTGGCTTGAAACCGAAACCTGAAACAGACCCAAGCCCTCGTTTGAAATCCTAATGGGAAACGTTTTGCCTCGACAAACCTGATAGATGTATTACACCATCCTAGTCACACGCGATATTTCTTCCCTCGATGTTCCATCATATGTTTCCATGGAAACGCAGCGCTCACACAGCACATTGCAAGATGAACACAGCTCCTTAACGCGATGATATACACGGCGGGGGGAGTTGAATGGTCTTTCTTCCGTAATGATGGATGCAATTGAGTGTGAGCAACCTCCTCCGCCATTTAATGGTTTGTAATCAACAGACGGGGCAGGGCCCTCACCTTTTCTACTTTGCTCTCATTACTCTGGCAAATGAAATGCCACACTGGAACCTCCCACTTGATTGGGCAGAGCAGCCAGACCTTTATGTACTTTCACGGACCTTTATGGCCCCGCTGGTTAGAGAGGTCCTGAAACACTGTATGTGCACAAAATGGTGGATGTTTCGGAGCATCGTGAGTTGCTTCTGTTCCCTCATTTGAAACCCTTCTTTTCAAATCCTAATCCTGGTTTTGCAATTCTAACTAAAAAGGCTTAACCCTGGCTTGAAAACTGAACTGTGTCTTGAAACCTTAACGTGATACCTGAGCCACATTTGAAATCATAACCCTGTCATGGAACCTTATTTTCAGAAGTCTAGCCTAAAACCCTAAATTAAGACCTGCTTTGGAATTTTAACTTAAAACCCCAATTTGGAATGCAAACCCTGTCTTACTTTTAAACCCAAGGCTGTCTCGGAACCCTACTGTGACACCCTAACCCAGGCCTGAAATCCAATAATACTCCGATACCTTAATTTGATGCCTGACCCTTGTTTGAAAGCATAATATTTTGAAACCCAAACTTAAGACCCAATTTGGGAGTCCAGTTTCTTGGAATTAAAACCCCAACCATGATTAAAACCCCGACTTTGAAACCTTAAACCTCGCTTGAACCTCTATGTTGAAACACTAACCCTGGCTTCACACCCTAATATTTTTTTCAAACGTGCTTGCGTTTCAAATTAAGTTAATTTATTTCAGTTTTTATTTCAAGCTTAAGTTAGAGTTCTAAACAACGGTAGGGATTTCCAGTTAGGCTTAGTTAACGTGTTAGGGTTTCAAGCCGGGTGCTGATGGTGTTGTTTCAAGTTAGGATTCCAAAGTCGTGTCTCAATTTTGGGTTTTCGGCAAGGTTTCCACGTCCGCTTTAAACCCCAAAATAAGGTTTCAATAGGGATTAGGCGTCAAATCAAGGATTCATGACTAGTCGCATTCCGATTCCGAACAAACATAATGATGCTAGACAAATGTCAAAAGAAAAACGACTTGTGTGGGAATCCTTTGTTGGACCACATGGAGGCAAATGGCAGTTCAGCAGCAGAATCCAATGAAATAAACGTTTGATTCAACCATGCGAGAAATTGCCTCGAAATGAGCCCTAAAAGAGGTCAAGTGCACCATAAACACGTGCGCTTGCGAGGCGGGTGGGTTTCGTTAAGTGGAAACATCCATCAAGAGCCAGATGTTGCCTCGCCGCGTTACCCTGACGGCTAACAGTTGCTTTCGCTCGCCACTAAACGGATCGCTTCGTGCCCATCCAGGCGTTCGTCTTTAACGGCCAATTCCAAGCGACTGTGTCCAGATGTTGCAACTGTCTTGTAGCAATATGAGAATGAAGTCACGTGTGCAAATATAATAAAAAATACCACCAATATAAATGTTTAATATTACAAGTTGTAACAAAAAAAAAAAAAAAAGTGCTGTTCCACAAGTATGAAGTCAAAATAGTGCCGGAAAAACATATCTTTTTGGAAACACTGAAACCAGTTGCAGAATTGTTCTTTGTTGTGAAAAATGTATTTCCTTAGATTTGAAAGATATATAT
>NW_017805744.1:3242825-3297096 GCF_001891065.2 Hippocampus comes
TAGTGTGTGTAATACTGTCAAAGTAGTCAAAATAGCACCAGGAAAAACTATATATATATATATTGCAAGAATAGTCAAAACATACCCATCATCCATTCCATTCATCCATCCATTTTCTGATCCGCTTATCCTCACAAGGGTCGTTGGGGGCCGTAGGCGGGGTACACCCTGAACTGGTTGCCAGCCAATTGCAGCATTTTTATTATATATTTTAAAAATCATTCTATTAACCAGTCCCCCACTGTGCCACCATGTTCTTATAATGTGTAATAGTATTAGAATAAAGTTAATGTGAAAAGCTAAAAGAGCCTTAATTCAGTGGCAATCGATCAACCTAAAATCTTAAGCCCACACTAAATATATCTTTTTCTTAATGTATTTTATTTCATTCATTTATTTTTTCATTGAATTACCAAATGTCAAATATAAAGCAACCAGAAAATGGTTTTAATATATTTGAATAATTATATACCTAATTCATGATTATTCTCTTAAATATGATCATAAATCTTGGGTTTCCCCTTTTCTTCAGGATGCCCCTTGCCATCCATCCAATCCGTTCCACTTAATCATATTGAGAGCGTTCATATTCCTTAAAAAAAAAAAAAAAAAAACAGTCTGCGACTTCGATTTTAGTAGAAGAGGCCTGAGCATTTGGAATCCGAACTCTGGATAGCACACAGGGCCGACTCAAAGCAGTTTAGCATAAAGAATGTCACGGATGGACTATCATTATTCACTTACGGTAAATACGGTCATAAATCTATGGGCTTCCTTCACTTCATAGTCTAAGGTAAAGAATCCTTGTCCTTCTGCAGTCCATTCCACGAAATCGAATAGAGAACGTCTGACTGGAAATCAGGTCAATGATTTCCGTGTGACCTTGCTTGCAGCAACCTTTTCACAGCATTTTCAGTCTTCGTTAGATGCGGGGAAAAATATTTCTTGACAGCACAATGATAAAGTTAAAATACAGCCTGCAAAACACCCCAAAAATAATAAAAAAACAGAATAAAGCCAAAATACTCGCAGAAAAAAAAAAGTCAGAACAAAAGGCATCATTTTATGAGAACGAAATCCCAGCTATTACCAGGAAAAAAATATTATGCAAAATAAATTCAAAATATAATGATAACAAAGCAAAAAATAAATCCAAAAAATTGTCTAAAGTATAAAATCAACCTTTTACCTGTATATATATATAAAATGTGTGTGTGTGTGTGTGTGTGTGTGTGTGTGTGTGTGTGTGTGTCCTGGCTTGATTTAGAGTATATTTTACAAAAATGGAATTGAAATAATTCCATTAGAATATGTGTAAATTTATGAAACATAAGTAACATTGTACTCATTCCTTCCTGTTTCCTTCTTCGCCTTCTAACACAGAGGAAAACGGAATCACCGATATGTATCAAATATTATTTGTGATTAATTGCACGGCAGGGAGGTGAAGTTTGATTGAAAATGATGGTGCCACATTTTTGCAAGAGTTGTCTTAAAGATGCCAAGCGGCAGGGAAGGGTATGACTACTTTGCGACCCGTCTGGTGACAGTCCCGTTTAGAGGAAAGGCATAAATTATCAGTGACGGATGGCACAGTGGGACATATGCACGCACCCTAAGGGGCCTCCAATGGGGAAATAACAACAGGGAGATTGTCACGGGAAGACTCATTTGAAATCATATATAAAATAAAGTCAAAATATTCCTCCTGGAAAAGGTGTTAAAATTCAAAAAGATAAATATTATCCAATTTGTTTATGATGATGATTATTATTGTTGTTGTGTTGTACAGGATAAGTAAAATAAATCAATTTAAAATGTGTACTATTGAAATAAAAATCACACGAGAAAGAAATTTAATGAAAATACTAAATTCAAATCAAATCAAAAGCCTTTATTGTCATTGTATTACATGCATACAATGAAATTATCATTTTTGGGCGGTTCTTTTTTCCTTTAACATATTACCCTGAAAAAATATGAATTTATTACCATAAAATAATCTGAAATAAAACAAGAGTGAAGTTAAACTACCAACAGAAAAAAGGAAGAACAGTCAAAATATTCGTATGGTAAAATGTTTATTATTCTGAGAATAAAAGGAACATATATAACTTATGTAAAAATATTACCAGATGTATTTTTTTTTTCAGGGGAATAATGTGTAATATTACAAGACTATTGTCAAACTACAAATTAAAATTTCAAAAAATATATTAGAACAGCCCTTTGTGACGTATGGAGATACCGTAAGAGGGACGATAATGAGTAATTAGCAGCACGGAGAACGTCGTTCGAAAGGCTCACTTGAAATCAAATGTAAAACACGTATTCCCGCCACCATCTGCCTGAAAGTAGTCATTATATCAAGGTCACTGCGCCAATGCTGTTTCCAATATGAATATCAATGTGCACCGTGTGTCAAGAGCTGGAATGCGGAATTATGCACTTATGCCTACATAGGATACATTTAAATATGCTCCCTGATAAGGTCAGTTGTCCGTCAAAGGCGGCGATGTCCAAAGGTCTAAGTTGGGTGACGCTGTTGTGACTCAAGTGTTGATGACACTCTCGTCCTCGATTTGAGATTTTATTCTTCATTCAGATGTCAGTGTTCCAAGAAGGAAGCCTACTGGAATCTATGTTGTCTTCCCCAGTGCAAGTCTGGCACTAAGCGTGGTGAAAATCTGCGAAGGGGCGGGCTAGACAAAGTTTTAGTATTTTCGCAGACCAGTGCAAACCGGTGCAGCTTGGCACATTTAAAAATGGACGTTTTGGACTATTGAGTGACTTTCTTGCCGCCAATCAAAGCTCTTTGCCTCATTCCATTTAAAGGCAGAGTGTGAGAGGCCCGCTAATAGTCCTTGACGTGGTGGAAGAAGTCATTGATTTGTATCAGTCCTGCGGCAGGTTGAGGAGCGCAAAGTGTGTTCAGAAGAAACTGCAAGCAGACCTCCATGGGTGGATGATGTAAAGTTGGCAAAAGAGATCACAGATCTGTGAAGTGGGCACTTTGAGACAGCCTTCCATCCGGGTCCTACGTGTCCAAATTCCCAAACAAACACACTGAGGCTTCCGTCAGCAGTAAAATCAAGATACACCAGTTTTTTATGCTTGAGGGCACCTGCGCTGTCTCTGGATACGGAGCACGTTAAGTAGAATGATGTCCGAACAATTGGTGTCTCACTTTTTAAACTCAAAACAACACTGACATTGAAGCCATTAATTAAAATACAGTGATCCCTCGCTCTAAGGTGGTTCACTTTCCGCGGCTTCGCTGTTTCACGGATTTGTTTAGTGCAGTTTTTTAATGCTTTTAACCCTTTAAATCAGAACGCGTTGGCGGCGCCACGTATCGACAGTACAGTATTTCCAAAAACTATTATAGTTATTTGTTGAAAACATTTGTTTGTTTTTTTTGGAATTGGGCCTGAAAACAGGTTTAGGTCTTTGATTTCATTGCATATATAATTAAGTATTGTATAATAACTGTCAAAAAATAAAGTTCACTGCTTCACGGATTTCACTAATCACTGTTTCTTTTTGGAACGTAACCCCCATGATAAACGAGGGATTACTGTATGTACATTTTAAAGAATACTGTATACTCAACATTGTACCAGGATATAATGTGCATTATATATATATATATATATATATATATATATATATTGTAGGGGGAACTCAAAATACTACCACTAAAACAGTATTACGAGAATAGAATATGTTTCAAGAAAAATAAATACTTAAATTAACAGTGACATTGAAGTTTGGCTCTTGTGTTATAAGATAAAATAGACGTCTGTAAAAAGAATTCTCATTAATACTATGAGTAAAATCAAAATATTACTAGAAAAACAATTTATTTACCGCAGTTACTTCCAATATTTCCATCTTAATATGACAAGAATAAAGTCAATGTATCAGCAGAAAATATGTGACATTCTACATGATTAAAGTCTGAATACTATGAAGAAATAAGGTCCAATTTTACAATAATCCTCATATCACAAGAATAAAAATTTTACTGGAAAAAGATGTTGTTTTTCTCCCACAAAAGTAAAAAATACAAGCATATATGAAAAGAATAAAGTAGAAAAATTACCGGAAAAAAATATTTGATAATAGTTGCGAAGTTACTTGATTAAAGCCAAATTATTTCTCCCAAAAAAAATCATAGTATTACAGGAATTAAATAAAAAATATGACCCACCCTCACCCCAAAGAGGTATTCATTAAGCCGTCAATAAAACATCTTCTCTCCTGACCTTTTCTTCGAGCTCATTTCAGAACTTGTGCGTATACAAGTAAAAATGTGGCTCATTTTCAAGTCGAAAGTGCGATGTTTTCACAGGAGCGTGATCTCGACCTCTCCTCGTGAAATATTGACGGGCCAGCCGAGTGCACCCCACAAAAGTAGAGCGCCTCCGCCAGTTAACACGTCCGGGTTGAATTATTGACGACAGAAGCATGAGGAGCTCCTTTGGAGGACACTGTTGTCTGCAAACACAAAATGTTGCTTGACCGAAGATGAAGAAGCAGCACAAGACCAACAGAGACTGCTTGGAGGCTTGTGCTGTTGCTTGGAGGCTTGTGCTGTAAGCTGTGACTGCAAAAAATGTTCTAGAACAGCTTACGACTCCCGTTTAACCCGAGTTTGAAGGTGATTGTTTATTCTGAACACAGCCGCATCCTGAGTTTGTACCAAAGTATTGTAACAATAACCAATGATCCACAGCTGCAACTAAATAACCACCTCTTAGCAATGTAACTAAGTCATTTTGACTGTAACCGAGTAAGCCTAACTGGATATAAGTAGAAGTAACCAAACAACACGTTGGCAGCCGTCTGTAAGAGCTCTTCTAGAGAGCTGCTTCTTTTTTTTTTTTTTTTTGTCTTTTGTTTTGTCATATGCTGTTTCTTGTCCTTCGTGTGGACCCGTTGTGGACTTTTTTTTAGCGTTTTGACCACAACATTCATCGAAGGAGAAGAATCTGTCAAGACTCTGGCAGCTCGCACTTTTCTTTGTGAATATTGATAAATACTCCTTCAACATCTTTGTCCCAATGAATAGCGGTCACCACTTCCTCCTTTTCCTCCATGTTGCTTTCAAACTAGCCGCGTGTGTGTGGCGGACACAAAAGAGCATATTCCCCCCCACCTCCTCCTGATGACAGCTGTCTCAGCAGCAACCACGCAAGCGGAGTCAGAGCGGCCCATTGACGTAGACATTCAGAGAATTTATCCACCATCAAAATGAACCAACGTGTGGCGATGGTCTCTCTGTCAGCATTAAAATTGTAATCCTGCGAAATAATCAAACTTTTTAAAAAATGTATCTCTAATCTGATTATGTGCTGTAACAGATTCTTTATTTTTCTTTATTTTTTAATCCTGAATACGTAACGCTGGTACATGTAATCCTTTACTCCCCAAGCCTGCCCTTATGTGTGAATTGATGAAAAAAAAAAAGAAATGCCCGTGTGCCATATGAAGTTTCAGCATAATAAAGTCAACTGCAATTCCCAATCAACTGTTAGATCTTCCTTATTCTGTACCACTGAACCGCTAATACAGTGCATGCTTACAACTGTCATTTGCATTCATGTGGACCAAGGTGGAATTCCCCCAGTAGTTCAAACTGAATAGAAATGGAGAGTGACTGCAAAGGTAAAATGAGTTGAGGCGTTTATCAACTGTAGCACTAAGGAAGTTTTATTCAGTTCTCTTCAATTCCACCTTAATTTCCCAAACTAATTAAAATATCCTTTCTTTCACTTTTTTTTTTTTTTTTTTTAAGTACTGAGCTTTCCATGTGTGCCCACGCGGAAGCTCCACTAAAGTGCTCTGCCGATGAAGGAGAGATTAAAAGCATAAAAGATCAACTTTAATAAGCGCAGGAAATTAAAATAGCCTTCCTGGAGTGAGGCAAAAGATGGAATAAAAACAAGTTAAAACACATGACGCCGTACCAAACTAAAGACAAGCGAAAACCCTACTCGATTGAGATGCATGAATTTCTTTATCAGTCAGACATTGAAGGGAATGTTTTTCAGTATTTTACAGATTGTCTGTCAAACTAGTGAGTTGAGTCGGGGTTTCAAAGTAGAGGCTCACGCCAGGGTCAGAGTAAATTCGAAAATCAAAATATAGCACAGAACAAAAAACTAACATGGAAAAGAATATGAAGTAATCATTATTTGTTTTTTTTCTCATCAAATGCAGGTGAGACTCTGCCTTACCTGACCACAGGTCCCATGTTTTTTGTGTGTGCTTCCTGACAATAAGGCCTCCTCTTGACGCCATATCTGTTGGGGAAACAATCACGTGTATTTTTGTCCACCCCTCTATCCACCCAATTGCATTGTTAAATCCCCTTGATAGCCAGCGCTCACAACTGATCTCACTTGATTGTTTGCATCATTTGAAAGTGAAAAAAGCAGTAATTATGTTTTTCGATTTTCATGAGTGACGCTATTATCACAGCAGCTGTTCAAAACTTCGATTGCAGTGTGTGCATCTTTGTGTGTGTGTGTGTGTGTGCGCGCGCGCGTGCGTGCGTGCGTGCGTGCGTGCGTGCGTGTGTGTGCGTGCTATTACTTTCATGAACCAGGGTGATTTTAGTCC
Source organism: Hippocampus comes (assembly GCF_001891065.2). Lineage (NCBI taxonomy): Eukaryota > Metazoa > Chordata > Actinopteri > Syngnathiformes > Syngnathidae > Hippocampus > Hippocampus comes. The sequence goes on from NW_017805744.1 coordinate 3,249,453, forward strand.
CCACAGATCTGTTCTATATATATATACATATATAAAGGGTGTATGTAAAATAGAGGTGCATTGTCGACATTCTTGCGGGTTAAAGCGAACATGCCCTGTTCACTTACTAGCTGGTTAAATCTGAGCATGTGTGTAAAACAGGTGCATTGTGGTCATATTTGTTGGCTAATATCGCTGAGTATTATTTCGAACCTCAGTCAGTCGCAGGGCACATAAAGAGACGAACAGCCATTCACAACCACACCATAACAACGTCAATAAGTGGAAACCGATCCCACGCTGCCAGCACACAAGTCAAGCGAGTGTACCACCACACCATCAGCAACACAGTTGGACATCTGATTCTTGTGTACTTTGCCAATTCATGATCATCAAAAAAAAAAAAGACAATTTTAACCATTAAATAAAAAGAAGACATCCTTTTGGTTTCTTAAGTCTTAACTAGCAAGCTGACTGAGCCAGACTTTCCATTAACTTCACTAGTGAACTATTTTTTAAATCCTTTGCTAAGAGACAAAGTGCTTATTTAATCAGCGTTAACCTTACGACATCATTTGCTACCACGTAAAAACAGCCTAGTGCATACAGGACATTTATGGACGCTTTGCTCGGTGGTCTTTAGCGTAAATAAAGAAGGTGTGTGTGTTTTATTACATGTTGACTGACGGTGTAATGCTCTGTCTATTGATTTGATTACTGTGAAATTCATTGCTTTGTCAATTTTAATTTTGATAGCATTGGATTGGTCGAGTCAATTTGATTTGCTGTCGTAAGAATCATAGGAGTGTTTCTTTGGAAATGGAAAAGGATCGGTGAGGGTTGAGGTAGAGATTCGGGTTGGAGTTAAGAGTACTCAGGTGAAAGGTTAAGAATTTTTGTTTGAATGGTTATGGGGTTAGTCATAGGTTTTACAAGGTGGCAAGGGGTGGCAGCTACCACTTTTACGAAATGCTTTGATGCCTGCCTCTGTGAGCTGTTGACAATGAATCTATCAATAAATTCAAAATGTTGTTGTAAATGTTCCTTACAGTATATTGTCCTCATCCTGTGTACAAAAAGTGTGTTTGGAAAGTACTCCCAAGCCGACCCCCTCTTCTTTCAAAAAGAAATGGTTGAGTCCTACGTGCTCCCAATTGAGCTCCTGACACGATGTGATTGATCCCCAGATGCATTGTTTACGCTGGCTTGATAGCCATGGCGGCAGGCAAAGGATTTAGAGAGCTGGTTTTATGCGCGTGCCTGTTATTTTGTGTTAGTGTAACCTACAGCTCTCAAATCCAACCATTTTTTAAAAAGAAAAACATAGGTCAACTTTGTATGTCAGTAAAACCTCACTTCCGCTTCTTTCAAACAAAGTGCTGAGTTGATGAGCACCATATTTGATGTGTGTCTCTTTCGTAGTCGCCATTCTTCAAGAGACCATTGATTGGGACATTCTGTGATAGGTCAACATGTTCAAAAATTATGTCAGCACAAAAATTCACCCCATTGGAAAACTCAGAAGTGATTTAACATGTTATTAATGCATTAAGGCATTATTTAAGGGCGGAGATTGCTTTTTTTCACATCAGCATTATAATATGATATCCTAGCTTGCTTATTAGTGTCTGAGAACGGTGACTAATCATTAGTTCTGCTCATGTCCAAATATAAAAGTGACAATATTTTCGATTTTATTGACATTAAATGTGAGCTTCTATGAGGAAAAGCCATGATCACCTCTGCAAAATTGAAAATCCTTTGCCAATCGTTTTTTTTTTTGTTTGTTTTTTATAGGTTGACATGAACAATAGTAGGGATGGCCATATGAATTTTGTTAACAATTGGTTATAGTTTTAAGACATTTCTAAAGTATTTTTTTAGAATCCATATACAGGCAGCCAGGTCTGGCAGCTAAGCCCCCGCAGCTTACTGGCTAACACCACTGCAGCTGTCAGGGCAGCGGTCAGCGTTCGGCAGTCGACGTTAGCAGAATGAAATTGGCTTCTGACTGGCCAGACATGGGCTCCATGTCATGGACAGCCACCACTTATGCTGACGAAGTTAGCGGAGAGAGCGCTGGCTTCTGTCCAGCAAGAAATGGAGCTTTACAACACGGTGTCGCATGCACTGACAAAGTGGCTGCTTCGAGTGTGTCAATGTTGGATTGGCAGCTGCCGGACAATTCTCAGAGGTTGGCTTGGTGAAAGTTGAAAAATGCAGCACGCCTGACCCTTGTGAGGAGAAATCAATTTTGGTGTGCGATGGTTCGATGGATAGATGGACTTAAAAAAAATTTGGAGCATCCATGGTTCAGCCAGGAGGCTGACCCTGCAGTCAAGTGTGGTAGCTGAGGGTGCGTCATTTTCCTTTATGTGGTGGCGGGTGTACCCCCTGGAGGTGGACTCGGAATAAAAAGTAAAACAAGATAACCCTTACTGTATATCGTAATCTAGCATATAACGACCTATGAACGATTAAGAAAAGCCTCTTGAAACGCATTGTGTTTTTGCTGCATCTTGGGGACTTATCAAACAAAACAGATCCGGCATAAGAGAAAGTACATATAAGCTGTTCATTTCCTCATTCTGACATGTGGAGAGGCTAGCTGGTGTGGTATTTTCATCGGTTGGTGATCTTAAGTAGAGATGACATCGGTTTTGGTGTTGATTATTCACTGTTTTTGGAGATTATTATCATTACAGTATATGCATAATAATTTTGATTGGCCAAATTGTGTCTGGGAAGAGGGTGGGGTGTGGGGCTATAACGCTGAGCAGAAAGAAGTGTTTTGAGAGTAGTTAATGATTTAGTGATTTCTCCAAAACACAATAAAATTGAAAATTCAAGCGGATATAATTTCTCTGATCAAAATATAAGATATAGGAGAGATTTTGAATGAAAAATGGTCCATCCTCACTGGACCATTCCTTTCACTGATCTTCAATCTTCTCAGGGTTTTTTTAATGTTCGAACAAGACCCTTGTTCAATTTCAATTGTCACATTATACTCCATTGCTCATCTTGCTATTATTATTGGTACATTTTATTCGCACATTCATGGTTGAAACTGTCAGCCCTTTTTCCATTTTCATTTCTATTTTTGTACTGGTCAAAGAAGTGAATTAGCTGTCACTCAGTCTCGATGTGTCAGTGCTATGATTGACAACTGGGTCGACGGCAGGTGTAAATTGACAAGCGGCAGACGTCCCTGCCCGTGTTTGTCTTCATTACTGATAAAGCCAGCCAAGACTGTGTAGTCGAGCAAACGTACCACTTTGTTGCTACGCAATGGTCTCAGATTTAGAAATGTGGATTCTTATTACAACTGCTTCACCTTTGACGGGGAACTGCTCCGGTGAGAGTCGAAGATCGCGGCTTGATGAAGTCAACAGAAACACATCGCCAATGCTTCAGCCACACTATAGAAATTGGCGTGGTCTCACAATTATTGAGAATGAATCTGACTTATTGTAGTGCGGACCAAACTCAAAAACAGTTTTTCAAACTGTAGATAAAATTGTAATATGATAGTAAAGTCAGCATTTCATTTCGGAAGAAAGTCATCATTTAACAGATGAATTGTTCCCAAGTAATAAAGTTTCCTGAAATCTGAAGTAAATTTTAAAAAAATATGGTTTTACGGTGATAAAGAAACCTTTATTCTTTAGAAAAGGTAATTCATTCATTCATGATCCGAACCGCTTTATCCTCACTAGGGTCGCGAGGGGTGCTGGAGCCTATCCCAGCTGTCTTTGGGCAGTAGGCAGGGGGCACCCTGAATTGGTTGCCAGCCAATCGCACGGCACACAGAGACGAACAACCATCCGCGCTCCCACTCACACCTAGGGACAATTTAGTGTTCAATTAGCCTGCCATGCATGTTTTTGAATGTGGGAGGAAACCGGAGTACCCGGAGAAAACTCACGCAGGCCCGGGGAGAACATGCAAACTCCACACAGGGAGGCCGGCGCTGGAATTGAACCCGGTACCTCTGCACTGTGAAGTCAACGTGCTAACCACTGGACGACCGGGCCGCCCAGAAAAGGTAATATACCCTTGAGAAAAAGTTCTAAAAAAAAAATTAATTATTGCAGTCGTGTCAGATTTAAGTAATGTGACAATCAGTGTCACTGATGGTGTAGTGGTATATTCGCCTGACTTGTGTGTGGGCAGTGTGGGATCGGTTCCCTCTCAGTAATGGTATGCATGTGGGTGTGAATAGTTGTTTGTCCCCGCGACTGACTGGAGACCACTTCAGAGTGTTGTTGGCCTTCTGCCCAAAGTCACCTGGAACAGGCTCCGGCACACCGCTCTGACCCTGTTCAGGATATGCAGTGTTGAAAATGGATGGATGGATGTCCCAATGATGTCAAAGTTTTTTTTTTTAAATACCCCAAATCTAAAGTAGGGAAGAGTAATTGGTATATTAAGTTTATTTTACAGTATTGTGTCACCAATCCACATTAAAAGGTATGCACTTTTTTTTTTTTTTTTTTTTTTAAGACATAATAATGTATTGCAAACTAGTTTTCTGATCTCCAAGACATGGCTTGTGGACCACCGGTGGTTCATGGACCCCAGTTTGAAAACCACTGCATTAAGACACAAAGAGCTGGAACTGTTATCGTATGTTCGCCTGACTTCCCACTCAGACAGGGTTGAATATGAGTGTGAATGATTGCCTGTCATGATACGACGTGTCTTGCGAAAGACTAGCAACCAAACTCGGCTGTAGACCCTCTTTTGCCAAAACTCCAGCTTCCCATGACCCTGAAGAGGATAAGTAGGAAAGAAAATGGATAGACAGATGGAGCTCTGGGAGAGGCTTGTACGTATATCTGAATAGAGAGCATTTTTGGAGCCACACTCGATTCTATCAACCCCCCATCTAAGCTCCTTGGGGCTTGCTGTGATCCCGCAGAAGTCATTTGAGCATGAGCGAGACAGCCAAGAGAGAGCAGCGTAATGTTTGGCTTTGGTTTACGGTTACAGTGCAGCGCGGTGAGACACTCTAAGACAGCAGTGTTCCATCAAAGCGAAGCAAGCAAACAGATTTGGTGCAAGTTGACTGCTCCCAGATACTTTCCTAAACTCAAACACACATCAAATTTTGTAAGTGTGTTCATCCTGGTCAGTATTTCAGGACACCAAACCACAAATATGAATTTGGTTGGACTCCCATGGAATTATGTAAAGATTCAGCTCCTGCAGCCCATTTTTCTTAGCAACATGAAATTTGATAGACATTTCTGTCATGAGTTGACGCGCAAAAATGTCTCAAGAAATCATGTGCGAAAAGACTTAGGAAGTCTGCCATTTTAGTTTGAAGTGGCCATTTTCGGTTCATTCTACCCGTTTCCAGGTTTTCTGTCTTTCAAGATTTTGTCCAGTTGCAACTTCATTTGACCCACAAAGAACAGACTCTCAGTTCAGAATAAAACTTTGATTACTTGATCCATTCATCCATCCATCCAGCGTGAATGGTTGTTCGTCTCTGTGTGGCCTGGGATTGGCTGGCAACCAGTTCACGGTGTACCTCGCCTACTGCTCGAAGACGGCTGGGATCAGCTCCAGCTCGCATGCGACCCTTGTGAGGAAAAGCGGATCAGAAAATGGATGGATGGATGGAAAAATGATCATTATAATGTGTTCAATTAATTGTTTTCTGTAATGATTCAGATGGTTCTATGCACACTTTTGTCATATTTATGAATGATATGCGATGACATCCACCACACACCTCCGAGTATTTCAGAATCCATCTGCCGCACCTTGATCAAATACACTAAAATTGTGTTGCATACATATGCCATTACTTCGATGTGGTTCGAGCAGGTGTAAAGTTTAGTCCTCTGTCGGCTACCAAATTGTCAGGCAGGCGCATGTCAAAGCAAACACCATCAGTAGGCGGGAACACCCAGCATGGCATAGCGAGTTAATCCGAATTCCCAAACAAGCGCATGGAGGCTTACGTCGGCAGGAAAATCAGGATATGCCCGTTTTTATACTTTAGCGCAGCTGCGCTTTGTACAAATATGTTGTTCTCGGTTTCAAGCGGGCCCCAGCACAGCACTGATTGTCTCGCGTTGAGTACACCCTTAGTAATCATTTAAAAAGCAATGTCACAAGGTGTGTGCACAAAGTAAATGGTGCATTGCTTTTATCGATTGTTTCTTCATTGCACGATGCCTTTTGGAATGCGGAAGAGTGGGTCGGTTCAGGCTAACGCTTGTGCGCATGTGCATGCCTGTCACAGCTCATTGCTCAGGGTGGACTCATAAAGAGCTTTACTGGTGCCATTATGCATTTTTGATGGCGAGCAAGGCGACTGATGAAAAGCCATTTTGCATTTAAACAAGAACAGATGCACAATTGCAGGGGTTGACATCAAAACACGTGTTGTTTTACCGCACATATCTGGCACGTGTTTAGCGTCATTTCTTTGGCTAACAAACCAGCAGCAAGCACACATCTCTCATCCCATGAGAGAAGAGTGCTGGCTCTGAGCGTGACATTAATCTTTGGAATGTTTGCTTGATTAAATCAGCTCTTATTGTGCGCCGGCTTCAATTATTTAACATAAAAGGAAAATGGTAATTCAAAATCTCTCTTCAGACTTGAGCCTACAGTAGATCGCAACTCTTCATCGCTTTTGTGACATCAGTCGGAGCAGTCAGATGTTTGCATTGTAATCTTAGATTAATAAACCAAAATATTAAAAACGGTTCTCAGTAGGATAAAGTGCAATTCCACACTTATATACATGACTTTGTTGAATATGCAGCAGTGGCCAAAAGTTTACATTCAATAATCTGTTAAACTGCATTTGCTTTTTAATCTTTGGATCTTGGGCACTGGTAAAGAATGATTTTCCCTGAAAAATCTGAGAATAGAAATAGTAATTATCATAAAAACCTCAATGATAAAATTGAAATCCTATTTTTTTTTAATTAATTTGTAGTTTACTTTTAGTTTAAGCTTTTGGAAAGAAAAGTACACATGCTAAATTGAACTAGAACCGGAAAGGAATTAATTTCCATCGTGGACGCAGATGAATGGCCCATCAGTATTGTCATTTGTTTGTTTTGATGACAGAGTACTAAATTTTGACTTTTTTTGCATGATAAATGTTCTTTAAATTACATTTCCAGCAAAGTTTTTTTAATCAATTTAGCTTTGCTTCCATACAAGAAAATAAAATGTTCTACTATACACAATATAAATGTAAGAATTAAAAATGTTGATTCTGTATAAAAAAGAAAAAAAAACAATTGTTCATTCATTATATTGACATATTTTTATGGTTTAATAAAACCCTTGCTTCAAAAAAAAAAAGCTCCACAATGTGACAAAGTCGCTCCTCAGATGAATTCATTGAATTGCAAAACTGCTTCACAAAGAAAAATATTAATATTTTGATCCGTGGATCCAAATATCAATTATTGTATTTTCATCCAAATTTCACATGTTGCAATACAAGCCTGAATTTCATAATCCATGCAATATAACGTGTTCTGACAGCTATTGCTTCCACATGTCATCACATCAGGTTACAATTTGGTGTGCTTATGGTAAATCCTATTACACTTTTGAGTTCCCTTTGCTGCCTTGGTAGAAATTTAGGATCAAACACCACCTCCTTTAAGTCTTGGTAGAGGTATTGGCACTGTCTGTAGAAGAATTCCAGAATCCTTAGTTGGCTCTTGCATTCGCACATTATGATTACGCAGATGTTCCTTATGTCATTTCAATCTGTGTGAAAAATATTTAAAATTCATTAGAATACATTTTCAAACAATATTCTTAAGTGGACTAGAAAGACTTAAGAGGGAAAAACACACAGTGGATAAACTGTCTCCTGTGAATTTGGCAAGAAGAGGTAACTTGAAGGACAGGCGGCATTCCTACCCCCCCCCCCCACACATCCCCCCTTTCATTTTCACAAGCGATTCTCAATCCCAGCATGCCTCAACCCGCCTGTCGCCGCCATGACAGGTGCTGTAGAATTGAATATAGATGGATGATTGGAATGATGATCATTTCACTTTACATTTCATTCGTTTTATCACCACAATTGTGTGTGGGTGTTTAAAAAAAGAAAGCATGTGTCATGTTATTCCTATTCCACATGATGCGCAAGGAGCGGCAGTGGCCCTGTGTAGAAATATAGTAGCTGGAGGGTGGGGGCAACAAATCGAGTGTCTTTCTCCTCAGTAGGGGTGGATACGGTCTATTTATATCACCATCTGAAGTATGCATAATGGTAAACTGCAGAACAGACGATGTTTCGTTAAAATGGAATGCCATTGGATCCGAGGGAAATTGTCTTTTTTTTGTTTGCATTAAAAGGAGTGTTTTGGAAAACCAAAGACAAAGTCTTTTTGTAATTTCTGAATAGACAACGGTAAAAAAACACTCAGGCACGGGCAGAACATGCAAATTCCACACAGGAAGGCCACAGCTGGATTCAAACCCACGACCATGGCACTGTGAGGCGGACGTGCTAACCAGTCAATAACTGTTCCACCATGGAACTTGTTTGAATGGCCAAAATGACCACAAACAGGACACTTTTTTTTTCAACAAAAAATGGCAGGCTTGTGTCTTTTTAGGTATGGATTTTTAAGGCTTTTTGTGGGTCTATGATTTGGGGCCTTCAAAATGCTACGTTTTGCGTGCCACCGGGCAATTGTTTATTCTATAGACTGTCACACATCAGGTCTCCTGTCAGGATGTATAAACAGTAGTTTAATCAGTCTTTTAGGCTGTTGCAAAGTGAAGCACATCATCTCAATAGCAGCATGTGTTAGACCATAATCAGAGGCTTAATGTGTTTATTAGACACGGAAAAGGTTAAGAGACAGGAGGCGGTATGCTTCAGTGGTGACACGTGACACTTACTGGATGTGGAGGAGTGATGAATGTGATTTCATTGCACACATTAACTTCCCAAAGACCCATTTTAATTTTTTCCATAATGTGATCTGGCATTTGCCTGTCCCCAGGCCTAATGACTTTATTTACTGTAAAGATGTATTCATGTGGATTTATTCCTAATCTTGAAAACAAGACAAAAACGTCCAGTGGGGCGCTTGAACTGGTTGTCATAATAATTCATAGATGGTTTGCGACTGATTGGACTGTAAATAAGTGCATGAGTAAACATCTTTTTTGGGGCTGTATTTGTACGATGATATACTGTAAATGTGATATCCCAGTTCAAGGATTTTGCTTTGAACAATAACACGTTCACCCACTGGTGGGTCGATCTGGTCTGGTTTAGACGCCAGGGCCTCATTGTCAAGAATGTGCACGTGCCATCCATGTTTTTGGTTTTACTGGGCGGCAAGGGGCGGCAGCTGCCACCCTCACCAAGAAGGTGCAGGGTTCGATTCCGGCTCTGGCCTCCCTGCGTGGGTTTTCCCTGGGTACTCCAGTTTCCTCCCACATTCCAAAATAGGATAGGCTCCAGCACCCCCGCGACCTTTGTGAGGATAAAGCGTATCGGAAAATGGATGGATGGATAGATGGATGGACTTCAAGGCTGAATTTCTTGATCATTTTTGAGCAGAGGTGTGAAAACTCAGATTTGTCAACGGTCCTCCCCCGAGTTATGACTGTGAACCCTTAAATGTAAGAACATTTCATGTGCACAACAAATTGCTGGATAACTAGTTTATAAATCAAAAGCCAAGAAAAAAATGTTCAACTATCATAAAATGTATTTTAAAAAGGGGATCAGTAACAACAACAAAACACTTCCAGTATCTCAATGTGATAAAAAAATGAAGTTCATTTGTAATTTTGGCACTTTGGCAAGAAACATAACACAGAAGTCAACACACATTATTTGCTTTCGTCAGCCACATTAAATGATGTGGAGGAACCGATTTGGCCCCTGGCCTTGATTTTAACACCTGTGCTTTAGAGCCTCTTTTCAAAAAAGTGTCCCCTTCACTGCACAAAGGCCTCTCCACACACCCGCTACTCTCCCTCTGTGTCTTTCTTATAATGACTTCCTTCATCCAGACTGCAGGCGTGAGGCAATTATGCAAAAAGGCGTGTCCGACTTGGTAATGTGATGATAAGAGCAAGACAGCTATCTGCTTCCTGGTCCAGAGACAGAGAGAGGATGTGGCATATCCAAGTTGGGACGCTCTTGTTAAAATTACTCTTGACATGGCTTACTATTAGCACACCGTTAAGAGTTCAAGGACAATGGCAGGCCAGTTTGTTTTTTTTTTTCCTTCTCATTTGTCTGCCAGAACCCCTCGTTAAAGGCTGGAGCCGACTCCCTACAATGACCGCAGAATATTGATGGGATGCATTTGAAAGAGTCATTTAGCTGAATTCATAATTCCCCCTTTTTTGTGCGCCTTGGATATTCATGGGCAGCGGAAGGCCATTTGACAATCCAAATTGACAAATAATCTCTTTATGTTTCTGCGCACACCTTGTTGGATTGTACTCAGAAAGCACTCAGTCTTAAAGGATATGTACTATACCATTCTTGCCTCCATTTAAAGTGGTTCCCATACCTCTCAATAAAACCTTTCTGACACCTTTTAGTCAAACTTCACCAAGGCTCAAGTATTACAGAACGCTTAAAAGCGACTTGTCATGCTCTGGTTGAAATCACTCACTTTTGGAGGTGCTGTTCTCTGTCACACAAATGCAGTGGATGGCTTTGGTTACCATGATGCAACAGAGCAAGGGATACTGATTGTTGACAACTTAGCAAATTTGTCAGTGACCAAATACCCCGACTGCCCGTTCCCACCTGCTGATAATTTCGCAAAATATGTAATTCGAGGATTCAAGGACTTTTATTTTCATAGCGGCACACATTTGATATGGCACAGACTACGACCCCTGATGTCTCAGGACAGCCAAGCAAGTCCTTGTAAAAATGAAAATAGAACAAGGTTATTTTATACGTGACAATAAGATATTAGATGTGGAGAGCTGAAGAATAAAGTGTTCAACATGAAGGGAGCATGCGGGTGCTTGCGAAATGAAACTGCTTCTCAAATTGTAGTACTGCTCTCGATGCTCCATAGCCTTCTGCCTGAGGGGAGATGTTGGAAGAGGGTGTGTGCGGGGTGGGTCGGGTCCTTGATGATGCAGGGAGTCCTCTTTCTGCGAAGTATACTGAAGATGTCTGTGATTGTGGGGAGGCTGTTGATGCTGGTGCTGAGGATGCTCTCCACCACACCTATGTAGAAGCTCCTCAAGACACGCCTCTTCACTGTAACACATCACAGCTTCTGGGGGAAGTAGAGACGCTGGTGAGCGTTCTGTAGCAGACAGGAAGTGTTGCGGAGAAGAATGGCACATTTGGTGAAATTCATAATAGCTGGCTTACAGAAACATTTTTGAAAATGGATAGCCACAAAAGATTGACTTTGTCATTTAATTTCACACTCACACACACTCCAGAGACCAAACGATTTGTATACAAGCTATTATGTAGTCACTTTTCCGTAATATGCCGCCTTTAAATGATGACCACCATTCAAAAGTGTTCCTAATTCCGCCATTATTGCATATGATTCGACTTCATCAGGGCTCAGCGAGAATCCGTTCCATCCTGTCCTTGTGAAAAATGGCAAATGACTCCCGTGCCAATACCACAAGTCTGGCCTTGATTCCCGAGGATGCATTAGTGCATCAATTGCCACCTGCCATCAAGATGTGACACTTCCGTTACAACAATGCTCTGCGGTCTATAAAAATAAATAAATAAATAAATAAAAATATCATAATGCACTCGGGCCACCTGGAGGCCCTAACAGATGCCACATCAGCAATAACGGCCAACAAACTGGGCGAACAGATTGCGGCTCGGTCTTCTTCAGCGTCACTTCAGCAGTGTTCCAAAGAAAATGACCACCCTGTGAACTGGCAATGTTACTCTCAAATTGGCAGCAGCTCAGCCCCACTTAACACGTGAAAGGAGACATATTACGTCCACCCTACTGAATTTGAAGAGAATTACAATGAACCCCATCCAGCACGGGTAACTTTCATATGCGCATTTTATTTCCTGTGGTGCCCATCCCAGCTGTTCAGAAATATCACTGAATTTAAAGAGAATTACAATGAACCCCATCTAGCACGGGTAACTTTCATATGCGCATTTTTTTTTCCTGTGGTGCCCATCCCAGCTGTTCAGAAATATTGAAAAAGTCACCTTTTTGTGTGCGTGTGCGTGTGCGTGTGTGTGTGTGTGTGTGTGTGTGTGTGTGTGTGTGTGTGTGTGTGTTTTGTGCACTTTATGTTACAGTCTAAGATGGCACCAAATTCCCTCTGGACCAGCAAAAATTGTTGTGGTCTGTTACCAGATTTGCTGGCTCCAGGCAGCTTTATTTGCGGTATAAATTCAAAGAACGAGTGCTAATTTCTACTCTAGCTTTGAACCAGCACTGGAAGGAACTCAGTCTAAAAGTACTAGACTTGATTCATGACTGGCTTTCTTCACTTAGAACCAGTGAAAGCTCATTTCTCTCTGAGTTGCGCAGGTTCGTGAGTTTGTGTGCACGCAGCGAATGTTGATTTTTTTCAGGCAGGGTTGGTTCAAAGTCGCAAAAAGTTGCAAGGTCGTTCACGCAAACAATTTTTCGACAAAACCTGTTCCTCGACAAAACCTGTTCCTCGACTATTAAAACTGTTGGCGCACGTCTGGTGAACATTTTTGCGACCTTGAACGAACACTGACAAGAAATCAACATTCGGGCCGTGCGCTAACCCTCTCCACCGAGTGAGATACGGGCTTCAGAGTTTGTGCTCGGCACCATACAATAACATATGGCTCAGTAGATAAAATTTTGAAAATCAGGCCCAAAGAGCCAGTTCATCTTAGCCACATGACATTTGGTAAGCTTGTTTTATTTATCAAGTAGAGCAAACCAAAAACAAGCAAACAAACAAAAACAAAAGCATGCTGCAGAATTCAAAGAAAATCTGCCATTTCTGGTTCAAAGCAGTTAAAGGTAATTTTGGCCATTTCAAGTTTTACTGTACATCAAAGACAAACTCGTCCTCCAGATATTGTCCTCTTGCTAACAAATTTCTACCTTATATATTCGACAGATGGTCAGCACTAAAATGAATACAAATTGAGTTTTTTTGTTATCGTGTGTAGGTGGAGCCCGGTGGGAAAGTTTGATGACTCGTCATAAAACCGATGCAATAACTGCTTCTTGGTTCGGAATATTTGCTATAAAAATGTAGCCATCAGATGTCCAACTAGTGAGCTTCTTTGTAAACACTATTGATTGTCATTATGGCTTAAAAGCCTTGCTTTCATTTTCTCTGTCATCTTGCAGATCAAGACTGAGAATCAGAGTGACTGCAGTAAAGGAGGTGAGAAAAAGCGGACCATGGCTGAGGGGATGATTGCTTCTCAAAGTGGTAAGCAGAAGTTAGATGCTGTAATAATAATAAAATCCACCCTCGGTGATATAATGCTCCCCCACCCCACCCCCAACTTGTGGAGCCTTTTAAGCGAACCAGAAAAGGACAGGTGTTAAACTGAGGTCAGACTGACTCACTTGCTTCTTCTTTATTCACTTGCCACATCTTGAACTTCAGCTTACCAAAATGCTCCCCCCCCCCTCTCCCTTTTCATACATTTGCCACACCAGTACTCAGTATAAAATTACTGCTGGTGCCTTTTTTGGACCCGCAGCACTTCGCCATGAAATCATGAGATGATGGGATTTCTTGTATGCAGTCTGACTTCTGATAATGGTGTTTTAGAATGTTACAACTGCAGCATGCGGCACTAACATTTTGTTCCATGATGCAAACCCAATTCCAATGAAGTTGGGATGTTGTGTTACACATAAATAAAAACGGAATGTAACAATATTCAAGTCATGTTCATCCTTCTTATATTTGTGTTTCATTGAATACACTACAAAGATATTAATGTGAAAACTGATAAACTATTGGTTTTAGTAAATAATCTCAAACTTCAAATTTTATGGCTGCAACATAAAAAGCCAGGGCAGGTGGCAAAAATGAGAAAATTGACGAATGCTCATCAAACACCTGTTGGGAACATCCCATAGGTGATCAGGCTAAGTAGTTAAAACTCTACTATGCAAAAAAACAAAAGCCATTTATCACCCACACCCCAAAATGCCGCCGGCTTCTCTGTGCCCAAGTTCATCTCAGATGGACTGATGCAAAGTGGAAAAGCGTTCTGTGGTCTGACAAGTCCACATTTCAAATTTTTTTGGAAATTATGAGGATTGTGTCCTCTAGGGGAAAGATGACTGTTATGGAAGCAAAGTTCAAGAGGCACCATCTGTGTTAGTGCCAATGACATGGGTAACTTACACATCATCAATGCTGAAAGGTACATACAGGTTTTAGAGAAACATATGCTCCCATCCAAGCAATGTCTTTTTCATGAATGCCCTGCTTATTTCAGCAAGACAATGCCAAAGTACATTAATATTATTATTACAGTCAAACCTCAGTTTTCGACCGTAATCCGTTCCAGAAGGCTCTTCGAAAACCGAATTGTTCGAAAACCGAAATCACGCTCTTTTTAATAAAAACATCTTTATTGAACACATCTGTTCACAATGGGACCCCACACGAGGAAGCGTCACTTCCTCGTGTAAGGAAGGCGAGAGGAGTCAAGTGACGCATTCAAGTGCGCTCAGTTTGTTTGAGAACCGAAATTCGGTCGTCAACCGAAGCATAAAAAACTCAAAATTTTTGGTCGAAAACCGATTTGGTGGAGAACAGGGACGTTCGAAAACCGAGGTTTGACTGTATTATTTTATATATTTTTTTAAAGTGGTAAACACAGTGGTAAATATGACCCTCTACCAGCTTTTTTGGAACGTGTTGCAGCCATGAAATTCTAAGTTAATGCTTATTTGATAAAAAACAATGATGTTTGTCAGTTTGATTAATAATGATCTTGTCTTTGTAGTGTATTCAATTAAATACAGGTTGAAAATGATTTGCATATCAATGTATTGTGTTTTTATTGATGTTTAACCGAATGCCCCAACTTCATTGGATTAGGGTTTGTATGGTTGACCTTGTGGTAGTGTCTCAAAGTGAGGCATTGGCATTATTGTGTGTACCTCGATAGCGTGACGTCAATGCCCCGAGACCCTCTCAACTAGCTTAATGTGCATGTGAAGCCCGTTGAACCGCTTTGTGAATAAGGGCACTTGACCTCAACAGAGTTTTATTGGCACCAAGCTCGCACAAATGGCAACAAAGTAATATTTATATTGCTTTGTCCTGAGAACAAAGCAGCAATTAGGTGAGTTTTTCAGTGGAAAATGGAAGATAGATTTGAGAAACAAATGTGCAAACATGACTTTGCGAATGCTGAATTATGAATATGTGTTGGTTCTCGACTCGGATCCCACTTTCAGATGAATGCCTTGGCATTGGCTCACAAGGCACTGAGCTGCAACCATGGTGTAGACATGTGCATCGAGCATGAAACAGTTACCCTTTCTGTCCCTGACCTAATATACTGTATGAGCAGGCCCACAATAAAATCTCAAAAATGCCTGACCGAAAAGATACAGGAAGTGTTCTAATCATTTTGAATAGTCAAGTGAATCTAAATAAATAAATAAGTAAATCAGCCCCTCGCCCCAAACCTCGCAACATGGCATTAATAATAATAACAATAATAATACATTTCATTTGCAAGCGCCTTTCACAACACTCAAGGACACTTTACAACCAAGAGCAAATAAAACCACAGATAAAATATAAACAAAGAAGAGAAAGATTTAAGGTGGGTATGCAAGTCTGAATAGGTGGGTTTTGAGCTGGGTTTTGAATGTGGAAAGAGAGTCAATATTACGAATATTGGGTGGAAGTGAGTTCCAGAGTTTGGGGACAGAGCGGTTGAAGGCTCTGCACCCCATTGTACTGAGACAGGCAGAGGGTAGAGAAAGGTGGAGGGAGGATGAGAACCTGAGTGAGCGAGAGGGAATGGAAATTTGAAGATCTGACAGATAGGGTGGTTGCATCTAACACGAGTAGAACCACCCAAACATTCTCAAGAGTTACTCAGCCATTCTGGTTGTTTGAGTTTTACATTAGAAGATATCAGTTGTGATATCAACCAGGGTCTTTTTTTTTTTCATTTATGAAGTGTATGTTGACGTGTCAGATTTTCCCAGTTATCAGATTTTTCATGGTCATACAAACGACAAATTTGCTGAGAACTGGTGGAACTAATACTCTAATAGACTCGTACAGCATGTTCTCTGCAAAACAGCAGTCAAGGCACGTCTGATCGCAGCTCAGCGGTCCCACGCGAGACTTTTAATTGCACGACGCAGTCGAGTGTGTCCGCTGACATGAGATTTGTTGTTTTCTGTTATTGTTTTTCCTCTTGGCCCACATATCAGTCGAATGTGGTCTGATTATATCTGCTGTCGCATTTTCATGTCTTAAAAGGGAAGAATAATGTTTGAAAGCAAGCCTGTGGAATCAAGGGTTTTTTTTTGCCACTTTGTAGAGGCTGATAGCTCATGTAAATGTTACCTAACTTGAATTTATGGAGCAATACCTGATAGCTTCTTTTTAAGAGAATTGCAATCTTAAGGAGACATATAATGTAAAAGTGACATTTTGATTGTTCAGACATAATTAATTGGGTTTCAGGAGTGTCTTCCCTCCTATGAAGTGTGAAATTAAACAACCACCTAAATCTTGTTGCCTATTTCTGATAGTTTATCTCTTAGGCAGATGGGTGTGTGCTTCCAATAAGCAGCACATCGTTGATTGGGAGAAATGTGGATTTGGCGGTGTGACCCCTGCATGCGCACTTAAGTTTAATGCGGTGGCATGGTAATGAAGTGCTGCCCCCATGAAGGAAAATGCATTCCATGTTGCTCTTGATTCTTCAGGTGTTTAGATGAAAATCAAGTCACAGAACTGTTACTAAGACACCTGGAACTGTTTTCAACGGTCAAAAAAAAGAACTGCCCTGATACCCAAGCCATATTTCTTAATAAAAAAAACAAACAAACAAACAAACAAAAAAAAGCCAGTGTCTGAATCAGAAATATCTAAGTACATACTTCATTGCTAACCATCTCAATAGTTTTAGCATTACAGTACAGAGTAATTCACATTCTGCATGTTGATTTGTAAGTGGAAGTTCTGACAAGTGTTTTGGGGGTTCGGGGGGATAAGCTATCTTATTTTATTAATTAAAAAAAATTGAAGTGAGACAAACTTAAAACAGTGTAAATCTTGAATAATCACATAATTAATGACAGTTAAAATGAAACATTGAAAAAAAATGCAATCTGTTTGGAACAATTTCCCACCACAGTCTGGTGCCTTGAGTACGAAGCAGTCAAATTTCATGTCCATTTGCTTCTGTACCATAATGAAAAATTCACTGTATTCTTACACGTCTGATCAATAAATAAATAATTTCAAAAAGTTAGATCTTTACTAAGCCACAGGTGGTTATTTTCAGACACAAGTGCAACGCTGGCAGCTAAATGTGTGTTTTTGTGAGTGTGTGTGTGTGTGTGTGTGTGTGTGTGTGTGTGTCTGTGTGTCTGTGTGTGTGATGGGGAAGGTGGGGTCGCTCTGTTTTTTTTATCTTGCATCACTTTAACTGAGTTGGGAAGAGGGGAAAAAAAGCAAATTGGTTATAGTTACCAAAACCTAATAATATCCATCCATTCATCCATTTTCTAATCTGCTTATCCTCTCAAGGGTCACAGGCGTGCTGGAGCCAATCCCATCTGACTTGGGGTAGTAGGCGGGGTACACCCTGAACTGGTTGCCAGCAGGGCACACATAGACAAATAACCATTCGCGCGCATAATCACGCCGAGGGACAATTTAGAGTGTTCCATAATCTGCCGTACATGTTTTTGGAATGTGGGAGGAAACCAGAGTACCCGGAGAAAACCCATGCAGGCACACGGACAACATGCAAACTCCGCACAGGAAGGCCTGAGCCGGAATTGAACCCTGCACCTCACCACCATGAGGCCGACGTGCTAACCAGTAGATCACCCTGCCGCCCACCTCATAATAGAATTAAATATCTATGTATTAGTGTTAGTAATTGAAGCATGCCTTCGACTTAAATAGTTCCAGTTTGAATGGGACATAGTTAAATTGCTTAACCAGGCAAGGAGCTGTTTTCAAAAGAAGGAAACTAACCTTCAATTTTAAATGTTAAATACCACTAAAATGGCCTATTACTAGTTCTGCTCTTCTTGTGGACCACATTCACTTATTGTTATATACTTATCCATCTATAAACTGTGCGTATATTTTCAGAATGAGGATAGACAACATAGAAGAGTTGTATTTTTTTTTTTAGTTGCTGTCAAGTGTGATGGAGGTGAGCTTGATATTTACTGAGAACCTTCGTGACTGTGAGTGTCGTCATCTTCTTCGCCAATGTTGCGTTGTGCTATGGCACTGTCATCCCTGATGGCCTACTTTAGGCCTGATGAACGTCTATCTCGTGTCTCTCAACAAAACAATAGCAAGGTAAACGACAATCCGAAAAAAACTTTCAATTGCACTATAAGTGGAAAGTTTACATTTTTTGAGACTTGGAATCAGGGGCATAGCCAGAAATCTTTCAGTGGGGTGGCCTGGGTGACACAACACCTCAGTGAGGAGGAGCCAGGGGTGGCTGTGCATGCGTCCTTCATTGTCAAGTCAAGTCAAGTACAACTTTATTGTCAAATGTGCTGAACATACTGCACAGATGAAACATCTTCCCTCTCAAGACAACTTGCAACAAGAGGAGCCGCTGCGGGTGCCCGTGCCGCCATCAAAAGAAAAGTTAACATCAAATGACAAAATAATACAAGACAACACATAAGACACAGACAATCGTGCAATCTGAACCACTTTCCTGCATACACTTTGTTGTTTGAAGCAGTTATACATGAAAGAGGAGCGAATCAAAGCAAAGCAAACAAAAAAAAATTATCATTGCATCCACAGTCAGGGTTTCATTCAATAAAATTCATGCATATGAAGAACAATGCATATCACACTCATGATGAAACAGGAACAAATGTCAGCAACAAGCAATATCTGCTGAGCTTAAAAAGCACAGTGATAAAAAAACAAAATCTTAAATTCTAAGTGTTGATTTTTACTTTGTTCCTACTTGTATTATCAGTGTGTGTGCAAGATTGTTTTATGCATATATTTTATTTCATGAAACATACACAAACATGGACATACATGACCAATGTATGTGCATTTCATGAGTCGTGATCATTCCTCTTGCCAGTGGCTCATTATCACAGCAGTAGTACAAACAACCTGAATGACTAGAAATTATCCATTCACAAAACATTTTCTTGGCCCACTCAGTCACTTGTATACACACGAAACACTGTCAAAAAATGAATGTGATCGCTCCTTCCAAAAGTTATTGAAGATAACTGCCGTTTTGCACAATAGAAATAAACAGACTTGCGGAAAATAATCCATGGAGTGAAAGAAAAGTGCAGTGAGCAGTCGGTCAGACATTGGCAACGTTTGTGTCACAACAAATACAATGCATCCTCTTGGCAGTAATGAATGATAATTGACACCGTCGACGATAGAAAAAAACAATGTCACTCCAAATAATCCACAGTCAACAACGTGCTTGGTCATTTTGCGATCAGTGTAGTGTGCTGCATATTATGCAATTCCTGCAATTGCTCTTCTCTCAGTTGTTTATGTTAAGAGTGATTTTGCACAATAGAAATAAACAGGACCGATAGACCTCATCCGTGCCTGAGCGGGATTGAGCATTTGACTGGATTACATCTTCTCATTCTGTTCATTTCTATTGTGAAAGGTGGCTATTCCGTAAATATTTCAGTAAATTTACTTTTTGTGCCCTTTTTTCTGGCGGTGTGCAGTGAGATTTTCCTTATGTACAATATACGCCTTGGCTTAAAAAAAAAAAAAGAAAGAAAAAAAAAAGAAAGAAAGAAAAGTTGGGAGACACTGAATTAGCGTACCTAATTGGATGGCTTCTGTATTCAGCTTTGATGTATTATTTTTTTTTTCTTTCAGTGTGCGTTCGTCGCTCACAGTCTAGCTAAGCAGCTTCTTTCTCCCCCTCCAAGACTTAATTAGGCGCCTGCTATTTTCCTGTGCGGAAAAACATCAGCCAACACAAACAAACACACAACGGGAAGAAAAGCCACAGGGAGAACGGGAGTAGTAGGGAGAATACCCACAATGCACTCTGATATTGCAGCTTGCTGTTCAGCACGAAGACTGACTACCTGCTATCTGTTCCCTTGCACCAAACGGTTGCCAATTGCTTCTTCGCGAGTGAGGGCCCTTATGCATCACAGGCCTTCAATCTGCCTGGCAACTAACTGCTCGGCCAACATGGCGGCTCAGCGCTAAACCAGCCGTGCACGCCTGAAAAAAAAAAATTGACGTGTGCTGTTCTCAACCTACTTGCCTGTATACATAAATGAGCGTGTGTTGATGTTTTGTTTTTGCATGCAAACATGCAAACACAACATACATGCATTCATGCATGCAAAAGACTTTGTGAGTTCAAGCTCTGATTTGCATTCGACACGTAGGCACCAAATGATCACTGTTTACATTCGTGTGTTAGCTCATTCCAACGCTGCATTGTTGACACCGTTCTGAATTTGTGGTTTCACTCTAGTCCTCCTGGTGATTTCTCTAGTGCAAGGTTGGGGAAAACTGATAAGTGGCAAAAGGAGTGATCACGTGAATTGAATGACGGTCAATATATTTAGCATGTCGCTGGCATTGGCCTGAAACTTCCTGTCAAAATTTTGCACAATTTCATTTTTTTTTAACAACATGACAACCATAAGTCTTTTTATTTTGTTTATTTAACAAATGACAGAGCAGTACAGTTATCTCAAAGAATGTCCAGACTTTACTTTGTTTCTGTTTTCTGTTTCTCAAGCATAAAAGGAGACTTGTCATGTAATTACTGTGATGCGATCATTCCTGGCCAATTATGATAACTAGATCAACAACCTATTTTCTATCGAAAGAAGAAGAACAACTAGAAATAATCTAGTGGCAAATAATGTGATCTCACTTTTCTCCATTTATCGACAATGCATCAACTTCCACAATAGAAATAAACTGGTCTAGTTTATTCATGTGAATCACACACATAAACAAAGCACAAACGACATCCACTGAGTGGTCGATACCTCATAGAGGGCGACAGGGAGCAATGATGCCTCCATCCGCCGCAGAGACCGCCTTTATGATTCGACTGTTCATCCAGCTGCATCCGAATATGATACACCATGCATCTTCAATGGCAGCCTAAATCCACTCTTAAAAAATGGAGGAAAACAAAAAAAAAAACTCCGCTCAGCAGGTGTCAGGAAATACATCTTTCATGCGACGCTTTCCACCATTGAAACGCATCAATGACAGAGATCAATGATAATAAGGTATCTGGCTATGTAAAGATACGGTCGCCGTGAGAGGCTAAGACGATTTCAAATAGCTGCCAATATGCTTTTTTGATAGTGTGCTGTAACTGCCAGTAGGTATATTTACTGCAGCTGCACTTTCTTGCTTGCATACATCCTGTTGTGTCTTGTTAATGCATGTGGAGCATGCAACCAAACTGCTCTGTACACAAAGTGCACTCGCATCACTTTTACTTACTTGAGCAAACAGCGCGATGTAAGTAAAAATATTCGTATTCTAATTAAATAAAGTCAAACACTTGCTTCAATCCAAGGCTGTTTTGTGGTGTACATTACTAAAGAACGAGTAGAAATAATACACAGTCTAAGGCATGCTTGGCCAAATACAATAATAGTCACAAGAAATGTAATGGCTCCACTTGATATTTATTTATGATAACCGCCTCCGGCCACAATAAAAATTAATGAAACCGACCCCCACCCCCCACCAAAAAAAAAAAAAAAATCCATAATCAAAAAGATGTACACGGCATATTAAATGGGATCATTCCACTTGCCTGTTATTAACAATAACCTTGCACATCCATCCATTCATCCGTTATCTGAACCACTTTTCGTGGGCGTGCTGGAACCTAACCCACCATGCACAATAGAAATAAACAGAGTGGCGACAAATAATCCACAGAGTCAATGAAAATTCCAAAGCAGGCTTGGTCATATAATACACGTTTCACAAACTGTAGTAAATGTGATGGGTCCTCTCGCTGGTAATTAATGATAACTGCCAACTTAGACAGTCCTGAGAGGTGGTCCCCCTTTCTTAGAAGGGGAGACCAGAGTGTAGGTTACAACCATAGGAGGATCACAAGTCATTAGACTCCCTGGTAAGGTCTATTTTGGGGTGATCCAGAGAATAATGCATCAGGAAGTCGAATCTCAATTAAGTACTGTGGTTTTTGTCCTGGCGGTGTAACTGTGACTGTGGACCAACGCTATACCTTCGACAGAGTCTTCAAGGGTGCATTGAAGTTCACTTGTCAGGTCTAAAGATAGAATACTACCTGCTGAAGTTATCATTCAAGTAGAAAATTGTAAGGCGGGGGATAAAATAACGTCTGAGGAGCAATACAACAAAATTGCAGGAAATTAGTCAAAGAGCAGCATCGCTAAACCAAACAAACAAGAAGGCGCAGTGTGAAAGCGAGCAGGCATGCTGGGCCATCAATATTCAGTTGGCTGGATTCCAAGAAAACACAAAAAAATACCCTCGCTATCTGCTTTTTTATTTTAATTAACTGCAATGTTTCCAGTGGCCCCGGCTGATGCAGCTGACACAACCTGCGGAATTTTAACAAATTTCGTCAATGTCCCTCGAGGTGACTCACGCGCTAGCTTGTCTGCCATCAGATTCGAGATACCCACAGGCAATTTTAGCGGGTCATGACTGCTAATTAATTGGAAGAGGCCAGCGCCTTAAGTGAACTTTTAATGGTTGCCTTGGTGCATTTGTAACACCACCGACAGTCAACTGTGATTCTAGAAAGAAAAGGGGTGACTGCATTAGGCCGTCTTTCACACATGCAAACAAACACCTCTGCAAAAAACATTCTTGTGATAATCTTGTTATCGTGCTAATGAGGATTCCAGTTTCAAGTTAGCATAGCGAGTGGCAACGGTTCTTTTTTGAATACTATGATGTGAATACTGGTCGAAATCGTATGTGCTTCCAAACCTATATTTATGTGATTCCTGGTCCAAATTATATGTGGTGTCGGTCCTAATTAAATGAAGTTCGGGGGCAAATTGGAATGTGATTCCTGGTCCAAATGTGTGAGCTGATCAAAATTATATGTGGCTCCAGGTCCAAATATTCTAAATTCTAGTTGCTATGCGATTGCTGTTCCACAAAGTAAATCCACTGTGGTTCTATGTACAAATTCTTTGGGAAGTGGCGTTAAAATTGTATGTGATGGGCAGTATAGTGGGCAACTGGTTATCACATCCCCCTCGAAGTTCAGAGGTTGTGGGTTTGAATCTGAGCTCCGACCTTCCTGTGTGGAGTTTAGAGTTTCTCCCCGCGCCGATGAGGGTTTTCTGTGGGTACTCGAGTTTTCTCACACATTCCAAAAAAAAAAAAAATGCGTTGCAGGATAAGGACTCTAAATTGTCCCTAGTTGTGAATGTGGGTGTAATTGGATGTTTATTAACTTGTGCCCTGCGAGAGGCTCACAAACATGTCAGGGTGTATTCTGCCGAAAAGAGCTGGAATAGGCTCCGGCACGCCTGTGACCCTAGTGATAATAATCAATTCAGTGAATGAATGTTATGTGGTCCTTGGTCCAAATCCCATGTGATTTGACGTTGAAATGTTACATGGGTCCCAGTGCAAATATTTTGTGTGAGTTCTGGTCCAATTCCATATAGTTACTGTTCAAAATGGTATTTGGTTCCTGGTCCATATTGTACGTGTTGCGTATCTGAATTCAGGCTCAAGTTGCAGGTGGTTCCAGTTTAAAATGTTATGTGGTTACTGATCAAAATCTTGTTTTTTTTTTTTTCCTGTTCCAGATCCAATGTGGTTGCTAGATCAAATTGTAATTGGCTTCTTCTCCAAATGTTATGCTGTTCCAGGTACAAATATTGTGTGGTTTTAGTTCCAAATCGTATGTGTTTCCAGGTACAAGTTATATGCGGTTCATGGTCAAATGATATAAGATAAGAAAACCTTCATTTGTCTCACAATTGAGAAATTCCCAATTTTCAGCAGCAAAATTATGAAAGGGAGAAAGTAGAAGACAAAAAGTATAGAAATAAATATAAATAGAAAATATGTGGTTCCAGGTAAAAATCCCATTTGGTTCCTGAGTCGAATGTAGTAGCTCAAAACCAACATGCTCAAAAAGGCAGGTGTGAAAGCCAAATGTGAATCCCAAGATCTGTTTTATAGTGTTTCGAAGTCTCCGTGGTGTAATATCATGCTTCATGATCTCTTCTTGTGTTGTGTTGAGTTGATGTATTTTTTAATTTATTTTTAATGCAGTGGGAACAATCATATTATTGTGTCCCCCTTTTTAATTTAGTCAATCTTTTGGATTTATGCCTCTGCCGAGGATTTATGTTGACATATCCGAGGTGGGCAACTGATGAGACTCCATTTTATGCGTTCATTTTGGAGTTGCGATTGATGGATGCATTGAGTTGAACGTCTCCATCGTACTGCTTGAGTGAAGGTGAGGCTGACCTTTTGGATTGTCAGGCTTATGGGTCGTTAGGTACAAGGGAGCTGAGAGGCGGCAAGCGGTCGTCACCCCGATAAAACCAGATGGGAATGTAACCAGGCTATTTTTCTATGACGGTGCAGGTAATTGGAAGGCAAGTCATACACTAAAAGGTGGGTCATTCATCAATCACCCAGGTTAATGATATGAATGCTAGTACTGATTTACAAGTCTAATCCCATGAGTCTGTTGGCTGGTTGCTGCTCAATAGACAAGGCACATTAGCTTGCTCACTGGAAACTGAGTGGACTCAAATTATTAATGACTTGATTTGACGGACTCACAGAAACAGTGGACTCACATGAGTCCAGTGAATTGGGAGGCTGGTTGGAGTTTGCGGACTCACCAGACATAAAGTGGACTCGGATTATGCAGTTGAATCGGTTGACTGGCTTAAGGTAGTGAACTGGAAATATCATCGACGCTGATGAATCAGTTGAAATTTAAGACTGACTCAGGCTAGTAGACTCACCAGAAAAAAAAAACAGTGGATGTCATCTGAACGACCCCAGAGTCACATGATCCGGTTTATTGACTACATTTGAAGGCCCGATTAATTCATATGAAGCAGTTGCATTGCGAGATTGACAAGAGTTTGAACTCACTAGAAACATGTACCTTTAGATGATTCAATTGAAACGGGACACTGATTCAAGTCAGCAGACTCACCTGAAACACCGCAGAGTCAGATGATTTGGTTGAATTGGGTAGCTGACTTGGGTTATAGCGGGTTCACAGAAATTCTGTGGACTCTGATAAATCAGTTGAATCGGGACTAACAGACTAACTTTCACTCAGATTTGTCAATTGAATAGGGGAGACTGACTAAGGTTCGGATGAAATGTGGCAGACTCAGATAATTCATTTGAATCAGGTTATAGCGTACTCATGCTAAAATTGACTCCGTTGAATTGATTCACTGACTTGAGTTGGAGGATTCACCATAATGACAGCAGACTAAGATGATTTTGTTTCCCAACTCGTTTCAAAGAATCACTGGAAACAGAGTTGACTCAATTGAGTCAGTGTGTTTGTGAGACTGCCCTGAGTTAATCGACTCATTGGAAAAAACAGGGACTCCGAGGATTGGATTCACAGACTTCACTCCAGTTAGAGAAACACTGATTCAAAATGTCTCTTGTGAATGACATCACTTTAGTGAGTGACTCAGACAACACAAATTTAGTCATGCATTTACATGATAAGATTCATTGGTGATATGTTCACCTACTGTGAGAAAAAAACCACACACAGTGACATCCTTTGTGGATCCTCGTCACATTTTAGCCGCAATAAATGGCTGAGCGGATGACTCCTCTGGGATGGCTGGCGACAAATGTGGCATTTAGAGGCAAGTCACTAAATAAGAAAAGGTGATCCACGTATACAGAGTGGCGTGAAAAAAGAAATTGGCTGTTTGTCACTTTGGATAAGGTCACAGTGTAACGTGGTATAATTGACTGCAGTCGGAATGTTGCACTCACACACACACACACACACACACACACACACACACACACAAAGCGCACGACGACATAGCTCACTTGTTATCTGGCTTCTGAGTAAATGAATGTCGTTATCGGGGCCATCGTTGTAATTAATGTGATAATTTATTCATGCATCTTTTCAAACAGGCCTCTGAAGCAGAGTAAACACGAACGTGTAAACAAGCACTCTGTAGACAAAAGTATTGGGACAAAACAAGAGGAGACTTTATGTTGCCATGCAGTTAATGTTATTCATTTTATTCACGTGACGGTTATCGGACACCAATGCTAATGTACCCCGGGCATCCAACAACAGGCAAGTCTGCTTAGCTTTTAGGTTTTGACATGATTATTGTTACATGGAGTTTGACAAATAAATTGGCAGATCTTTTCCCAGGTAGCTTACAGGTCATGACGTGGCTTATTTAAAGTATCCTGATTGATGTTGGCATGAGTCTGGCTACTTGAATCAGTGAAACAATACAAGCAAATTGCATTGATGGCACTTCAGTAAATCAGCCAACTGGGGTCCATGAACTGATCCATCTGAATCGTCCGTGTCTGTCTGTGATACAATATACCGTCATTTACTCCCTAAACAATGCATCAGATTCCCCTCCAATTGCAATACAAAATCATTCACTGTGACACCGATCACATACAATGAATGAGGTTCACTCAACTGCAATTGCATAACCCATGACCCACTCCAATTGCGACGCATTATAAAACAATTCACTCCGACTACAATACGCAACAAACCGAACCACTAAAATCAAAGAATTTGAATCTGCATTATTCTGAGTGAGTCTGCAAACTTGAGTTCATGAGCCGATACAATTAAATGATCTGAGTTTGTGGTGTTTCCGGCGAGTCCGCTGACTTTTGTCAGTGAACCGATGAATCTGAATCTTCCACGTCTGCTTTTAAGCAACTACATTGAGTCACTGAATTCAATTAGCACAACCCCACTAGCTCAGTAACTCAACTCACTAACTCACTCCAATGTGAAATGCCATACAATTAACTCTAAAGCAATATTCTAGAATTTTGTCTAATTACAATATAATCAACTACTATTCACTTGAATAACAATTCGATCCAATTCCGATGCGACACACTACAATTTACTACAATAATGAGATACAATTGGAAAAACTATGGCCCAAGCAATTGCATCTTTAGCGTTTCCACTGACTCTACTGAATCAAAAATCCGTGAACCTTTTAAATGGATGCATCTTAGTCTGCTCATTGTGCTGTGAGAGATCATCAAGGGTGTCATAGGAAACTAAACAATTCCACTTAATTGGTCAGAAAGTTATTGAATTACTACAGTTCATGTAACCTCCTTCAGCAATCTACACCTGCAACGTATAGTGATAGGTTGAATACTTAAGTGCTCTTCTACGCGATGGTAAGTATTACGAAGTTACCCTGTGTGTCCACGCTTGTCACTCGTGAAGCCCAGTAATTCGAATCAGCGAAACAATGTCTGAATCATGGGGCTGTGCAGATCGATCTAAGTGTCGATAGAATTGATACTTAAGTGAGTCTCTGTATTGTATCGATACCAAAGCACTAGTATCTACCCTTTACATTTATTTCTTTTGGTTTCTCATGGATTCCTCGCACGTTCCCTTTTCAGCAGATGCATAAGTAAAATGGGCACGCTGAAGTTAAATGCAGTTATATTGTCCAGCAACAGAGAGTGCAATTTTTCCTCTTGTGTGCTCTCTGACCCGCAGTGCAAGGCCAGCGGAAAGGAAACCAAAACAATGGTAAATAAGCTAATCATTGCGAGAATAAAGAATCAAATCAAAACAAGCTACGAGAAAGTGTGTAGAGCAGTGGTTCTTAACCTTCTTAGAGGTACTGAACCCAACCAGGTAAAATGCACATTCACCGAACCCTTCATCAGTGAAAAATGAATATACCGGTACATATTTTTTACAAATTCAAGATATTAAAAAAATGCATTTATTAAAAAAAAATCAGAAAAAAGTAAATAAAATTTAAAGAGATAAGTATGTATTTTTTTCTTTTTTAATTGTATGACTTACTATCACGACAGTCACACACTGACTACGAAGCGAACTAAATTTCCCACAGCACTGATTGGACAAGCAATGTAATCTGCAGCCAGTGATGGCCAAGCGGGCGTGTCATAACTAATTGACATGTTGAGTCGGGTGTGTCTTACCCTCCATGGCAGAGGCTCGATCGAACCCGGGTTAAGAACCACTGGTCGAGAGGAAATTCAGTGGCTGATGTTTGTGGGAGTGTGGAAAAGAGACGAGCTCCGAATATGAAGATTCCTACTGCCATGTGTGACTCAAAACAAGATTCCAGGTTTGATTCCATTGAAGATATTATATTATGGCATCGTTAGGGACCCAACAAGAAAGGCCAATTTAAAACAGTATTTAATAGGATAAATGATATTAAATACCATAAAATTTCATGAACCAAAAAGTACTTGGTATTGGTATCAGTAAATACTGGCTTTAGTATTTACTTGGTATCGATCAATACCATAATCTCAGGTATCGCACACCTTAACTGCATCATCCAAGTCTGCGGTGAATCTGCTAACGCAGTCTCTCAACCAATACTTTCGGAAACAACAGAGCATGCTTTTTTGGTTTGTTTGTCTTTTGGGTGAGTCTTCTAATTTGTGTATGCAGCAGTGGCCAGCCAGAGGTTTTCTCGCATCTCGAAAACCTCGGACTCCTGATTCAGTAGAAAGATGTGAGTCATTAACGTGACCAGCTCTAATCGTTACATCACAGTAGGAACAAAATCTGCTTTAAGACCCATTTTCAAAGACATCAACAGTTCTGTAGTAATGAACTTGAAGTTCAAACCGGATGCGTCGACAGCCACTCAAGAGACCTTAGCATTTGTATGTAAGCATTCCTGGTTGAGCTTGATGTGTCATGCCGCTTAATTAAATTTGCAGTGCTCGGCCCAATGCGTCGCAGATAGACTTTAATTGCTTTACTGTTTAATTGGAGAAATGCATGGCGGTGCGGCTTGACTGGCATTTGTGATTGAAAACATTACCGAGAGTGACTGCTAAGCTTATTTATAGTGCGTCGTCGTTAATAAGCAAATACATACGAGCGCCTCCCGTCACGAGTGTTTTCACAAACACGCCGTAATGAGACGTGTCTGGAAGCGGGAGGGCTCCTTTTCCCTGATTTCCTGTGCAGCTGCGCTGGGCAGATTGAGAATTAGCTGTTAGCGTGCAGAAATTATTACCTGCTGAGCGTGACCCTACTGGCAAAGTACAGCATGAAAGACGCTTTTCAAACGACTCGAGCACCAACCCGGGAAGAATAAAAACAGGGAATCAAGCGGCCACTGGCTCACGCAGACTTTTATTGGCAGCCACTGTCGTGCTCGCGTCTTTCATCCCGTGTCAGCTCTGCTAATAAAGTCGCTCCCTTGCTGCCATGCTAATAAAATCAAAAGGTGGAAAAAAAAAAAAAAAGCTACAACAGGTGGCAAACAAAGGTTAGCCCAACTACTTCGCACATACTGGAGTAAACAAGGGTCACTCCCATATCTCTGTGATACAAAAAAAATATTTGCGTAAATAACAAACTTCAAGAACAATGTGATGCATTTTAGTCCAATCATGATACACTGGAAGAGGATCAGAAAAAGGATGGAATGATACACTAAAATACACTACTCACAAAAAGATAGGGATATTTGGCTTTCATGTGCAAATGTTAAATGTTTCGGTAGTTTTTGCACAAGTTGCTGTTCTCTAATGAGGAGCTTCGAGGCAAAATTCACAACAAGCGTTAGATCCTTCAATCGACCAATCCTGGTTCAATTCGAGCTGGTGTTTAAACAGTCGTCCTCATCGTGCTGTTCACATTTTGACATGCTGAGACCAAGACGACACCTAACAATGGATCAACAGTACCTTGCCATTCTGATGCTTCAAACTGGACGTTCTCAGATGGAAGTGACCCCTGAGCTTAGAGTGACATCAGCAGGTTGCAGCAGAGATACCGCGAGACTGGAAGAGAGTCACAGAAAGATGTAGGAGTGGACCTCTGGCCACATCCCATGCTGATCACCACTACATTCTTAACAATCTGAGAAACCGGATGATGATCGTCACTCAACTCCAGGCACGTTTAAGGGAGGTGAGAGGCACCCAAATGTCACGTCAGACCGTTACAAACCGTTTACATCAGCGTGGTCTGCGTGCTAGACGACCTGCAGGGCTACCTAACCACATTCATTCATTTTTCATCAATAACGTTGTGATGCAATGAAATTGATTACAATAACATTTGATATGTTGATATTCACTCCAATTACAATAAAATAGGTTTTAACTACATCATGTGATACATAAGATTCACTCAAATAATGAGGTCCCCCCAGTATGTCCTTTTAGGCACTCGCGACATGTTCACCGCTGTTGTTTGTCCCAGCCTTCACATCTCCGACTCGCCTTGAAGGAAAGAAATGTGGTGTATGCATGGCTCCCTCCAACCCTAGGCGTTTTTTTATCATACAAAGCACCGCACTCCCCATTCCAAAACAGTCTCAGGGCTTCGATTGTGCTGTCAATCTCGCCAAAATGATGTTCTCATGCCGCTTAAGCCGCTCCTCAAAAGGATCCAGAGCAGCGGTTGCCCTTTTCTTTCAACTCGTCCTGCTTGTTTTGTTTTAATTTCATTAAAAGTTCTCTGCACCCCCGAGGAGGCGCTGGAAGCGTGTTCTCTTTTTCCCTATCTTTTTATTGGATGGACAAAGCTTGCCAAGACTTCTCCTGCCGGGGTGCTTAAGTGCTTCACACTGCATTCAGGTCAAAATTGGATGAAAGTGTCGACAGCAGCGGTGCTTTTAGCGGTTGAAATGTCTTGATGACACAGTGGGTTTGCCCTTGTTTGTTTTACAAACACGCATCTGGTTTATGAAGTATATAGTTCACACTG
Source organism: Hippocampus comes (assembly GCF_001891065.2). NCBI lineage: Eukaryota > Metazoa > Chordata > Actinopteri > Syngnathiformes > Syngnathidae > Hippocampus > Hippocampus comes. The sequence goes on from NW_017805744.1 coordinate 3,280,603, forward strand.
GGAATCTTTGTCTTATCAGCTTCTGGAAGCTTGTTGCTGTTTTTTTATTTTATTTTATTTTTTTTTGTAAAATGGGGTTCTCGGCATCCTTGGCGTCCTTGAGTAAATTTGTAATAAATTATTTATTACCAAATGTTGCCAAAAAAGAAAAGATATATATTTTTGGCAACGTTTAAATTATGTAGGGTGTGTCCGGAGATAGAAATAAGTCATTGAGGCAGAGACTACCCATTAAACTTTTTTTTTCTAAGCCATTTGAAACTGTTTGAAAATAGTTAATACGATTTTATATGCGAACGTATTTATGAGCAAATTACGAGGTTAGCCATGTTGTGAAGTGTGACTTGAAATTGGCACTTAAAAGTGGCGCAAAGGAGGGAAGTGTCTTCCCTTTCAAGTGACTTAATTCATGGGTGGATGCCACGCCAAGCGACAACAACGGCAAGGAGGAAGCGACGTTTGTCAGGTGTGTGGGCGAAGTGCCAGTTGCCAGGCCGTCCAAACAACTCCTCCCCTAATTGCATCACGTCAAGAGATTTGACAGTGATTCATTGGGTTCTTGTGACAAGGCATCTGTGCAGCTGGAAGGTTAGAAATCCAGCTGTGCTGACTTGTTAATGACCACAATGGGTTGTTTACAGAATTTTTAAACTCGTATTAAATATTAATTTTCAATTTAAAATACATGCAATTAGATACTGGTAATTATATTAATTTTAATGTATTTTGGAACACAATCCCGCCTTCACAAATGAAAAAAAATGCATTCCAGAGAACGGATAGATGGACAAAATTAGTAAAAATCACCCCATTTTGAGCTGTAGTGCTTTCTCTTTTAATTTGAAATAAACTCAATTAAATAATGTTAAAAATATAATTGGATTTATTTTTTATGCATGCAAAAACAAATGCCGCCACCATATATTTTTGAGGAGTTATTTTTAAATTAAATATAAATTTAAAACTTTTGTTGACTATGTTTAATTTCGATATTCATTCCAATTAAAATAAATGCATGATTATTCATGAGAAAATATATTTTTAATTTAAAAACGAAATCTCTTACATTTGTTTTATATTTCTATGTATACATTTTTAAATCACACAATTAAAGCGCGGCATTTTTTTCAACTTAAGTATAAATTAGTTATACGATTCAATATTCGAGAGATGACAAATAATTAAAACATATTTTGAAACAATTCTGATTTACTGCTTATTCTTTTTTCTGTTTTCCCATGATGTTTGACAGTTTGACCGGAGCTATTTGTGTTCCACTGTTTCCATTACGACTGCGCTTGACCTTCGAGGTTTCACTGTTTCATGAATTATTGCAGTGAGTTATGCTACTTTTTAGCACTTGGACCTAACAAAGCTTGTTAAGTTGATCATGAGGGAAACTGGAAATTGTTGGCGATGCATTTAATTAAATAGTGGTGTGTGTGTGTGTGTGTGTGTGTGTGTGTGTGTGTGTGTGTGTGTGTGTGTGTGTACCTGTGTATTGTGGAGGCGGTTTATGAGCAAGTATATGCAGAACAACCAGAAAATGGAGATAAGCGAGCGAGGGCCCGCGTTTGAGACCGAGCTGTGCTTAAATGTGCAGCGTTGAATGATTCATCCGCGCATAATGCATCCTACTTGGTCCCGACGTGTGCGCAGTTTAATGCGGCCGCTGACGCAGCCATATTTTAGTTTATTTATCTTGCTTCCACTCAGGTTGGTCGTCGCCATTTGTTTGTGGCGGTGACAGCCAGCTCTACATTGATGTATGGGCAAAGCAGTGGGGGATTTCATCAGGCTGGCTGGGGAAGAATGATGGACTCAAAACACAAACATGTCTGACTGGATTGTTATAGTCCTCAAATATTTGGAGCACAGAGAAGAAAAGGCTTCAACACGTGAATTGATTTGTCCAGACCCAATTACATCATTTCATTAAGCATGTTATGACACCATCTACTTGCATCATTAAGTGGTTTTCCAAACATGTTGTTTTCTTTTCTGTGGTTAATATAAATCGCCTATTGTCAGTCCACACCACAAAACACTCTTGAAATTAAAAAAATCCCAATTTAGTGATTGTCTGAAAATTAAAAATTCGAAATTGTCAAATTGTAAAAGAATTCAGCGCGACGCTAAACATTTATCTCACACACACACACGCGCACACACACACACACACACACACACACACACACACACACACACACACACACACACACACACACACAAGATGAATGAACCGGGTCATCATCATGAAGGTTAAATCTACTCATCATGACCGTAGTTTGCTACTTGTATACTGTGTACCTAATTACATTGTGACCCGGGTGCTTTAGTATTGATTCAGTGCAGAAGAATTAGTCGTTATACAACCACAAAAGTGTAGCCGTTAATGACTCCCTCCTGTTTGCAAGAATGTAAACAAAAAGACTTTACTTTTTACCTTTGTCGACCACATATGAACACTTTGGAACGCGTTTGACCTCTCGCCGCGTTGCTGCGACCATTCGTTGTTTATCTTTGCACGTTTTGGCAGCACAGTGAGAGAAGTGTTGACAGGATTAACGGTGATCGGCTTTGGAAAACAAACACTGATAATGTTTGCGCTCCGCTCCAAATGGAAGTGTAAAACCCCCAGCAAATTACCAACAGCGACATGCGGCTTGAACTGGCCATATCACTGCAAGGAGCCAAGTAAAACTCGGCGAGTGACAAAGCAAATAAAAGCCCACCCACAGCTTAATGGGGCTGTTGAAACCCAACACTCATCATGAAAGATGTTTTGTTTTGGGTTTTTTTGCCCCCTTATTTAAATGACGGCCAATGATAAAATGCCTGCCATTTTCATCGTGGTCGTGTGTGTGTGTGTGTGTGTGTGTGTGTGTGTGTGTGTGTGTGTGTGTGTGTGTGTGTGTGAGAGCAGTATTCATTTTCTTAATGGTATGCAGAAGAAAATTTAAACATCGTCATTTTTAGTCTGATGTGCACAGATTATTAGTCACTATGTTATTAAGAGATAATAGATATTCTACACAGATTAAATATAAAAATCTAAAAACTTTGTAAAGAGGACATCTCCATGTTTTTGAACTCACCACATTTATGAAAGAAAAACTTGCTGGCAGCACCAGTGGCATGTATTTCTGAGATAACAATAGCGATATCGGTAGCACATGGAAAAGTCAAATAATTGGATGCGGTCGAAAACTGTTGGTTGTGACAGAACCTGGCAAAACTACACTTACCTGATTACTCGGCCAGATATCTTGTCAGAAAACGGGAATGCTGGGAAGGGGCGTAGACCCAATTGTGCATATGAACACAATATTTCACCATTTTATATGTGCAAAATATAGGGTTGTCAAAAAATATAAGCAGATGGCTCCTACAAAACACAACTGCTGACCTTACACAGGCTCTAAATACTGTTGTCTGTAGAAAAAAAGTGCCCCCTGCTGGTGGTTTTGGTCTGACATGATTCGTGAAGTCCCCACGAGGTGACCAAAAACCTGGAAAAAACTAAAATAAGATATATGCGATTTGAAGGGGATTTCTGAGTGAGCACGGGCTCAAAAAAAATTTGTGTCCGAAAATCAAATTTTTATGAGATCCATAAATGTGTTTTTTTCATGTTTGAAATTTGGTCCCCGTGGGGCAAATCCTTCACACACCAAGTCCCCACCATGTAGCAAAAACGCGTATGTGTGTGTGTGTGTGTGCGTGTGTGTGTGTGCGTGTGTGTGTGTGTGCATGTGTGTGTGTGTGTGTGTGTTTGTGTGTATTTCAGAAGATGCAGACTATTTATTTATTTATTGAGTGTCATGCTACACGTAGACAATGACAACAACAACTTCATCATCTGTTTGGCCCCGGGCATAAAGAAATAGGGTCATTGCGACAGTTTGCCATCGGTGCGCTGAGTGCACGCACATGCTGACGCTCGTTTCCATTTTAATACGCTGTTTCTGTTTTTTTCGGGGTCTTTGCAGGAGAGAAACAAATACATCGCATTCCAAGTTATTATGAGTTGTGAGTTATTACCGGGGTTCTAAAGGGACGTTTTTGAGCACCAGCCAGTGTTAGTTATTTTCTGAAGTTACCAACCAATCAGAATGTTTACTCTGATGTTTTTTTTTTTTTTTTGCCCACTTAAGCTGCGCTAGTTTGATCTACCCTCCTCACTCTATATCTCTTTGGGTCTTGCGCTGGTTGCACTCGAGACTGTAGTGTGGAATACTGTACACATTGTGCTGCCATTGGGCATATTCAACATCATCATGTGGCATTTCGGCACAGAATTTATTGGAAATGAAGGAGTCACCGTCAGGAGTACAAATGGCTGAGAACAAAGCATAGCGTAGGGCAGGGTTGGGTGTCATTTGAATTTCAATAATTCCAGTTCCAATTTCTTCTTTCTATTCTGGTTCCAAACAGTTCTCAATTCCAATTGTTTCCGTGCTGTCCAAACTATGGCCATTCATTTTTGGCGGCTTTCAGCCTCGAATGCAATAACGTTTGCCTCCCTTGTGCTGTGCTACTTCTTTCAGTGAGGGACAAGACAGGAGAACAGAACAAGTTTGTTCTCATCCCTCACCTCTTTGTTTTCAACCAATCAGACATCCATTGATAGAACCACACCTAAATCCTAAAAATTTTTTTTTTTTTTTTGTAGGTTTTTTTTTTTCAACTATGCATCCATCCATCCATCCATCCATCCATTTTTTAATCCGCTTATCCTCACAAAAGGGTTACAGAACCGATCCCAGCTGTCTTCGGGCAGTAGGCGGGATATACCCTGAACTGATTGCCAGCCAATCACAGGGCGCAGAGAAACAAACAACCATTCGTGCTCACAAGCACACCTGAGGTCAATTTGTTCCATTAACCTCCAATGCATGTTTTGGGAATGTAGACACGGGGAGAAGCTCCACACCAGAAGGCCACAGACCAGATTCGAACTCTGTACTGTGAGGTGGATGTGCTCACCATCGATTGAACTCCGTGTGGAGTTAATATTTTAGCATCGTGAAACCATTTCATGCAACAGTCGACCGTGGGTTGCTCCTGCGTGCAATTGCTCGGGAGACTCTTTAATATTTCATTGCTCTTTCTTCTTGTGCTCTTATTTGGATGCGCTTCATGAACTGTCAAGTTTATTCTTGTTATTCTTTTATTTACATGGGCATGTCTTTACATTTCCGACAGTTTGTTACCAGGCATTCTGATTTGCTCACATCACAATTATCCAGGATATATTCTTCTGAAAAGGGACAGCAGAGGGATAACTATCTGACCATGTTTAATTTCAATATTTTAACTCCAAGAACCTCTTTTACTTTTTTATGTAATTTAATTTACACTTAATCTTGCATTGTTTTTATTTGAATTGCTCCTTCTATACAATTTTTATTTTAATTAATTTACTATGTGCTGTCTTTATTTCCTTTTCTTGTTATCAGGCATTCTGATTTGCTCACGTAAAGGTAATCCAGTATGTATTCTTTGAAAAAAAAAAGATGTTTCACTGAACATGGTAAATTTCAATATTTGAAATCAAACAGCCTTTTTTTTATTTTTATGTGATTTAATTTTTGCATAATCTTGCATTATATGTCTGTTTGATTTGCTTTTTTAATTTTTTTAAATTTTACCTAATTTTTATGTTTATTTCGTTTTTATTATATTTTATTGCATTTAATTTATTTATTAAAATGTAATTGTAGTTCAATGTTTTAATTGTCCTCCAATTTTCTCACACATTCCAAAAACATGTATGGTACTTTAGGTTCAGCAATCACTGTCAACTGTCCCGAGATGTGATTGTGTGTGCAAATGGTGGATTGGCAATGTGTGTCCTGGGATTGTGCGGCACCCAATTCAGGACGTACCTGCCTACGGCCCGGAAACAGCTGGGATAGGCTCCGGTGTGCCCGCTACCCTTGCTCTTTTTCATAAAGACTTTTGAATATAATATGTCATGTATTTATTATTTGTTTGTACAAAATATTATATAGTTAATTTATACTTTTTAAACAACTAATTTGAAACATGTCTTCCTTTCTTTTTTCGATTTCTAGCTTTACCCGGAAATCTTGGGTCAGATATCCCGAAAAATGTTCTCCCATTGCACACACATTGTTTAAAATCTGAAAAATAAATTACTCGTACCATCGCTTTGACTAACACGGGAGATAATGTCTGCCTTGACTCGGCATGGATCCATATTTTAATTCGGACAGTGAACCCAAACTGGTCATCGAGCCACCCTCCACCCCGCTGCCCTACAGGTGAGCTGGCAGGCGATTGATGGAAGCTCATTGTCAGCACACTCGCCGGTGTGTGAAGATAATGGCGGTGTCAGATTCGAAACGCATCTTGGCTCGCTAAGCCGGGAAGATGCAATAATGATCTTTGACTCTCAGCTTCCGCCAGCTGTCGTTCAATTTATCCATAACTTGACGAGATGCTTACTTTCCAGACTGCGCTTGTTATCACGGTGTGTCCTCGCCGACTTGACGGCCACCTTTTAATGGCACAACACTGACATGGAAAATGTGGCAGGTAGCGGAGAAAGTAACAGTTAAGGTTGGAGGAGAGTACATGCAGTATATGGCAAATGGCAGGTGTGACATGTTCTAGTGTGGGAACAAGAGCACTGGGAGAGCTTAACCAGAGATGAAAAATTGACTTCAGATTTGGATCTGCAAAGAAAAATGCTTAATCCAGTCTGTGTATGCTGTTACACTCTAACACTCTAGCCCCGCCCCCCCCACACACACACACACACACATCAAAAAAAATAAATATATACCGTATTTTCCGCACTATAAGGCACACCTAAAAGTCTTCCATTTTCTTAAAAGCTCACGGCGCGCCTTAAAATCCGGCGCGCCTTGTGTATTACTGTAATATGTCGACCTCAAGATGGCTCCTTACTGGTGACATGCTTACAATGTTATAACTTGCTGTTGGTTCAGTGAACTGTGTTGCTGCTTTATTAAATATGTTTTTGTTGCAGCTCCGAAAAAAGGAGCGCTGTGGTGTTATTTTTTTTAAAACACACACTTTATTAATGGTTTTCACAGTCTCAACAAATACAGGTATGTCTTCATCCGTCTCCGTGCCTTCTCCCGTTCGACTCGAGAGGCGTTCTTGACCGGCTCAGAAAAACGTAAATTAACGATTCCTTCATGAAACTACGAAAATTGAAAATAATGCATCAAAACAGAAAATCAAGCGAGGAAATCACAAAATAAATTCTGTAGCCCCACTACAGAATTTATTTTGTGATTTCCTCGCTTGTAAATACAGTACACGACAAAGGAATAAATAACAAACACTTCTGAGAGAGTCCAATCTCCTCCAATTTACTGACATCTGGTCGTTCTGTTGCAGCTACGCTCAAGGAAATGCCAAAATAAATTCTGTCGCGGGCTATAGAATTTATTTGGTGATTTTCTGTTTTGATGCATTACTTATTTTCAATTTTCGTAGTTTCATTTAAGTAATCGTTAATGTACGTTTTTTTGGAGGCGTGCAGGAACGCCTCTCGAGTCTCAGGGAAGAAGAGAAGGCATGGAGACGGACAAAGACGGACCTGTAGCTCTCTCTATCTATCTATCTATCTATCTATCTATCTATCTATCTATCTATCTATCTATCCATCTATATAAAAATATATATATATATATATATATATATATATATGTATATATCGATAGTTATTTACATACTTACTCAAAGTGTGCCTTCAAAGCCTTAATTCTTTGCAGGCCCAAAAACAGAAGTATATAGTTCTAGCTACTTCCAATAATTTCCATTTGATATTTTTGCTGTTTATTTAGCTACTTTATGTCTACATATTCACTTTTCCGGTTTCATGCAGCTCCTGAAGCCCTTTTCAAAATGAACTTAGCTGGGTGCAGCACTTCGTCACCAATGTGATGTGGGATGGAGAACACTGAATGGAGCAGTAAATTTCCTTGTTGTTGTCTTGTTTTGCTGCAAAATATTGAGTCATTCTGATCAAAAAGTCATTTTCTTCGCCGGTGTCGCATTAAAGTACGTCACTTCCCGGTTTGTGTTCCGTAGCCAGTCCACCTGACCGGCTACCTGTATTCACAGTATTAGGAATTAAATTAGTACATGTATTCCATTCCTCCCCAAGGCAGCTCACTTATGTACGTATATGTCACCGTGATGTTCTATCTGGCGGGGGACGGTGCCTGCTGATGAGACATTCGCTTTGCCTGATTTCCACACCCTCCCATGTAACAGACAACCCTCCAAATTTAAGCATCTCAGCAAGCTCCAATGTGGAGTTTTCATGTCCTCCCTGTGCCTGTGTGGAGGTTCTCCGGGCACTCTGGTTTCCTAACACATCCTAAAAACATGCATGGCATGCTAATGTAACATTCTATATTGTCCCTTGGTGTGAATGGTTGGTTTTGTTTTTGACCTGCGATTGGCTGGTAACCATATCAGGGTGTACCCCGCCTACTGCCCAAAGGCAGCTGGGGTAGGCTCCAGCATGCCCACGACTCTCGTGAGGATGAGCGGCTCGAATAATGACTGGTTGAAATCTTTGGCGGCACTTGAGTTCCATCCATGCAAACATCTATCAAATAGAACTGAACTTAGCAAACACTCACTTCAAGGTCAGGCAGAAGAGTAGTATAAGGATGGTTCTGCTCCTTTGTGTACACCGTTTGTCCCAAACTGCAAGTGGACCGTGACATTGTTGTCACTGCATCATTTTAAGATGATGTAGTGATGTTATGCGGGGAGACTGCATTAATAACTGCTGACTTTATGGCCGATCAGCAACGGATTGATTGCAAGCGTCTGGCTTCGGACTCTTATCTGCTGTGATTAAAGGCCAAATGACAGGAAGAAACAGAGTCTAGTGTTTGGACAAGTTTATCAGCGGCGGCGTCCCATCACGACGGCCATCAATCATCTAGTCCCCACTTTGCTTTTTGTTGTCATGTCAACGGAATGCTGAATGGCCTCCCGGGATGTGAGAGGGCGGGATTGAGATGACGGAGGAAGTGACAAGTTGGGCTAAATTGCAATCGATTAGCTTCTTTGAGCCTCTTTTCTCAGCGAGGTAAAGAGACCACCAGGAGTTGTGGCCCAGCACCAAATGAGGGAGATGTCACATGCTCGCTATTCACATTGCATCCCTCCTCCTCCTGCTCACCCGCCTCGTCCTCACGAGCCAAAAAATCTGCACACTTGCGAATCTTGACTGCACACTTGCTGCGAGGCTCCACTATAAGGACACATTCAAATTTACTCACCTTCAACTGCAAAGCGGCCCAAGAGTGGTCCAACATCCAGTCTATTCTGGATCTGTGACTGAATGTAGTACAACAAATGAGATCTCGGAATCTGGTCTACTATGATTGGAGCTAATGTCAGTTTGCATTTTAGCTCCAATCCTGAGCATATTTTCCTTGACATTTAAAGATCAATTTCGATTTGACTGGGTGGGCAAAGCCACTTTTTTAAATTAACCTCTTTAATGGAAGGAAGGGAGTGAGGAAGAAAGGATGGAGAGTAAGTTGGGTGGAAGGAAGGAAACAGTTGAAGGGATGAAAGAAATAAGGGATGGAAGGGTGGTTGGAAATTAAGGAAGAAAAGATTAAAGGAATCAAATGTAAAGGGGGGAAGGAGGGAGGAAATGAGGTCAGAAAAAAGGAAAGAAACAAGGATGACATGAAACAAAGGAGGCAAAGATAAAAATGTGGACAGATGGTATGCATGGAAGGGAGGAAGGCAAGTTGGAAGGAGGAAGGATCTCGGGGGGAAAAAAGGAATGATGTAAGCTAAATTAAATGGAATCAAGCAGGAAAGCAAAGGATGATGTGAAAGGAAAGAAAAAAATCAGGAAAAGATAAACGAAGGAAGGAAAGATAAATGTTAATTAAAAAAGGAAGAAGGGAGCGATGAAGGAAAGAAGGTAGGCATGGTAGGCACAAGCGTAGATGAGTTGGTGGGAGGGACGAAAGATGTTGGAAGGATAGAATGTAAATTGAATGGAAAGAATCAGACAAGGAAACACGGATGTGTGACAGAAATAAATCCATGTTGGTCTGAAAGGAAGGAAGGAAAGAAGAAACGATGGAGACTTGAAAGTATGAACGGAAGGAAGGGAGGAAGCATGTGAAAGGAACCAAGGAAGGAAGGAAGAGATGAGGCAGGGAATGGGTGGGGGAGCATTGAATGAACAATGGAATTAAGGTTGGATGAATGAATGGAAGGAAGGAAAGAAGGAAGGATGTAGGGGAGGAATCTCGGATGGAAGGAAGATGGATATGATGGAAGAGCCGACAGTCATTTGAAGGAAAGCAGAGAGGGAGGAAGGAGTTCAGTTGCACTTTAAGTCCCTGTTTAATGGTGACGGCAGAAGTGTCCGGAAAGGCGCAGACAACTGTCGTCATACAGTATGAGGCCAACTTTCTACTCTTTGATTACCTCCTCTCCCCATTACCTCCTCTCGCCCCCCTCTATCCCTCACTGTCTCACTTGCGCTCTCTCTCTCTTTTACTTTTGCCGCATCAATAACATTTGAAGAATCACAAATATTTCATGGGTGCACTGCTGCTGCTACTGCTGGATAAAGTCCATCAACTTGAATGGATTCCATCAACTTGCCGCATGATTTGCATTTCTTAAAGCGGGCGGACGGCATGCATTATGCAGCAGCGGCAATGCATTCTGCATAAATCCACTAGGCGGAGTCCGTATTTCACAATCTAAACTTTCGCAGGTTTGCTTACCCGCACGAGGAGTAGGCGGACAATTACGGCGAGGCCTGTTTCATCGAGCGCCGTCATGTGTGCGGTAAAAGGCTTTGATTGACGGACTTGCCTGTGATTTGAGAGAGCAGAGCTGAGTTCACCTCCTTCTTGCTGGTCTCTTCATTAGGTACACAATTGAAAACAAGAGATGAAGTGAAACGTCTGCCTAACAAAGTCAATCTTCTTTGGTCAGACATGGTTAGAATCACCATCTTACACAACAGAAATAAATAGGGTGACTAGAAATGATCCAGTGTAAGGAAAGTCAACGGCACATGTGCATATGGCATATCTGCAGGGCTTTATCACACGTTTATGCAAGAATTTTTGACTTTTTGAATTTTTCACAGGCAATCAATATAAGCACAACATACACACACTAACACAGTGTGTATACAATATAAAATCATATTGTAAGTCAATAAAAGGCACTATGGAATGACCTAACCCCGAAATTTACCGTATTTTTTTGCACTGTAAGGCGCACCTAAAAGCTTTCAATTTTCTCAAAAGCCGACAGTGCGCCTTTCTTGGACGTAGTATTTTAAATGTTCTGTGAAGTGCTTTGTTACAGCTGAGAGCGTAATCTCCCAATCTTTGCTCCTGCCCGTTCATTTTTAACCTCTCCATTTTTTTAGTCATTTTATATTTTTAAATCTCCCTGTTTATATTGATTGAACTAAGTTTTCTGCTTTCTTTTTCGTAAATAAATAAATGTGTTTTTAAGTCCATGAAGAGCACAAACATAGATGCGCACACTTGCAGATGAGGCCATGTAATGGGATTTTAAGAGTCTGGAGCCTTAATCTGCAATAGTAACATGAGAGTAATTGGCAGGCGGGTAAAACACAATGATAGATGAAAGAAGTAAGGCTTTCAATGGAAAATTCTAGCATATGACACATGAATCACTTTCACTCTAATTTGTGCATCCTCTTTAACTTATCTTGCAGAAATTACATGTGATTTAAAACTTCAACATGCCTGGATTAACCAGTAAAGATGTTCGGGTTGAGTCACATTTCTTGAGCTTCTATTTTAAAGTGTTTACATTTACGCAAAAACAAAAACAAAAAAAATGCCATTTGTGGATTTTGTTGTGCTTCCATTCATCAACCATCCATTTCAAGTTGTGGGCAGTTGACCCAAGATGCTGTTTACTAACCGATAAATTATTTATGAGTGGATAATTTATGTTTTTGTATCAGATATATTGGATTTACTCACAGATATATGACTTGATTAACAAACAAACAAACAAATATTTATTTTTTGTTTGGTTTTTAATAATGTAATGCATAATATTGTACTACATAAGTGGAAATAAACTAATATCTTCAATTTATTTTATGTAATAATCATGTATATACTTTTGAAAGCATGTGTTTAATAAATATAGCATTTATTATATCATTAGTTTTATTAATTATTTGCTAAAATACAAATAAATAAAATTTAATTGAATAAAATGTAAAAAATACAATATTTTAAGTACACCTATATACAAATAATTCTGATGTACATCATTTAAAAATATAAAATACTTTATAAATTCATAGATATACATATTCATAAATCCACATATATATGGTATTATACTAAACATTGAATACATATGTAAATAACTGAAAAGAAATACACGTTTCAGCCAATCCTACCTTACATGTCTTCAGATGGCTCAAAAAAATAAATAATTAAAAATAGGTGGGCACTGAACTCTCAGAATTGATTCAGGCAGTTCCTCATTGGCTATTTGTGTCATTACTTCATAACCTCTGTATAAATTAAAATTAAGTATTTTACTCTGTTGGCTAGTTGATAATTAATTAATTAAGTAAGTAAGTAAGTAAGTAAAGTTTGTTGTTTTTACTTCCTTGAAATACATTTAAATGTATTGATTGATTTGTGTCTGGGTACCAAAATATATCCCAGCCGTGGTTATTTTTATACACAAAATTGATTTCAGAAAAAAAAATACCCAACGTCAAACACAAAGCATACCTGTAAATAACTGAATAGTTATTACACTGGTTTTATTTCAGTACTTTAGTTTAATTTATTTTTTTTCCCCCACAGTTCACTAATCGCACCACTGAGCTGATTCTCTCCATGATTCTCCACGTGCTAATAGCATCCCTTGTCTGTGCTTTATTAATGTAACAATTTTCAATACCTTTTAAACGCTGGTTTATTGAATGCGTCACGAGTTGCATAATCTTGAATCACAGTAGCTTTGGTCGTAACAGTCCAAACTAAGAGCTGGCCCTTCGTAAATATTAGCTGTCGCGTATATGAGTCAACCTAATGCAAAGTACAATATTTCCCTCAGCTCTTCATCAGGAGTCCCCAATATTCATACGCAGTAAAATTTATGCATAGAAACGCCAAGTGATGTGCCTGATGAAGGACTTGAGCGATTCAACTGAGATGGCGCAGAATGAAGATGACACATTGGCTGATTTATCATTCAGATTTGAGCGGATTAAAGAGACCAAGGGGGGTGGGGGAGAAGAAGTTAACTTTATTTTTAATTATGCATTCAGACATTATTATTCCATCCGTAATGTCACATCACTTCCCAGGAGAAGCCTCATTCAAATTTAATAACGGGACAGAGAGAGACGTTTTTTTCCAAAGTAATCATATGGCACTGAGACTGCGCGGACACTTGAACGAGCACAACGTGCACCCTGGATTTATTTATTATTATTATTATTATTATTATTATTGTGGATTTTTTTTCTTGTCATTGTTTATCCCTTTTGTGCAAGGTGGTTGTCATGGAGAACTGACAAAAGTAGTGATCGCTTTCATCATATGATGTGACATGTATATCAGAGCTGCCACAAACTAGTTTGCTCGTTGACGAATCACCAACAGTGGTCGCGATTAGTCAACTAATTGGATCATATGTAAATCGTGACATAACATGCCAGCAAGCAGCTGCTCTGGTAATAACCATCATTTAGCTTACATCTTGAATTCTTTAAGGTATGTCCATATTAATAATGAAGACAATTAAGATGAGAGTGCATTCAACTTTGATTAAACATTGTAGCTTGTCCCATCATTTCTGATATGCTTATAAATGATGGTGCAACTTAAATTGAAGTCGATACCGCGGCCTGAAAATTACTCGCTCTCAATTTTTAGTGCATTAAAATGGAATCGAGAACTATACCGAGTGCAGCGTTGCACTAATACTGTGAAACTATTTATAAATACAAAAAGGGTTGACAAAACTGAAAAATTATTATTCAAGATGGCAAACGGCCCTCTTGATACTTCGTTTGTGGTGAGTGGTGCTTTGTTGACGGACTCTGGTGGATTTGGCCAGAGGGGGTATTGCTCAGTTCTACAAGTGTCGTGTGGAATGGCAAAAGCTCTCTTATTTCGCATCAGGCCCATCCAAACACATCATATGTGACTCCCGCTTTAATTGTGGGCAATTAAAGTGCAAATCCTCGTTTGTCATCTTGTCAGCTGAAGCAGAGACAATAGTGTGACGCTGAGTCTCTTTCTCTCGTCAAGCCTGGCAGAGATTTTCACAATGCTCTCAAGTCCCGCAAGTCCAAACAGTAAGCAGCCAAGTGTGGAGTACAATCCTTGTTCAAGTTGAACCAGTGCAATGCTTCAGAGAGCAAACTCGTAGAACCTCTCTAATAAAAAAAACCCCCCCCCCCCCCCCCCCCCCCCCGTTGGTGCTGTTCCTGAGAGATCATCTAAAGTGAGTTAAGAGATTTGTTTCTAAATACTGTACATGTTTGAAGATAATTGCAGAAAACGTGCAAAAACTGTTTGGCTTCTGATCGGCTGAATAAAATTTCTGAGTCAATGCACAAAAAAGTAACTCATTTTTAGATGGTGTCGTTTTGCCTCTTTTCTATTGTTTCGTCAGCAAAAACGTGAATTCCCTTCATTATTGGCTGCTAATAAAGGAGCTCCTTTTCACCGCTAAGCCTTCAAAAGGTCACCTAGATAAAGCCCGTGCAATTATTATTCTCTTGGTTTCACTTGATAAGCAGCACACACATCACACCAGCCTCAAACCATTAAGTTGCTTTTAGATATATGACTGTAAAGTGCGTGCACAACTCACTCTCTTAATAACCATGCACACTTACGGCTTGTTAAATATAAAACAACAATGAAACTAAATTGGCAAAAGTGTTCACGCTATTCACCTCCTCCTCACTGCCAGACTTATAATAGAACTCTTCCAATCGGGTTATGGCCAAAGCCCTTAACGATATGTGCTTGATAAATAAATAATGGCCACTACTTTGAGTTAATGTTTTATTGTTTCCCCCTGATGTGATTATCGGCAAAGCCATAAAACACAACATGCTACTCGCCCAGCCCATGCCCAATATTCACTCCCGTCCAAATGTATTGGACCAGTTAGGCCACTGGTTCTCCAAGTACCACCTCCTAAAATACTGGGCTTCCCAAGTACCACCATAATAACCAAGATTAAGATTTGGTAGCATTGTAGGCCAAACGTATATTTTTCATTATTCATAGTCGTCAACTGCAAGAAGCTCTCCACTTGCAGATGATGTAAAGCTGTCTGCTGTAAAATGGGCGGATGGAGTCCGACTTCCAATCCCAGTGTGTGTGACAACCTTTCCCCCATTTATTTCTAAAACAAGTCAGGGGATTTGATGCACACTGTTGTCATTATATTTCATTCAGATATATGACATCCACCACACATGCCTAAGCATCGATCAAATCCATCAAAATCGCGTTACACCCCCTCCGCCACAAGTTAAACCGTCTTTTAGCTGGTCGAAGGTCTAGTCTACTTTCTATCACCTCGGTCTGCCAAATTCCCCAATACGGTAAAAGAAATTTGACCTGACATGAAACTGAAGTTGTGGCAGCCTTTACACTGAGTGCACACGTGTGTCTACAAAAATAGAGCCCTCTAACTGTACAAAGCATACATTTTGTCTGCCAATTTAAAATACGGAGGAGATCTTTTATCCTTTAAAATAGTGTACACCCAAAACAGAAAAGGAGTATGAATTGGAATGTTGTAGACATGCCAATAAATCAATCCTCACAGTTAAACCCTATAGAGCATGCATTTTTAAAGAGCTGAAGATCGCTGAAGGGAATAACTCCTTCCGCAAACAAACTAAATCTTCAGTGTTTTATATGTTTTCGTCGATAGAAAAACAAAATAACCTATTCCAATATTTTGGATGGCAGTGTAGCTGCTTACCAACACGGTAAATGAAGAGGTGCTAATCAGAGAGCAGAGTGAGGTGAAAGGCGTGTTAATGAACGTTAATGAATGAAGGTTAATATGCAGTTCGCTCAGTCCCTTTTCTCCACTGTGACTCCCGTGACTTTTGTGTTATTGCTGATTAGCAGCGCTTGCGCGGCATTAGCCGGTTAAGGAGCCATTATTGCCCGGCCCCTCGATGGTGGATGTCAGGGAGAAGAAGCCGGAAAGTCATAAAGGGAGGACAGGGGGTTAGCAATTAGCTTACTCTGCTGACTCGTTAAACAGGGTGGCGTCGTTTGATGGTATTCTCTGCTTTGAAGACCACACTTAAATGTCTCTATTTACTCTTACAATCATGCTTGTGGAGGCTCTCAGTCGTACAGGAAAGTTCCATCGTAGAAAGGGTTCTGTCAGTCGTCATCTGTACCTGTGGGTAAAAAACAAAAAAAA
>NW_017805744.1:3302026-3377874 GCF_001891065.2 Hippocampus comes
TTTTTTGTTTTTTTTGTTTTTTACCCACAGGTACAGATGACGACTGACAGAACCCTTTCTACGACTCTTACAATCATCCAAAAAGCAAAAAATAAATACTTCTTAGCCAGAACCACATAAGTCTTGTTCAGTTAGCTTTCTTGCAGCATGATAAAAATTAGGCCTCATGTTACCATGCTATAGTTTTTCATCTGTCTAATAATACAAGCAAAGCATCCGCATAGTCAAGCCCCCAAGCTTGAAAAGAACAATAGACCAGAAAAAAATGTTGCAACGATTAGTTATCTAGCTAGCCTCATTGGCTTCGCTTGTAACACTACAGTTTTAACTATGCCTGAAGTTAGCATGATATTGTTTGTTTGTTTTTTGCAACTAGTACATGAGACCAAGATTTCACATTGAGTAAGTTGTGAGTAAATTTGGGATTGTGATTATTTCAGTATACTTTACGTAGCGTAGAGTACATTTTGTGACAATTTAGTTTGGCAGTGTGCTGTTTGAATGCCAAAATATGTGCCTTGGTTCAATCAATGTTGGAAAACACTGGAATAGATTCATTTCTTACTTTACAAGTGCCTGGTGCTTGTGATTAGTACAAGCTATCTTATCCTTGCCTTACTAGTCGTAATTTCCAATCGCTCTGCAACCGATCTTGTACGTTCGAGAGGGCATCGAGTTGATTTTGAATGAATTCTGATAGCCGGTACTCCGGGGTGCAAATCAGTCGACATGTTTTGGCCGTGGCTCGACTAGATTCAAACAGATTTTCCGTCTGTCGAGTGTGAATCTCCCGTTGGCATCTCCAAGTGAGCTAATGGAATTTTCCACGAGGGGCCCTTTCTCACATGAACACGCTCAAGCACAAGCCGATAAAGCCGGTGGAGAAGGAAAAACTTGTCAAGTGTGTGAGCACAGCCGAGCGTGGAGGGGCGGGGAATGCAGACATGTCGTGGATATTCTCTGAGACCTTTCAAAAGACTGAAGACAATTTTTGTGCCCAGCAATCACTTGACACATTTCTTGTGTGTGTGATGACCGAGTGTCGCTAATTGCACGCTCCCAACACTCAAGTGCATCCAGCGTGCTCTGATAAATTGATCTTTGCAGGACAGGCGAAGAATAGTGTGTTTTCGGACATGGTCTCGAGTAAATTCTTTGGTAATCTTTGTTGGTGGATTTATTTTTATTTTTTATGCTAATGCCAAATGCTAATATAATGGCAAATACGGCATTTCCTTTTTCTTTTCGGGCATGGTCCCGAGACATTTTTGTTTGTCTACTAATGACAGACATGCCTAATAGGTTTCACGTTGCTCAGTGAATCTGGCTTTGTAGGTAAATGTGTGATATTCCATAAATATCCAAAATTGCCCCATAATGGCTGTTCAAACCATCATGTGAAACCTACTCTTTTGACTACCGGTAATTTTTTTTAAATTACTGTGTAATGTCTGACACAAATGACCTTAAAATTGCTTCTTCAAGCTGAAATGGCTGACTTCCCGAGTCTTTTTCGAGCGTGGACTTATGAGACGTTTTGATGGGTTCACCAAACTTCATGATGCAGAATTTTCAATTGAGTACAAATGGCCACAATGCCACTATAATGAAAAAGTGGAAGGCTTCCTGTGCCTTTTCCGGATTGATCCCTTGGGACTTTTTTGTGGGTCTACTCATGATAGATTTGTGATGATCCATGAATATTCAAAATTCCATTACAATAGCTGTTTAAACCACAATGGGAGACTTCCTGTTTTTTTCAAGCATAGCCTATTGAAACTTGTTTTCTCTGCTTTCTCATGATAAACATACCCACCAAATTTCATGCTAATAAGTGACACTGGCCTCAAGGGCTGAATTTCCAAATTAACATGCAAACATGTTTTTTTTCCTCCCGTGTCAGACCCCGATGCGTTACTGTTGACTGAAGTCACTATTACAGAGTGTGAAAAATTCATTAATTTGTTTTGGTTCTCTTTTTTCCTTTTATGCTTCCCTTGATGCAGGTAAGTTTTGTTTCTTTAATATTATTCCGCCCTCTCAGCATTCTCACAAAAATGTTGTAGCTTTAAAATGAGAAAATAAATACTTTCTGCTCTCTTCTTAGCTGTCTTGAACGGGTTAGTGGCGCAGCACGCACTCACACACACGTGTGCACAAACACATCCTCACACACACACGTGCGCACACACTCACTCTCTCACCCACTCTCTCTCACACACGCACACGCACACACACACACACACACACACACACACACACACACACACACACACACACACACAATAAATATCAATGGCAACCCACTTAAACTCTAATTAAAGAACTCCATCTTTGGTGCTTGTTCTACGCTTGCTTGCTGCAGAGAGAACATTGGGGTCCTCTGTTGCCATGGCGACCGTTGTATCGGTTTGAAATTGCGGACATGATTTTGTTGCCTTAAACGTCGCCCAAAAATGTCTCATGTTTTTACATGCGCTTTGCTTTCAAACTTGACACACACACACACACACACACACACACACACACACACACACATAAAATGTGCATGATTCCACATTTTTTTTTTTTTTTTAATGAAAAACTTTTGTGAGAAGTGCTCTCATTAATCATATGATACGTAGTGATAGTAGTATAATAGTGTGCCATGAACTTCCTTGGACTGTGGATTATTTCTGCTAGCGGCGGAATGACTCAGTGTTATAGTGGACCGTCTCCCAAGCCAGAGGTTGTGGGTTTAACTCCCTCCTCCTGTTACCATTGAATGTCCTTGAGATATGATCCCGAACCCCCAGTTTCTCCTGATTATGTGTCATCAGTAGGTCAATGAAGAGTCAGTGTGAAGCACCGGGTAGGTGGAAAAGTGCTGCACAAGTGAAAGCCTATTTACCAATTCACTAGTCATTTTGTCTATTTCTAATGTGCAACGTGTTCCTTGCCATGGGTAATTAGCAACTGGAGCGATTGTTTAATCGGGACATATATGTGTATCTGTGCATGTTTAAGTGTGCAGTAGATTGTTTTGGACAGCTGATTATTTCTAGGTATTAAGTGTTTTTCTATTGCATATGTCATGGACTTTTTTCTTTTAATTGTGGATTATTTTTAGTCATTCTATTCATTTATAGTATGCAAGGAGGTACTTAAATATTAAACAACTGTCGAGATGAGCTTTTATCATTATATATACATTGTATGCAGGCATTTACCCATGCGTGACCTCAGCGGTAGGCGTGCCCCGAGTTGTGCGTGAGTACTTTGCAGGGGGGATGCGAAAAAAATTTCATGATTTGTTTCCAAAATCAGCTCAAGTCTCAATAAAGCGCGGATGACTGATGAAATGTAAATGAACTTATAATGGGGCTGCAAAAAAAATTAAGTGTTTGACGACATTTTCAAATTTAAGGAAGCAAAATAAAAATATTTTCATTTAAATATCAACAGGAGAATCAACATGAGTCAGGGGGTACAGGTAGATTAAGCCTCTTTGGGACAAATAATTAAATAGAAGACTTGAGCTAGTGTCGCTGTGACCTTTCCTCGTGGCTCCGCATCTTCCTATCTCTCTCAGCACCCTGACACACATATCTAGCTAGAACCAGTTAAGACCGCGGAGTCATGCGTTGTCATGTGGGCTCGGCACAGCTGCCCTTCTGCGAGGGTGTGGCCCAAGGAGTATAAAGAATGAGAACCATTTTGGACAGATTAGACCTTCTGATGTTGCAGAATAAGGCTGCATGGCCATGTCTCGAGCTTCCTGATGTTCATTAAATTGTTCAACTGATAATATGCAGTCTTCTGGTCGTTGCCGTTCATGTCATATTGGAAGCATTAAAGATAAAAGACCGACTGGAGGGTTCTTGCAGAACTTTACAGTGTACAGTGAACTAAAACATGTTGAGGTTATTCCTTGTTTTTTTTTTTTTGTTGTTGTTTTTTTTGTTTTTTTTTGGTTTTGTTTTTAAATTTCTATTGTGCAAGGTGGTGATCCTGAGTATCTGATTATGATGAGGAGCGACTGTGTTAATCCTGTAACACATCCGTTGCACAAGCATGTGAGTGATGTGCCGACCTTTTTTGTGGATTATTTCTCGTTGTTCCTCTTTATTTCTACTGTGCACTGTGACGGTCTTCTGTTGCCATGGTGATCGTTGGGTTGTTTTGCAAGTGAGGCCACTCTCTCGCCTTTCACGCTGCTCCAGCTAAAAAAGATGCTTGTATGAACTTTGCCTTGAGACTCAGGACAGACAGACACGCGCACACGCACACACACACACACACACACACACACACACACACACACACACACACACACACACACACACACACACACACACACACACACACACACACACAGTCTAGTCGCAGGAACAACACTGACTCACGAACCATACCACGAATGCCGTCATGTAGTTCCAGGCTTGGCGTGGTGTTTAGCATTCCGAACACGTTTGAATCCCCGTGTTGCCGAGGGTTGAGCGGAGGTGTAAAAGGTGAGTGTAAAGGGGTGCATTCGCTTTGTTATATAAGCCCAAATTGACGTCGATGCTGCTTTCTCAAATCCTGGAGCCATATTTTATAGATAAAAGCCTTGTGTCACATGGAAACACAAAGGGGAGATATCAACTACTGCATTCTCGGACAGAGAACAAAAGTGAAATAGGTGCATAATATACAATTCTAAGGATCTGCATCATAAATCAGCTAACTTGGTGTACTGAACTTGAGTATGAATCAAATCACTCGTAGTCTGACATACTTGACTTGTGGTGTTAAGAGGGCCCGAGCACAGCCCTCAACGTCTTGGATTTGGCTTTGGGAATCTTGGATTTGACAAGTGCTTAAGTGGATCGACCACTGACGCCACAGCTTCTACCTGAGCCAGGAAACTCCCAGAAGGACTTATTTGCTTTACCCGATTTTTCCGTGGCATTTCCCAAGATCTGACCCACGGTGCCCTCGGGCCACACCCCCACTTGAACCTTCAGTTATACTCAATAGCCAGCCTCAAGTCCTTTCCATAATCAGAGGCTTTGCTGCAAGCCTTCCTGCATCCTTCAGGGAAAAGCCGCTTCCCACTTTGTGAGGTGGCCATCTCTTTGGACACGACTGTGGCAGCAGGTAGGCGGTCCCTTGTGGTCCCCCACACCCCACTTGGAAGCGACTTCTCATTGACATGACGTCTCCTGGGGACGTCCAAAATGAGTTCAGCTTTGAGGTTGCAGGTAGTGCATGGACTTTGTCGATGTACGATTTTCTCCACTCTACTGGTCAGATGTTTACACAAGCGTGTTTTTTTTGTTTTTCACTTTTATGAGTTTCTTAGTGATGGCACGATGTACAACCGGTGAGCACATCTGCCTCACAGTGCTGTGATAGAGGTTTCGAATCCGGCCCCAGCCTTCCTATGTGGAGATTGCATGTTCTCTCCATGCCTGCCTGGGTTTTTTTTTTTCCCTCCGGGTACTCCAGCTTCCTCCCACATTCCATAAACAAGCATGGTAGGTTAAAGGAACACTTCAAACTGTCCCTAGGTGCGAATGGTTGTTTGTCTATTGTGTGCCCTGTGATTGACCGGCAACCATTTAAGGGTGTACCCCACCTACTGCCCAAAAGGAGCTGCGACCCTTGTCAGGATAAGTGGATCAAATTATGCACGGGTGGATGGATTTTCTTGCATTATTTCTTAATGTCAGTGCAAGACCTCTATTGGTATTATTTCTAAAGTGACTCGACAAGCTCTTCCTTCTCACTACCCGAATAGTCAAACAAGTCATCATAAAGCTCTCTGGTTTAAAACTAAAAGACCCAGATTGATTTTGAATGCAGCATTTAAAAGGCCAAATCGTTTTCAGAAGAAACTACTCACCAACTGTAGCATTTTATGGCTAAATATTTCAATGCCAACTATAGCTTTTCAATGTCAGATACTCGCAAAACATCAATTTTTAGCCAATAATATTTTGACTTTAAAATACAAGCACAGTAAATCACTTTCAAGGAAAACTGTTGCAGTCTAAATATTTAAAAAAAAAAAAAAAAAAAAAAATCCAGCATTTTAATACAGCAATGGTAGTTTGAGTGTAAAAAACAAGTTAAACAATTTTACAGTAAAAGATGGCGTATAAATAATACAAGCAACAATGCAACATCTTATGTCAAAGTATAACATTTTGAGTATAAAATATAAGCAAAATGTAGCATTTCTAGATTGAAGTGTTGCATTTTAAGGCAACAGAGTATTCTGAAATAAAGCAATTGTATATTGTATATTGTCAAGGCCATATTGCCAAATCCGAGCGAAATACTTCCATATTTGAAGGCAACTCACAGAATCTGGAGTGTAAATTACGACAAAATCAAGAAATTTTGAGGCAAAAGCAAGTATTTTGATCCTATTATACAAAATGAATCCAATCCGATGTATGATGTGTGGCGGGATACATGGTGCTTTTGTTATTTTACAGTAAACATACAGCATCAGACATGAAAGGCAGACATGATATCACGTGACATGACTAATTGTGAGCATTATGCGTGTTGACAAGCGATGAAAGCAAACACAAGTTGACTGTGTCATTGTTGTTATTTGCCTCTAATTAGACATTGTGGACCCTCATCTTTTTCTTTGCATTCATGTGTCACATAAGAATGAATTATGCATGATGTTGAGCATCGTGTAGTAGAATTTAGTGTCTTTATTTATGAAGAAGCACTTTCGTGTGTGTGTGTGTGTGTGTGTGTGTGTGTGTGTGTGTGTGTGTGTGTTTGGACCAGCACATCTTGTCTTAATTGCATAATTATTTAAATTAAAAGATTCTCAATCATTCTTATTTTTTTAAGACACTCTGGCTGTGTTGAAATAATAAAAGGTTAGAGATTTGCAAGAGTTTACAGTATTTGTTTTAAAAGGTGTTTTCCAATTGTCATCACTGTTCCTTAAATTAGCTTACAATGGCCCGTTGAACACCATTGAAAAATGCATTTTTCAGCCCTGCATTTATCTTTTAAAGCAGGGGTGTCAAACTCGGTTTTGTCGCGGGCCACATTGTACTTACTGTTTCCCTTGGAGGGCCGTTATGAATTTTGGGAAACCATATAAATGTTTAATCCCCTCCATATATTACATACACAGTGCACAACAAATTGATCAATAACTAGTTTTACAATCAGAAGTCAAGAATAATGACTGTTATTGTGGATTACATATGACAATTTGAAATTTTGGTTCAGACTTCAGCAAGTATCATGGAACTTGACATGCTTGATTTGCTTTCGCGGGCCACATAAAATGCTGTGCCGGGCCAGATCTGGCCCCCGGGCCTTGACTTTGGCACCTGTGTTTTAAAGCGACCGTGATCCTTGATGCTGAGATTTCAATTGTCACTAGGGGCCTTCAAGCTCTGCTAATTTTATTTGTCTACCATATAGCAATACTCCCTAAATTTACATTCATTCATTCATCTTCCGAACCGCTTGATCCTCACTAGGGTCGCGGGGGGAGCTGGAGCCTATCCCAGCCGTCTCCGGGCAGTCGGCGGGGGACACCCTGAATTGGTTGCCAGCCAATCGCAGGGCACACAGAGACGAACAACCATCCATGCTCACACTCACACCTACGGACAATTTAGAGTGTTCAATCAGCCTACCATGCATGTTTTTGGAATGTGGGAGGAAACCGGAGTACCCGGAGAAAACCCACGCAGGCCCGGGGAGAACATGCAAACTCCACACAGGGAGGCCGGAGCTGGATATATATATATTAAAAAAATCCTGATAGCAATACTCCCTAAATTTACAGCTATTCAATATTTTGGTATTCAGGTACCCTTCTGAAAATGAATCGAACAATCAGGTATTCAGGTACACATAATATATGTATTTGCCTGTATAAAAAACAATTATAAATAATGAATCAACCTAGGCAGAAAAGATGTCTTGACCATTTCTTTGAGCCAAGATAATCAAATTAATTCACCCCTAATACCACAAGGGAACACGTATCTTTTTATCTGTAAAAAGAGAGAGAGAGAGAGAGAGAGAGAGAGAGAGAGAGAGAGAGAGAGCGAGAGAGAGTATTTTAACCATTCAGCATTCTTTTTTGGAAAGGTGAATTTTATTGTAAATGAGATTGGGTATTAAAAGAATCTCATAGCTGGAAGTTGCTTCCGTGAGGCGCCTATTTATTTCAGATTTAATAATTTGGCATCATGTTCTCTCCAGCGCACGCCTCGTTTGAGAATGTCGCATCCCATCCTGGCTCTGCTGCTGCTCCTTCGGCTTCCTATCGGGCTTTCAATTGAGAGAGCGAAAGTCACAAGTAGTTTAGGTGCTGAACATAGAGGGAAATTGAAATGCTGATATAAGGAGTAGCCTGGGAGAAGATAGAGGAGCTACAACAAACCGCTGGAATTGCACCGCTATGATGAGAAGGCGAGACGGATCTGCTCCGACACGGGGGGGAGGAGGGGGTTGGTACCTCCAGCAGCCAATCAGGAAGCTCATTGGATTCCTTGTAGTCTTTGTTGCAATCTTGATTCAACGTCAACAGCGGCCTTATGAATGCTTCCTTTCCACATCATCACCTCCGCATTGTGAAGGGAGTGAAATACATGCCTAATCCTGCATTTTCCAGGCGAAATCAAAAAGCGATTCCGCATAAACTAGCATTTTTAGGGCAGCATACAGCTTTTATATAAGATAAGCAAAAGCACATTCAAGCCAAAACAGCTTTGTAGTGTTAAGTGCTGGTAAAAACAAGTATTTTATGACAAAATACATCTCTTGAAAGAACTTTTTGGGAGGGGGTAAAATGTATTATGGCATAGCATTTTCAAGGCCAAATCTAGCATTTTGAGAGAAACGTGTCAAAATAATGTGTTTCAAAGGCAAAATATTGCATTTTGTCACATAAAATGGGAGCAAAATAAAACATTTTAACAAAAAAAAAAAAAAGGTCGCTTTTTGGTAACCAGTTCAGGGTGTACCCCGCCTACTGCCCTAAGACAGCTGGCATGGGCTCTAGCACACCCACGACCCTTGTGAAGATAAGCGGATTAGAAAATGCATGGACAGATGGATGGATGTAGCTTTTTAGGTCCTGTTTTCATGCCCAGCACAGGTCTTTGCGCAAAGCGCCGTCTAACTGTTCCCATTGGTGGAATTTTGTTTCTTTTGGTATTTTCGTTGACATGTGCAGGTAGTATTGGGTGTTTGCGCTGTTATGGGAGTAAACATAGCCAGCTTGTTTCCCAAACAATGTAAGTGGCTCCCCTCATTCTCATATTTAAATGAAACTCCACGAAGACCTCTACTTCCGGATGATGTCAAGTTCGCTGCTGTGAAGTGGGCACATCCGTCGAGCATCTGTTTGTGACAACACCTCCCCTGACGGCCCCAAATTGTGCCACAGTCAGAGTGCACTCAATGAATAGATTGGTACAGTGACTCAGAGGGTTTAATGTACGCTGATGTCATATTTATGAATGAACTACGCCACCTACCACACACATCAGCTGAATGTAGAATCTGTCTGCCAGCTCCTGGATCAAATCTACCCAAATCAAGTTATACCACCTGCGCCACAACTTTGACCTGTTTTTACTTGGTCTAAAATCTACTCTTCTTTCTGTCACCAAAATTTCAGGTGCGCCTGGGCAATGTTATAAAAAGTGCAGCGTGGTCTGCCAAATTCCCAAACACGGTAAACTAGACTTGCATGGGCATAAAATGAAGATGTAACAGTTAGTACGCTGAATGCACGTGTGCCTGTCTATGAAGAATCCCTTTGCGTGTAAACTGCAAGCACAATTCAGTATATTTGGAAGGCAAAAACTCACTTTTTGAGAATAAAAGGTGGTCAAACAGGAGGCTCATTTATCATGCTTTTAGTCTTCATTGCAATCTTGTTTCAACAGTCACAGCAGCCTTAGGAATAATTCCTTTACTGCCACCTCTGCAAGAGTGAGCAGAGGCATGTAAGGATTGAATTTGTTTCACAAATAAATGACCAATCCTACCGCTTGTGTCTTTGTGAGGGATGACCATGGGGGATGGCGAGAATCTGAGCCGGGGGTCCTCCTTGGAGAATAGACATGCATGCTGTTACATGAGTGGCTTGGAGCTGCTCATGTAAAAAAAACATTTTGTCCCAGCCGGGCAAAATCTTACATTTTCAGTGAGGAAGACAATAAACTGTAGGATTTCCAAGGCAAAATATAGCATTTTGAATTGAAAGCAGAGTACAGGCAAAATGTAGCATTTTCAATGCAAACTAAATTACCGGTATTGCATTTGAGATACTCGCATGGTATTAAAATCTTAGGGTAAATTAGAGCTTTTTGATTACAGGATAATACGTAGCATTTAAAATAAAAATAAAAAAACACATTGCATTTTAAAACAGCAGCCTAATTTATCATTTTGAAGCAAGTGCTAACATTTTTAAATGGCAAATATTACCCAAATATAACCTTTTTTATTCTTTGTGCAAGAGAAATACAGTGGTGCCTTGTCTTACGAGTTCAAGTTCCTCTATGACAACACTTATAATGTGGAACACTGTTCTCAAATCATCTTTTCTCATTGAAATGAAAGAAAATCGCATTGAGCCATTCTGGCCCATGCAGAAATTTGGGATTTAAATCAGAATAATAGCATTTTGTAGTATTGTATTTTTTTTTTTTTTTTGCCTGCCACCATACTGCATTCGTAACTTAAATATTTGCTCACAAGTCAAAGCAATAAATTGGCCAGGCAAGGGTACATCGTTCAAAAGTCGGTGATCAGATCACTTGTAAGTCACCATTCATTAGTTTTTAATGCAAAATGAAGCACTTTGCATGTAAAATGGCCCAAAAAAGCATTTTTTGTGAAATACATGTTCAAAGTAGTATGAAATGCAAACTCTGTTAATTTGCGTGTAAATTTTAAAAAGGTTATGCACTTTGTGTAAAGCAAGCATTGTCTTTCCAAAGCCAAGTGTGGCATTTTTAGAATCAAACACAAAAAAGTACAGCATAGACAACACTGATGCTCCTTGGCCATCAAGCTGCACGCAATCAGCTCGACTCGCTTTTGCGTAAAAATAAAACTTGAAGATCCATACCCGTGGACGTGGGAGGTGTGACTCAGTGTTGACGGCGCCGTCAATAAAAAGCAGAAAGCGCATTTGCCCTCTCAGGTGGACGGCAGAGTGAAGAATGAGGAGCTACCGTGTCACACGGACGAGGTGTTTAGTGTGTGGCTGCTGATCATATCTTCCAAAAGCTACAGTGTGAGGGATGAATAATGATAGTGGCTACAAGCAGCGGTGAGGATTGAAGCAGCCGTGTCTCGGTAACAGCTGCGTAGCGATAAAGCAGGGATCAAACTGTCGGTAGATATATATATAAATATGTGTGTGTGTGTGTGTGTGTGTGTGTGTGTGTGTGTGTGTGTGTGTGTTGCATTTTACACACAAATTTAGATTTTTGTTTGTGCCTTAATGTGGTATGTTTTTCATTCAAATGGCCCCAGATGTTGCCATTTAAAAGGAGACTTTGTTTATCTTCAAAACGCTAGATTTTGCTTTATTTTACACTCAAAATGAATTTGGGGGTTAAAATTTTGACGAAGAAATGTGAGTTTTTGCTGGCATTTTGCAGTCGAATGGGGGAGTGTGTCTTGAGCATGTCATGTTGGTTTTAGTTGACACTAAAATGAGTGCATTGAAGGTTATTTTTAATTAGATGTTTTTTATTTATTTTTGTATTTCACATAACCAGTTCAGGTTGGTCCCCCGCCTACTGCCCGAAGACAGCTGGGATAGGCTCCAGCACACCCGCGACCGTTGTGAGAATAAGCGGATTAGAAAATGGATGGAAGTATTTCACGTTCAATATTTTGCCTCACTGTACTTTTGTATGTAGGTATTGGCTGAAAATGATATATCTTGCTTATGTTTTTCCCTCAATATACCATATTTTGCCTTAAAATGCTACCCGCTGCCTTGATAATGTTCAGCTTGGTTGGCGTTTGACACTGAAGTTATAAACATCCTGTTGTTTTGTCTTCAAAATGCTGCATTTAGCTGAACCAATATGACACAAGCTTCTCCATAAACAACAAGTAGCAGAGTTGTCGTACATCACGCAAGAAAGCGAAAGTATTTCAGGGCCCTGAAACATCAGCCGCTACTGTGATGCAACGCGACTGTAAACAAACTTGGCAAAATGTAGAATTGCCACGCAAAAAAGAAATAAAACATGTCTCCTGTTTATTACAGTTTGCTAATCATGTTGGTGTGTATATCTTTGATGCGGGGGCTATAAAAGTGCATGTCACCCCAAGCCGGGTTATTGAATTGGGACTCTGGTGCAGCCTGGCGTGTCTCTTTCACCTTCTCGTAAACACGTGAAAGAGCTACAAGCTATTTGCCACACAGCCAGAGTGTAAACAGCATTGTCAACAAATCTCAGCATGTCTTCACTCATCAAATGGCTTTTGAGATGCACTTTCCCCAGGAAGCGCCACCCCATCCAATTTGAGCTGCGGGTGCACTCATCAGCATAAAATTGGAATTATTAATGGAAAACACAAAGCTGACACGCCGCTGTAGACACAGGCCTCACTGGGACTGACATGGCGTGACCAAGCGATGATGCAGCGTTGACCATGATAGCAGGAAAATGCTCCATACTTTTGCTTGTATTTGTTTTCAGATGCTGAATTATGCCTTGAAAATGCTCCATCGTTGCCTTGGAAAGTCAACATTTCGGCCTGTGTTTTACAAAAACTACACTACCTATTTATTTCTCTTATATTTCACAAAGAATGCTAGATTTTCCATTGGAAATGTTATCTTTAAAACAAAACGCTATCTTCGGACGTCAATCATTTGCTTGCTTTTTTTTTTTTCACTCAAATCTGATTTGACATGAGAATGCAACATTTTGGACACCCTATCTTCGCACAACACTCCATGTATGGACCACTTGTAAAATACATCTCGTGACAACACACTGTATTTTGCGTGTGAATGCAACAGGCACGGCTCCGTTTTTTTTATTTTTCCCTCTCTCTGGTGGCAAAAGGGTGGCTTGACCGATACATGAGGGGGCTTCGAAAATAACTATTTTACAATGTCAAATAAAATGCTTAACGGGGGCTACACGGTTTTCTGCCGGAGTTAGAGCAACCCCTAGCCCCGGTGTCGCGCCATCTCTGGTAAGTAAGCCCATCGCAGACAGAACAATGCAAATGTAGGCAGCAACGGTATGCTCATTACTTCCAGAGCGGTTCACGCGAGCTGTAGTTGTTCATGCATGCACATGCGCTCCCGCTGTTATTGCTTACACGACGTGAAGCCTTTATTGGCATACAGGAATGGTCGACATCCTTCCTGGAAATCGAATGTTACTTAATTATTAGGGGGTGGGGGGAAGTGTAGGGGGTGGGGAGCACCGAGACATGCCTTAATTTGCCTCTAGGTAACGTGCAATTAATCAAGGCCCTTTGCTAACTGACAGCCCTAATGGACGTACCCAGCTCAGGTGTGTGATTGTCTTTGCGCGGGTCAGACAAGCAAATCCTTCATGACACACACACACACACACACAAAAGCGCTCCCATCGAACAAAGTGGCAAATGGTTGCATTTATCTGCGCCTGTGCCCAAACCCACCTCTCAGAACGTTTAGATCAGCGTCAGAAATATCAAACTTTGATTAAATATGAAGCCAAAAGCCTGATGGGTGGCTCAAACGTGGCTGAGGAAAAACAATTTGAGTGAGCCTTTGTCGGAGAGTGGCGGCGGCGCTTTTTAGTTCCTCGTAAGACACTCAAAGTTTGCGCTCACTGTGGCGGAGATGAAGGATGATGCCTCAGGGCAAAGGGCACGGCGTAAATCCGATGGCATTTTGCACGCTGCAAAAAAAAAAAAAAGTCCTCCACCAAGCGGGCTAAGAATGAAAATGCCGCCCAAAAATAAATTGTCACTTACTCAAAATGCTATCCTTCTGAGATTTCTGCTAGCTTGGCTAGTTTTGGATTAAAAATGTTTTATTAGTTTGTCTGGAAAATAGCTTATTTTGTTGATATTTTGCGGTGAAAAAGCTCGATCTTGCCTCCACAATGGTAGATTTTGATTGTAATTTAGTGAAAATGCTTTTGTTTTCCTTGAAAATACCACACGATCCTCTTATTCTCTGTTCAAAATGCTTGATTTGACCTTGCAGATACTCGAGGTGGCTCACCCTTTCCTCAAAATGTATCGGTAAACTGAGATGTGAGTGACCCGACTTTTGGAGGGATCGAATTTTTCGAGACATGAGGTCTCATTCAGCCGCTTTCTTTGCTTTGGCTTGCAAGCAAATTTTGAGAAAAGAAACACATTGCTTCACCCAAGGAAAGTTAATTTAGCTTAACGCGAGCAATGCAAAACGCCATAGACGGACAAATAAATAGCACCGGCATTGCAGTGTTACGGATATTTAAATGCAAACACTGGAGCAACACATGTCAACAAATAACATAGCAATACTCACCAGGCATACATGCTTTATCCTCTGCAAAGAAAGAATGACTTTTGTATTACTTCAACTTAATGGGTAGTTTTACACGCACATGCGTAGGTCTGCATTATAGAGCCTCAAGTTGGCCAAAGCGCACACAACAAAAGCAGCAGCACAATGTCCATTCAATTAAAGAGTGAAATGTGTCAAAAATGGTTTCATGCTTTACGTTCTGCAATCATTATTGCATTTTTTATAAAGTACACGATTGTAAAGTGATCATTTCCTTTTTCTCTTCTTAAAAAACACGACAAAAATATGTTGTTTTGAATTAAACTCGTATTAATTCCTTCATTCATTCATTCACTACTTTAGTGTACTTGAATTTTGCTCAAAATACTTTATTTTTCCTTGAAAATCTTGAAAATGTATTGCATTTTAAATTTCACTCTAGGGTTGGCCTTCAAAATACTACAGCATTTTTCATGCATTCTAAATGAAATTTTAGCATAGGGAAAATGTAATGCAATGGCATTTTGGACCATATGGTAAGAAAGTCATCCCCATTAGTTTGGTCGTTTTTCTCGCATATGGCTCTTTGGTGTTGATTCTGGAAATAATGCATAGGAAATATCAAGTGTGAATGGAATGCAAACACATTTGCTTTGGTTCTGGAAGTCGATTTTGTTATGATTGCATTCAATTCTCCCTGCAATGTTTTGTCGATGTCGACTGCTCCTGAATTATGGATTTGTGGGGTGTTTTCTTTGAGGTTTTGTAAGGCAACCTTTAAAGCTGCATTTCCTCCTCACAGACCAACACAAAAACACCATTTGGTTTGATAGAAAATGGCAATTCTCTCAACCAAGCCGTGGACAACAGCATGGTTGGTTCTACCTTACAAGATCATGTGCAATACTGTGACGGGTGGACCGGCAACAGCGTGTTACAATACAATACAATCCATCCATATAGATTTATATGTTAGACCAGTGGTTCTTAACCTGGGTTCTATCGAACCCCATTCAAAGGAGTCTCTGCCATGGAGGGTAAGACACACCCGACTCAACATGTCAATTTGTTATGACACGCCCACTTGGCCATCACTGGCTGCAGGTGATCACATGACATTGCGTGTCCAATCAGTGCTGCGGGAAATTTAGTTCGCTTAGTAGTCAACGTGTGACTGTCGTGATAGGACGTAGTACAATTAAAAAAAAAAAAAAAAAATGTATACTTATCTCTTGAAATTGTATTTACTTTTTTCTGTTTTAAATAAATGTGTGTTTTTTTAATATCTTGAATTTGTAAAACATATATACCTGTATATTTATTTTTCACTCATGAAGGGTTCGGTGAATGTGCATATTAACTAGTTGGGTTCGGTACCTCTAAAAAGGTTAAGAACCACTGTGTTAGATATAAGGTGTGGTTTATTATAGAAACACCAAAAAATGCACACAGTGCCCATGTAAAACTAATGTTGCTGTGTTATTTCATCACTCTGACCTCACCTTAACCTTAAACTGAAAAAAAATTGATTTTGGGTTGCACATGATTATCCATCCATCCATCAATTTTCGGATCCGCTTATCCTCACAAGGCTATCCCAGCCATCTTCGGGCAGTAGGCGGGGGACACCCTGAACCAGTTGCAAGTCAATCGCAGGGCACACTTGAATGAAAAACCATTTGCCCTCACACTCACACCTTGGGACAATTTTGAGTGTCCAATCAGCCTGCCATGCATGTTTTTGGAATGTGGGAGGAAACCGGAGTACCCGGAGAACACCCACACAGGCACGGGGAGAACATGCAAACTCCACATATGAAGGCCAGAGCTGGAATCGAACCCTGCACATCTGCACTGTGAGGCCGACACGCTAAGCAGTTGACCACCGGGCCGCCCTTTGCACATGATTAAAATGAGTTAAAATAATACATGTCATTTGTTTATTCGGGGCAGGGGGGGGGGGAACAGGAACACAGGAAAATTACATCGGTTTACCACATTTATATCAATTGCAACTGATGTACATCTTCAAGTTAAGTAAATCCAAAGGATCTTTTTTAATTATTGGTGGCCTAAAAATATGTATCATACCAAATTAAACCAGTGTCTTATTTTGACATTTTTGTCACTTTCTTGCTTTTCTCATCGATTTTGGTCTCAATTTGTTTTGTCTTCTTGCTTCTCATCTCTCCCCCCAAAATCTACGGAACAAAAAAAAAACATATACCAAATTTGGCCTAACTATTGTGTGTTTGCATTTTTCTCGAGTACATCGCCATTTTTGTCATATTCTGACTTGTCTCATCTTAGTGTGTCCATGTATGCCCAAAACTTAACCAAATGAGTGGAAAATGGATTTTAGCCTGACTTAAAAATGTGGATGATGATATATTTGTCTCTCTTTGTGGAATTTTTGGTCTTTTTTACTTATCCGGTTGATGCATTATGGTTTGTCAGAACTGCTAATTCTTTTGACCAATGTTCAACTAGATAAGTATTATAGACTCGATAAAATGTATTTCTTTTGAAAATGATCCAGACTCTCATGTATTTTTTTGTTGTTGTCTTTGTGTTCTACATTGACATTTTTCTTTTCACTTTCTTGCCTCTCTCTTCTTATTTTATTGCAATTTGGATTATGCTTGTTTCGGTCATTGTTCCTCATAACTCCTTGAACAACTGGAAAACTGACCTGGTTGTGTTTCATTCCCGTTGTTGCCCTCATCATGTGTACAACAATCGCTGCAGCAGTGCATACTGCTCCTTGCTTCGTGCACTTAGTTTGCTGAGCAACATTGACTATGCGACACCCATTTTTGACATCAGCGGGCGCTAATTATTTTACGGTGTCACGTGAACTTGTCTGCAGGCTATTCGAACCATGTGTCACGGTGTTATTGTCGTGGCGGCTGCTTCGTTTTTTTTTAAATTTTTTTATTTCTCTATTGAGCGGGGCCTCCTCCCAGCAGTGTGTAGCCAATCGGAGATTAGCCTCGGAGTTTTTGTGTTTGACCCGTAGAGGAAACTCTGCTTCGTGTCTACACAATTCTGGGCCATCGCTGGAAGGCTGTCGATGTTTACCGGTGCGACTCACGCACAGGCTGTTTGACTCACTTTGCAGTACAAACAT
Source organism: Hippocampus comes (assembly GCF_001891065.2). Lineage (NCBI taxonomy): Eukaryota > Metazoa > Chordata > Actinopteri > Syngnathiformes > Syngnathidae > Hippocampus > Hippocampus comes. The sequence continues at coordinate 3,319,660 of NW_017805744.1, forward strand.
ACATCTTATTTGTATTCATGTGAAGAGCACTTATAGTATCTTGAAAGCAATGGGGTTTTTTTGGTTTTTGTTTTTTACTTTATTCCCTTTGGATGTAGCTGTATGTCCAGATATAATAAGTTTCGATACAGCCAACAAAATGCATAATTGATGATTCATGATCTATTCATGTTTATGGAGCATCGGCATCTTTTGAAACCTCTCCTCACTCTTGACGATGTAAGTGATGAAAAAGCCCCAAGGTAATGCTGATGTGATTGACCAAATGCTGAACTCTGAACCCTTCCCAAGTGTCTTGAACCTGTGACTGCACTCAGAAAGGCATCAAAACAAAGCAATGGAATGACGTGGAACACAAACCGCTTGTCGGGATTTGGAGGGTTGGGGTGGAGGGGTATTTTGAAACAAATTTGGATGGTCCCTGCTTCCTAATGGGATTCATTGTCGCATGGCGATAAGCGGTTCGGATAATGGATGAATGGATATTCCCTCTTAGCAATTCCGTAAAATGCGAGCCATCGAATTTGACCCAAAATGGCTCATTCAACCAAAATGGCCGTCTCACTCTTCACATTCATACGTGGGTCTTTAAGACATTTTCATGCATTCCGTTATATAAGACGTGTCCACCAAATTTCATCTCGATCAGTAGCTTCTGCCACAGATTTTCTCCCCCCCCCCCCCCCCCTTAGCACAGAGAATCCACAAAATGATCCACATACTTTGATGTCCTGGGCCACTCATATTAGACAATAAAAGCAAAAAAATTTGGCAATTTAGTAATGCCCATCTCGCTAGGTGTACCTGCTTGTGATTGGGGCTGATTTGAGGCAACTTCCTACTGTACATGAAAGTACGAGCTGTGGAATTTGCCCAAAATACTCAAATTGAGGATGGCTTCAAAGTTTTACCATTTTGAAGATTCTCGAAAGGTTTTATGTTGTGAATTGGCCCTAACTGACTTGTCCGGAAATCAGTGGAAGTAGATGGGAAGTTTGGAATAATCATAATCGTTAATACATTTGTAAGTTCAGTATCTGCTGTCATCCATCCATTTTCCATTCCGCTTTATACTCACAAGGGTCACGGGGGATGCCGGAGCCTATCCCAGCTGTCTTCGGGCAGTAGGCGGGGGACACCCTGAACCGGTTGCCAGCCAATCGCAGGGCACACAGAGACGAACAACCATCTGCGCTCACACTCACATCTAAGGACAATTTAGTGTTCAATTAGCCTGCCATGCATGTTTTTGGAATGTGGGAGGAAACCGGAGTACCCGGAGAAAACCCACGCAGGCCCTGTGAGAACATGCAAACTCCACACTGGGAGGCCGGACCTTGAATTGAACCCGGTACCTCTGCACTGTGAGGTCGACGTGCTAACCACTGACCGCCCTATCTGCTGTCATGTAATATCAAAACTTTAATGAAGTTGTGAATGACGAGTGATGCTTCTCATCACAATATAAGAGTATAAAACTGCTTGAAAAGGTAAACAAAATGTTGAATAATGTTTTTACTAATTACACGAAGTGCTGTGATCCTGCACTTGTTTGATAATAATCCTCAAGAAGGATTTTATTAAGGAAATAGGTATTGTCAAATTCATACTTTTTAAATGATGCTAAATATTCAGAATGACTAACTTAAGCTGTCAGTTCATTGTAACATATTTTAATAGCAGGACAAAGTGTCTGAAATGTCCTAACTCACTGTAGATAGGGGGATAGGGCGTGGATCTGATTAAGATTGACTGAGGCAGCCTAAGTGTGCTCATTTGTGTGACGAAGACAGCTCAGGCTGCCAGAACTCATGTGAATTGCACGACAATTGATCATCGACACTTCATATGTGTGTCGCGGTAATATGCCTCAATGGTGCCGAGACGTCCTCACTAAGCATCAAGGCTCCTTCCCCTGGGCGGTTATGACTCTGAGTGGATTAGTGAGGTGACTAGTGGATAACGCTTGTGCTGGACAAAGCCGCGTCTGCTTGTAAGCGAGGCTTCGGTGGAGAGCAATGTTCGTGTGTAACAATGGCTCCAGCAAGTCTGTTATGCTTCCGCCCGTAGACGATGCATGTCTCAGGGGGTGAATTTAAAGGGAATGAGGAGAGCAGCTCCACGTGGCCGGAAATTAAGTCTGCTGTGTTCACTCCCACAATGGCGCAAATGCCCATTTCTAACTGCGCTCCTCTATGACCATGTCTAAGAAAGAAAACTCTACACATGTGCACAGTTTGGTCGCACTCGTGCAGGGCATGAAAATAGGGCCCGAAGTCTCAAGGACCCATGCTTAAAAACAAGCAGTAACCCGGCTGTTTCGGTTTCAACAGCCATTTTTGTTGAATTCAACGGCTAATATGTTTTGACAAACTTGCACTCTGAATTTCTTCCAAATAAGCCCCAATTGGAAGCAAGTAAATGAGAGAGGTGGTTTGTTCAATTGTTGAAAGATTTATTTGATTTGTATTTAATGTGGGTGCAGCCTGGCATCAAATTTTGATCGTGTTGAGAAAGTTAGAAAACAAATAGCCTGTAACACCAACCGGAAATTCAGTGAATATGTACCATAAGACACTGTATCAAAAATCTCAAGGACCCATGCTTAAACTTGGACAGAACATTAACCATATTTTTATTTGAAACAACCATTCAGATGAAATCTATGATTCATATTCTTCAACAAACTGCGTTGACGAAATTAGCTTACATAATCATTCATTTAATAATCAATAGAAGCACGGATAGGACACATGTTAACTATTTAACTTGGGAAGCGCTTCACTCATTGTGAGGATTTCCCTCGAAAAATGGATTGCAAGGGCCCATTCATGGCTTTTATGTTTACCCAAGTGTCCCCATTCAATTATGCAACAATATGAAAACAAAATTATTTAATAGGGTCAAACTGATCTGGTGCGGTGGACCAAAGATGGATTCATGTCTTCGTGAGCGACGGATCTGTGATCACACGTCATTTCCAAGCGTCATAAAACTTTTTGAAATGTGGATGCCCGCAAGCGCGAGCATCCACATATCAAACGCCAAATGATTCCGCTGTGAAATTGATATTTTCTGCTTTCTGCCGTGCTTTTAGACCATCTATCAGCCATCCCACTTATGCCCGCAGTTGTCCGATTTGATTCCCAGTGCCGAATGGATGTGCCTGATTGGCTTTTATATTCCCGTGCCTTTTCCTCACGCGGGTAAGATAAATAGCGGCGATATGTTTGTGCCAGTACAAGCGTTTCGCCAGTACTGTGGCACATTTGTCAAGTGCGGCTGACAGTACTGCTGTGGTGCAGCACAAACAGGAGGAAGAGGATCAGGACCAAGAAGAAGCGATAGCTCAGCACATTAAATGGAGAAGCATACTAAAGAACTGCAACATCCTGTAACAGTGGGTCATAAATGTATGTCTGTGCGGGTTTGTTCATGTGAGAATGTGTCAGAGAAAATGTGTGTGTGTGTGAGAGAGAGAGAGAGAGAGATAGAGAGAGAGAGAGAGAGAGAGAGAGAGAGAGAGAGAGAGAGAGAGAGGGGGGGAGTGAAAGTGTGCAGGATGTCTATTATCGAGAGTATGCGTGAGTGTGGTTCATGTGAGTATGTACGTGTGTAATTGTGACTACAGTATCATATTTTTCATTGCATAAAATACATAAAGTCACACTATTCTCCATGGAAAATTTTGAAAAAAAAAAAGGGTCCACCTCTGATAAACCAAACCTCAGATGTAACAGTTTTCTCTTTCAAGATATTTAACGGTATAAAAGTATTTTAAAAATTTATTTCATTGTAATATCCAGTATTATTTAACACTGGCTTGTTGAATACAGCGATGCCTTGATCTACAAGTATAATGCATTCCGTGACCAGGCTGGTAACTCAAAACCCTCATATCTCATATATCTTTTCAATTGAACTGAATAGGAATACCATTTGTCCGTTCCAGCCTCCCCGTCTAAAAAGCATTTTCTTGTTTGTATTTTTAAAACATGGAAAAGTAGCACCCTATAATCTTGTAATTCATAAAAACATACCATAATAACATAATTAAACAGAATGGAAAGAGTAAAATTTTTGAGGCATTGTGATTTAATTCTGCAATCTAATTCATTGTGCTGCTCACATCTTGAAGCCTTTTTTGGGACAAAAAAAGGCTTCACTCTTCACTATTTGCCAAACTGCTACTTATTGTAAAGTGAGGTGAATTCGCTTGAGTGCCGACATGCAGCGCTCATCCTTCAGATTTCCAGTCACAAATCAACTCGTGTCTTGAAAACCTCGGTCCAAAGTCGGATCACTCCTATCTCAAGGCACTACTTTTCAGCATGTTTCTCAACTCAACTCAACTCAACTCAACTGTACTTAAAGAGCTCTTTAAAACACCCACCGCTGTATACACAATGCTGTACATGGAGCTAAAATAAAATATACAACAACAAACAAGAAATGAATAAGAAAGACAGTAGAGAGCAAAAACAGTCAAACTAAAAAGCAAGTCTCGTGCTGAGTCAAAAAGCCAAAGAATAATGGATTCGTTTCGTGAATCTTCCTTCACTTTTCCTGTATGTTGCGGCCTCGAGGGTATTAATATATTATTTCAATTCAGTTGCTTTCCAAGTATGCGTACGATCAGTCTCTGACTGTGTGCAGTGTCGTTTCCATGCTCATTTAACACAAATCCTGGAACGCTTAACTGCGATTAAGCGTTCCCTCCGGGTGGCTGAAATAACCATTTGCATCTTGATTTTCTGCCATTTAGCTGCAAACATTCATTGACTTAAACACAGATTAACTCTCTTTATGAGTTCATCCCATATTCCATCCCACAACCTTTACAAAGAAGTACAAATAAGTACAGTTATAATTTGACCTTAATGTTGCAGCGTCAGAATCGTCTTATTGCTGCTCTGGCTGGTGGCAGGGGGAATAGCGGGTCTATTGTTGTTATGGCAACCTTACCTTCACCTACTTTTGTTTTGTAAACCTCCTGTTATGCAGCCAGGTCAAACTCAATCCATCCATTTTCTGAACCGCTTATCCTCACAAGGGCCGTGCTGGAGCCTATCCCAACTGTCTTGGCAGTAGGCGGGGGACACCCTGAACCGATTGCCGCCCAATCGCAGGGCGCACAGAGACAAACAACCATCCGCACTCACACTCACCCCTAGGGACAATTTAGAGCAGGGGTCCCCAACCGCCGGTCCGCGGACCGGTACCGGTCCGCAGGGCATTTGGTACCGGGCCGCACAGAAAGAACTTGCCTTATTTCCGTTTTATTTATTTCGGAATACGAAAGATGTTTTATTTTGAAAAATTACCGGATTCTCTGTTACATCCGTCTGTGTCACGCTTGACTCACGTCAAGCTACACTTCTCGGTCACGTGACCGATGACGCTAAAAAACAAAACGCTGAAGCACGTAAAATGAGTAAAAAAGCTGCTTGGAGATCGCAAATGACGGCGGCCTTAAAAGTACGTTCGAAACAACTGGATCAAAGTTATGGCTGAATACTCTGAGATCGCCACAATAGCACTGTTGCAATTTCCGACATCCTACCTGTGTGAGGCGGGGGGTTTCTGCAGCAACAGCGACTAAAACAAAATTACGAAGTAGACTGGACATAAACCACACACTTGAGGTGTCATTGTCTCCTATTACCCCGAGATGGGACTGTCTGATTGCAGAAAATCAAGCTCGGGGCTGTGGTGAGTCGTCATTTTCATGCACTTTGAATTTGCGTTGTATCGTATTTTGAAGGCATTAAACATTACCAGAGCGATAAGCGTGTTGCGACCAGATTAGACGCTCCTTGTGTTTATTATTATATTTCGAAAACACCACAGTTTTCATGCAGCTCATACCATATTATTTTGTTGTATTAATCCACCACACCTTAAATGCCGGTCCCTGAAAATATTGTCTGACTTAAACTGGTCCGTGGGGCAAAAAAGGTTGGGGACCCCTGATTTAGAGTGTTCCATTAACCTGCCGTGCATGTTTTTGGAATGTGGGAGGAAACAGGAGTATCCGGAGAAAACTCACGCAGGCCCGGGGAGAACATATATATATACACAGTATATGCATACACAACACACACACACACACACACACACACACACACACCACATACACACGATAGTTAATAGATGAAGATGTAACTTATTCAGCACTTCAGCATCATAAAATGAGCCATGAAATTGCATGGCATGGCTGCTCCGTATATCTGCTGCCAGTTCTCTCACTGTGTTTTCTCATGTTGAGTTGCACAGGTGAGATAACTTCAGCAAAATATTTTGTGGCCTTGCCGAGTAGACATCAGGCCAAATGTTTACAACATAATAAACCATGTATTAAAGGGCGGCACCATTTCAGTGAATTGAATGAGGTTGCTTTGCATTGGGTTCCTCTTGTCAAGACAAAATGATTGCTCTCATGATTCTTGTGCTTTTTTTTGGGGGGGGGGGGGTTTTTTTTTTTTTTTTTTTTTTTTTTTGTCGTTGGAAATACTATTGATCCACTCCAGCCTTGTTGTATTTTTTTCCCCTAAATAAGATCCTCTAAAATAAGTACTCCATAAATTTTACTTTATCGAACACATAACACGAACATAATTAAATGTAATGTGAAGAGTTACACGGTTTGTGTATCATCAATAATTCATTGCAACTTTAGTGTGTGTCACATGGCCACTGGGGCTTACTATAATACAGTTAGGGGACTAATAGTAGTCTTTTTTGCAGAGGATAAAGAAAATGTCCCTGTGAGTATTGTTACATTGTCCGTCTGTACATGTGGATGGTCCATTTATGTCCAACTATTCATTGCTTCAAGGATTAAACACTGGCCCTCTGTGGCATTTGCATTGTATGTTAGCATTAAGAAAGCAGAAAGCAACATTCTGTGTTTATGATTAATACAAAATGAACAGTTCTCTTTGTTTTCATGTTTAATTTAACCATACACTGGCAGTGCCATGAAACCGATTGAGTGTTCATATCTGAAAAATTATTCACTGTCTGCCACACTTTTGCATCTTGTTGTTGAGTCCACGGTTCAAACAGCGCTCCAAAAAAATCGGCCCGATGATAGATAGAATCTCGAAAAACACGTAAGTTTACTCCCTTGTCTCTCAAGGCACCACTGCACTCATCTTTATTCACAGCCATGTTGTTAATTTAAGTAATGCATGACAATGGTGGAAGTCCCTAAAAAAGTGCAAAAATAAGACGAACCAATTTGAATTAATCGTTGAAATCGATTAATTGAAGCGATCGCGGCAAGACAGATGCAGGTTCCGCTCGACTGACTTTGACGGCGACCCGTTGAGGCCTTCTGCCAAGTGTCTGTTCTCCTTTCACTTGAGCCTGCCAGCCTCGCCTCTTTAAAGTGTTACGTTCGAGTGGAGAAGACAGCCGAGCGCGAAAAGGACACTAGTCGGTCGCTAACAACATTTGCTCACCCGCTGACACGCAAACACAACATGAAAGACCGTTATTGGCCAAGGAGCCGTGTTTGGTTACAAGAACTGAATTGCGGCAGTACAAAATGGACCTTTTGATGCGGATAAACCTTGTGAGTCATTCTGCAAAGTCAAGTGAAAAAGATGACTAAAGTAAAGTAATACAAAATTTTAAAATGTATGAACAAGCCCTAAAGTCAATGTCAGTTATTATTCACAAGCCAGGAATGCATTTTATTTGAATATAAGTGTACAGTATTGTACTGTTTAAAATTACATAATCATATGAATAATGACAACAAATGTGCTAAGCAGGTCAAAATGGCAGCAAATGTGGAAGGAAGAATAAAATGATAATAATAATCTTACTGCTTGCCACATTTGCAATGACTATAAAAACACAATGAAAAACCATTGAGAATTATTTATAGAAAATTGCATTCCCCCAAAAAATCCCAGACTTTTTTTTTCCACAAAGCTGTGTATCTTGGTGCACATGTGTAGTATTTTAAAGCATTTACCACACACACACACACACACACACACACACACACACACACACACACACACACACTCCCAAAACTCATCCAGTCGAGCACCTGGAAAATTGGAATAAAAACTATTCCCAATGCCATTCTCACGGAGCCACTTAGAAACTTGGGTGTACATATCTAGCATGAACAAGACACAGGGAACTGACCATTTTAATTTGAAGCAGCCATTTCTGACCAAATTTTGTGTCACGTGAACTCTGACTTGGGAATTGACTGAAATGAACCCAAATCAGAAGTAGGTATCCGAGACAGATGGTTAACAAATTCCAGTGCTCGACAAATCCCTACGAGCAAATTTACCCCCAAAATTCCCGATGAGAAACAGATTTCCCAGACAGATGTGTGTCACTAAATTGGAAAGCTTTTTTTTTTGTTTTCCCAAGCTAAACTATATGGTTGGGTCATAAGGTCAAGAGTTGATCATTTCTAGAATTCATCATGAAAATTAGGGTGCAAGTGCATCTCTGTTTTCAGCGTTAATTTGTTGTGAGTTTTTTTTTCTTTTTTTTTTTTAAGTTCCTTTATGGGATGCATAAAGTTTAACGGCCTTCATAGAAGGCTTTTATAATCAAGTCAGCAGATGAGCGCTATGAACTGCAAACTTTTAAAAGATGAATTTGTCTCACACGGACGGTCGTACGTTTGTTCCCCGCACTCCTGCCCACTGTTTGGCCCAAGAGTGTTGCAGGAGAACGTGGACACTAAAATGCCACAAAGTTCAATTCTCAGCACTGAGGGCCTCACCGCTTTGCGCACATTCCCTCCCGCACTGTGCCTTGATTAAGCGCTCCCGCGGGTTGTGCGCAGAGGCCAGACAATGTGTTTACGCCAACAATTGTCAGCCATATGCGGATTGTTGCCTGTGTGCCCCTTATTGAGCCCGCTAGGCCCATCCCAATTTCGCTTCACAAACCTCCAGGGGTTAATTAGCCCAAGCGGCTAACCAGCTAGCGCCTCAGCAGACAAACATGCTCATTGAATCTTCATCGGCTGAGCAGGAACATGCAGGCGAGGCGTTGTATCTCAGAAATGCTGGAAAACTGAAAAACAAAACAAACAAACAAACAAAAAAAAAACTTTTGGGGTTGAGGGGTGTTTTTCAATGGCATGGTTTGTCTCAAGCTGTAATGCTCAGGAGGCATTCAGGTTTGACGGAAAAGAAATGGCGAAGGATTCAAACAGAGGGAGTCTTTTTGCTTTCCACATAAAGGCTCTCTGATTATGGTAAGCTCTCCTGCCTTTGTAAATGTTGTATTACCTCTGCCAAGGAAGTTATTCGTATGCCTTCTTCTCTGTTTGTTTTCCTCAGTATACATTTCCAGACGGTGTTTTTATTTTTGTTATGCTTTCCTGTATTCATATACACCTTAAGAAAGTGTCTGTCTCTGAACAATTTGGTGCCGATCCAGTAACTTCCTGTACATTTTCCGGTCTGTTCCAAAAGGACTGCTTTAAATCATCAAAATTACCCGAAAATGACAGCTTCAAATCAAAGTAGCTGTATTCCTGTGCATTTTCAGGCTTGGCTTCTTGAGTCTTTTTTGTGGGGACACTCACAAAAGACATATCCCCCAAATTCCATGTTGCTGGGTGAAGATGGCTTAAATTGTAAACATTTGCATATTTGGCCAAACGTCCTTCAATATCGCATCTTAAAAATTTTATGTTACTAAGTGATGTTGATTTCATGGGCTAAGCTGTCAATATTTAGGTGAATGGCAGCAATGCTTCTGAAATGACTGCTTCTATCCAAATTGACTGACTTGTCTCTTTCTGGGCATGGCGATTTCTTTGTGGGTCGACTCATGATTGACATATCCACCAAATTTCATGTTGCTAAGTGAAACTAGCTTTGGACGATGAATTATATTTGGAAGCAAGGACAAGTCAATCTCAAGGACAAATTCGTCTTTGAAAGACCAATGGAAATCGCCTAAAACAAACAGTTCAAGCCAAAATTGAAGACATCCTGCAAATTTTTAAGCATTGGTTCTTGAGACTATTTTGTAGGTCTTCCCATTATAGGCATGCCTTCCAAATTTTATGTTGTTTGGATAAACTGGCTATAGGGGCTGAATTCCCCCCCCCCCCAAAAAAAAAAAATCGAACAAAATTCCTAGTTAACGCTAACAAGTGAAATTTGAGGCGTCACGTCGATGCCCCCACCAAACAAAATTCTCACCACGATGCATATGCCTGCAAAACCTGGTGACTATAAGAAATTCCTGAAAAATGGTTGGTGACAGACAGCCATGCACACCAATCGCTGAGGTTTCACCTGAAGTGCTGAGCCTCTAGAAAAAGAGAGCCACGTGATTCATGGCGTTTGTAAGGCACACCTTCATTAGGGCCAGAGCGAGAGAGAGAGAGAGAGAGAGAGAGAGAGAGAGAGAGAGAGAGAGAGAGAGAGAGAGAGAGAGAGAGAGAGAACAAAGGAAATGTGATATGACAATAGACTCTGGAGTACAAGGGACAAGGGGAGGAGAAGGAGAGAGAGAGAAAGAGAGACAACAAGACGAGAGGGCTGGGCGAGCATCCTCCTCCTCCACCCAGAGGCTCTGTAATTGCTTTTTGGATACACCTTGGGAATGTGATGAGTCAAGTCGAGACATTTTTGTTTGAGGGACCGAGTGCATCACCGCGTCTCTAACAGCAAGTATGAATTATCGCAGCGTCGCGCCAGAGGCACAGAAAATGAAGGCCGCGGGGTGTAAGTGCGCTCTAATGCACATCGCATCAGGACAGCTCACTTTTATGCATTTGCTTGCTTACAAAGGCAGTAATGGAAGGAAATAACGGTGGGGATTGTACTTAATTCTTGTTTTTTGTGTGTGTTTGTTTTTTGTTTTTGTTTTAAGGCCACAATCAAAATGCAAGTACCAACCACTGGGAAAGATTGTACAATTACTTGTTATTACTTTGTTGCGAGCAATGCATTGTGAAACATCATTAACTCTCCTTGCAAACGTCCTGTTCGTCTTCAGGCATGGCTTTTGGAGACGTTTTTGTGGTTTTGCTCAGGATGGACACTTTCACCTAATTATATGTTGCTCAGTAAAATGGGTACCGGGGGGCTGAATTTTCAATCTAAAATGGCAAACTTCTTTTGCATTTTTGGGCCTGTGGCTTCTTGAAACTTTTTTGTACGTTTTATGAAATGGATATCGGGGGCTGAATGAAAAAAAATAATAATAATAATAAAAATAAATTATTGTCGGGTTGTTTTATGGCAACTCATCAAAGTTCACCGACATGTTCTTCCCACACGCAATGACACAAACTCAAATTATTCAGTGTAGCATTCTTGATCCGTCCAGAATATGTGGCTCAAATTCGGTAGTAATTGGACAAAATCTCTTGGAAAAATCTCTCGTACGACTTTGAAGGACACGTGGAAATGTGTTCTGTTTAGGTTACATTTGGTTTTGTTCCCTCATGCATGTACCTTTTTTGTCTCCACCTATTCTCGTCATCCGGGTCCCTTGTGTTTATCCAATCAGCTCCCTCAACCCTTTGCGTCTTGTCCACGTGTTTCTCGTTGTCTCCTCACCTTGCTTGTATTTAGTTCCCTGGGTTCTGTCAGCCTTTGTTGGATCATTGTGAGTGTCTGCGTCCCCTTGTCATGTTTTGTTTCTGTCATAGGTTTTTCGCTACTTTGGTTTCTAGTGGTTTTTAGGACTTTCTTTGTATACAGTACTTCAGTTAGTTTTTCCATTGTACTCCTGCAAGTATTTTTTGTTAATATATTTTGGCTGAGTCCACCCTGCTCCTCCTGCCTCCCTGCTTTTTGGGGTCCTCTACCTACCACCTCGCAAATGTGACAAAATGGCCAAAATGATCTTAAAATGATCTTAAAATGGCCAAAATGGCCCTAAAAAATAGATTCAAACCAAAACGGAGGACTTCCTGTGTATTTTCAGACATGGCTTATTGAGACTTGGTGGAAATCCATTAAGTACATGTGACTCAATTAGTTCAACTTTGGAGGACTTGTAAAAAAAAAAAAAGGTAACATTACAAAATAATGTCTATTACAAACCAAATTTTCAGAGTAGGGGCACAACATAGTTGATGTTGTTACATAAATAGGGAGACTGTACCCTTTGAATTTAGAACTGAAGAAGCCTTTTGGATTGAAAGTGAAACAGCTTTGACAAATAAAGAGTCCAGTTGCTTCAGTTCAACCTCTCGATTACCAGACCAGGGGCGGCCCGGTAGTCCAGTGGTTAGCAAGTCGGCTTCACAGTGCAGAGGTGCCGTGTTCAATTCCAGCTCCGGCCTCCCTGTGTGGAGTTTGCATGTTCTCCCCGGGCCCACGTGGGTTTTCTCCGGGTACTCCGGTTTCCTCCCACATTCAAAAACATGCATGGCAGGCTGATTGAAAACTGTAGTCTAAATTGTCCCTAGGTGTGAGTGTGGGCGTGGATGGTTGTTCGTCTCTGTGTGCCCTGCGATTGGCTGGCAACCGATTCAGGGTGTCCCCCGCCTACTGCCCGAGGACAGCTGGGATAGGCTCCAGCACCCCCCGCGACCCGATTGAGGATAAAGCGGTTCGGAAAAATGGATGGAAAAATAGATTACCAGACCACCTGGTAAAATCTCCAACACGCTGAAACGAAGGAAAGAACAAGGCTAGGAGAAGTTATTTCCAAAAATTCATCGAAAAAAATCTTTTGGAGGGTCATTTTGACCCTCAACATAACAGAATGTTAAAAAAAAAAAAGTGATCAAAACAAGAAAAAGAGCAAGGCCGGTTTTGTATTAAAATGTTTTTATGCAGAGTACTCAATGGTGCACATGCGTACTGGAAATTGAAAATTATGCTGCAATTCACAGTGCTTTTGAACGCCAAGATCAACCCCCTCCACTCCCCTGAGTATCCGACAGGGTTTGAAATTTGTTGTCTCTTTCACAAATGACTTGCGATCAAAAAATGTTCTGAGTAAGCGCGATGAATGGAAACGCTTTATTAACTAATTTGTTCCTCTCTCAGTTCGGTTGAACCAAGCCGCGCGTCTGCCGTCAACTCCCCGGGAAATTATAAGATGTGAGATGGCGAGGGTGGCGAAGCGCAGTTGGCTTCGTTGTGTCTCGCTGCACAGCAGGTCATCAAAATGTATCTACGTGAAACCAGTCCGTGGTGCACTAGGGCCTGTACCTCTCCACTGTGAACGCGCTAACCAGTTGACCATCGGGCCGCCGAACTTTCTACATTGAAATTGTATTACACTTCGAAATATTCTTTTTAAAATTTTAACAGTCTAACTGGAAGGTTTAAACACAATAACAAAACACTTAAGGGAGGAAAAGCACCAAGACCAGAAGATGTTTTTCATGTAAAGTTCTCGTACATTGAACAGTATGGTGTCTAAAGTTAAAAACTTAGCGGGTCAATTTGACCCACACCATAACAGGACAATTTTATAACCACTGACCACAATTATGTGCAACTGTTTGTGGCCGTTAGGGTGTGTTCAAAAGAACTGAGACATTTCAGAAAAATCAAGGGAAAATACAATGGAATACTGACTTCAATCCACTGAAACACAAAATAAAAGATGTTGGATCTATACCACATGTACTGTCTTAACACACACACACACACGACTCTGATCAGCACAGTTGTATTTTGCAGCTTGCTGTCACCCTTTCTTGTCGCCTTCATCCATCACGCTCCCTCGACAAAGCCTCCTAAAATCCTCAAGCAGGTTACCTAACTACTAAAAATACTTCTGCTTCAGAAGCCAAAGGCACCTCCTCATTCATCTCATTAAAAAATGAATAAGTCTTCACAAGGTGATTTTTGACATCCTGCAATCGAGAAGACTGTACACACTGTGACATACGCGTGATGCATTGTGCACAGCAGCACATGACACAATGGGGAAAATAATGAAAAAAAAGACTATTCCTACTACTACTACCACCACCAATACCTCTACGAATAGTATCTCCTCCGATGTCACTACTATTACGACCTGTACTACTAGTTTTAGTACTACGATTAATACTACTACCACCACTACCACAACACTGCGACTATCACTGCAACTACTACCGCTACAATGTACGCGCTACTAATTTTTATAAGCGACTTTTGTATTCTCTGCTTTGCTTCTGAATGTAAAGTATTGTGTTTGTAAACGCTTGGAGGTGTTGTGTCTTCACTTGCTTGAAGCACATTGAGTTACCTTGTGTATGAAATGTGTTCTAAAAAGAAAGTTGCTTTGCCTTGCTACTACAACTGCCGTTATACGATTTACATTATTACTCTTACCGCCGGCACGACTATAAGAACTAGTATCTTTTCTACTGTGACTATTGATGCTACCTCTGTACTACTACTTTTACAACTACAGTTGCTCCTATTACTACTACTATCACCACATCCATTACTATTATTGCTACTACCAGTTCTATTACTACTGCGACTATTTTCTACATCTATTCCTCCTCCTACGACTACTACTATCACTGCCATCACTGCAACGTACTGCGACTACAGTACTACGACTACTATTGCTACTATTTCTACTACTATTATTATTGCTGCTGATATTATTGATACCAGGGGTGCCCAAGACCAGTCACCCAGAGCCCCATCCAACCATCCAACCTGTTTTAAATGTCTCCCTCCTGCAACACACCAGATTCAAATGATCAGGATCATTATCAAGCTTCTGCAAAGCTTGCTGCTGAGCTAATCATTTGAATCCGGTGTTTTGGAGGAGGGAGACATCTAAAACAGGCTGGATTGGGCTCTCAAAAACCGGACTATCTCAATCACTACCTCCGGATGGCTACAAACCTCGCTAACTCAACTATTATCAATTCTACGACTGCAAGCTGACACCTGCAGTGACATAATACAAATTGAAAAATGCACTGTAAAATACAAAACCGCAAGAAGAAAAACACTATTATCTAATGAAAATGTAAAAAAAAAAAAAAAAAAAAACAACTAATAGAATATTCAACTTAATCACAAGTAAGCATAGTAAATCAATCATAAAAAGGTTCTGGAATGAGATGGCTGTTGTGATGTACAGTATTTACTTGTGCAGCACAAAGCAATTTAGTTCCTTGTAAATCCTCCTTTCTTGGGGATACAAGATGATGAGTGATCATTTTAATTAGCTTTTAAGAGGTTTTAACCCATACGCCGGCCATTCAGTCATTAATGCTCCAGCCTGAAACCTATTCACACCATCTGCACCATAATTGGGTACCAGAGGACCCTCCGTCTCCAAGTCGTTGTGGCTCCTGCCAGATTTAATTTCAAAGAAGCTTCCTCCTATCACGACCCAGTGATCTCAGCAGCAAAGCTCAGAGCAGGACTGGCGTTGTGCTGCTGTTTTGGCTGCGCCCACCACACGACGCCTTAATGAGAGCCCTTGGAAAAAAGAAAAGGGGTCGTTATGAAAGACAAATTAAAGCGGCATGCGGCCATGATTGGACCCTGGCTTCCAGCGCCGCTGTTGCGTCGCCGTTGATGCTGTTTGTGATGAAATTGGAAGTCATGATCACTCTTGTTCCCCCCACCAGCACGTGGACTCACTCCCTTGGCTTTGTGGCAATTGATTTTATGCATGGTGAGCTTCCATGTGAATCAGGGTGACATATTTGACATGTTGGCTCATGTGTTCCAACTCTTTCTATTGTATATACACTTATATGCACATTGAATACATTTGCATTACTAGACATTAAATGGGAAGTCAAGTCAAAAAATGTCCTTGTGATATGGTCTCTCTTCTCTCTAAACAGGACTAGTATTGCATTTGTTTTGTTTTTATTTGACAATTTATTTCGAACATGCAGAAAAATAAAAGCACGGTACAATACCGTATAAAACAGCAAAATGAAGACCATCAAAAAAAAGAGAAAAAAAAAGCTAAACAGAATTACAAATAACCAATACATCATAGGTGATAGCTTACCTGCTTGCTCATGTTCGAAACAGGAGTAGGAGAAAGTCTACAATTTCTAGTCCTCCCCCTGTATATTTATTTCATTATTAGTATATCAGAAATATACCCTATTTGGTCTTGATCAGAATTAAACAGAACAATCGTGCCATTTTTCACCATCCAAGGTCGCTCAACATGCCGATGGGAACATCTTGACACCCCTGTTTTCTTGCTTGGGTCACGTGACGTGCTCATGGGACATTCTCTGGGCTTTATATCTTGCTCAAGTCGTTTCTTATGGAAGAATTTGACTGAGTGTACAAAAAAAAATAACGTGTGCAGCTCACTAAATAGTTTAAGTGGATAAAATGCAAAATTGTGAGAATTAAATATTTAAAAAAAACAAGAACATGTTGATTTCATCCTATTTAATGATGAAACTACTGGCCCGGCTGGGTCAGCATCAGTGAATGTTGGGTGGCCGTTCACACTTTAAAATTCTGCTACCTACTTTTTTATCTATACTTCGCAACAACCTACCCTACCTCCCAACCTATAGTACCTTTCTTAACTCCCTCGACTTTTTTTCGCCTGACCTCAGCCTTAAGAGGAGCACATGAAATGCATGAGCAGGCTCAAATATTACCCTAGAGACAATACTTATTTTGCATTGCTCCATATTTTTGATGATCCTATCGTATGCATGCACTCGGTAGTTTTGAAAGGCGCCCTGTACAACACCTGATAGCAAGTACCGGTAGTAATTTATTGACTGGCTGCAGTGACCCCATCCGCCACTAGGGGAACCAAGTTGTTTGTTCTTTACTAAATAAAACCTCTGAAATCAGCCATTAATTATAACGCTGCTCCAGTTTAAGAGTTCTGGGTTCATTTGTGAAGCTGAGATTTTAATAACTTTTATTTCAGCACACACACCGTATACAATGCAGTTTTATGATGTGAACATGTTTACGCTAAATCTAAATGGCAATTGGGAGGAATACAAAATGAGATGACTAATTACATACCTATACATATAAACCTGCATGACACCTACAAATGTACTGTTGTACCTTTTCTATCCACTGTAATTAATGGGTTTTGCTTGACAGCCGTCAGTGCAGGTGATTAAGCTAAAGATAAATTGAATGGCTTTTAATTACATAGGGGAAAAAAAACGACTTTTACCTCCAGGAGACAGTGTCACCTCTGAAAAAATGATATGCTTCACGGAGCTGCAGGAAGCCACGTCAATAAGTCAAGCAGATAGTTAGTCCTCATTGTCGGGACACATAAATGAACGATTGGCCCAAATTGGCGAGATGCCACCGGAGTGGCCGTGTTAATGACTACTCTCTGGCTTTAGCAGAGGGGCAGTGGCTTATCTTGAGCAAACACTCATGGAAAAGACTCAACTCCACAAAGCATCTTCAAGCTTGTGTCATGGGTGTCAGTTGCAACTTGAGAGACAGAATACTGACACTGTCATGGTAAAATGTGCTAACATTCAGACTAAGCGGCCAAGTGTTTTAATCTCTTTTCCAACATCTACGGGTCCCTTCCCATATACTGTACCTCCCAACAAGGGACTGTACCTGCCTACAATTTCTACCTATATCTACACATGCCTACCGCAACGTACCAATACCCTAGTCACCCTCTCTACAGTATATATACTGTATAAAACCATCCAAACTACCTAAATCTACACCCCCGCCAGCCCCCAGCTGAAACTGTCAGCAAGATCAGAGATGTTTCTCTTTACTTGGAAAAAAAATATTTAGCAGGGGAAAAAAAACTTTAAACCTATACTGTGATCCTTTTTCATAGCCTCGTCATACTACAAATCCCTTCTGAGTGGTCTCTCCCTCAAGTCACGACAAAAATTACAACTTCTCCAGATCTCTGCTGCTCGGATGATCACTACGAGCCCCTCCACCCACCACATCAGTATAGTCTTGCATCAATTCCAATGGCTCCCTGCCCAGCACTGTATCCAAATACAAAGTATAAAATACTTATTTTAACATACACTTGTCTACCTATCTACCTCATGCCTACCTCGATCTGTGTTCCTTCCTTATATTTACTGATATATAACTGCATGCACCTATCTGCATCCCAGCGAACCGTGCGTCAGTACAGTGATGGTACTGTGTTTGTACTTGAGGCAATAATAAGGATGTTGATTTTCATTTCACTCGGCTACGTTGTTGTTTTTTGTAACCGTTTTCCATCGTCAACATTCTTCCACACTTGCCCACAGGCGACGCCCACGCACATCCTGCCTAGTTGAGTGAATGGAGCCGGCAGCTATCGCATGTGACAAGCGAGCCATTCAAAGTCAACAAGCACCATTCATGTTGCACAGCGAGGCAAAAAAGATACACAGAGACCACCGGCAAGCTCTTCATGAATTATTCATCAGGATCACGCTTGGATAATTAATCACACAACTAAATTTAGATGAAGGCCATGTTTTGTCGCCCAAGCCTGGACTCTCTCTCAGTGTTAATATATGGAAGTGACACCGACGTTGAGGAGGAATAAAGTGTGTCGTGCGTTAGTTGCCTTCTCCGTGCCTCTCGCTTGTCATCGTGATGAATAACACGATTGGCTGTTTTGGATCCCTCCGTTTTAATACCTTACAAATAGTCTCCTGTAATTCATCCAGTGAGGCCTGCAAAGGATGCTCAATTACATTTTAATCAGTGTCACTTTACGACCTGGCCAGTTGACTGCATTGTTCGCCAAAGTAAATACATACATACCAATACTTACCAACAAGCTTCCTTACCTAAACAACCTCCTAAGACCTACCAAGCAATATTCACAAGTAGCTATGCCGACCTTGCCTAAACTGAACAACAACCTGTCCTAACTAGAATTACATACATAGACTGACCTACAGCTACCAAGAACCTAGCCTACCTGCTTACCTACCTATGTATCCTACTCATCTTAGACCAGAACTATTTACCTCTTCCGAGCTACCTGTCCTTATCAACAACTTACACGATACCTACACTGGCCTTCCTAGACACAGAATCTTTGGAAAATATGGCCCACTTAGCAACTTCAGTTTTAGTCGGCATATCTTTCATGAGTAGACCCCATTATAACAAATCAAGGAATCATGCCTGAAATCAGTGCTGAAAAACAGTAAAGTGCAATTTTCCTTGAAGCAGTCATCTTATGGTCACTTTGGCCTCCGTGTGTCCGATCACTACCAGATTGGAAACACATATACAAATGGATAATGCTAAATTGAGATTTTGAGGTTTTGTCATTGGCCTCGGAAAAGTTTGACCTCTCGGCACAAAACACAAAAGTCAGCGAATAACATTCAGACGCTGCAGCCAGTCTTACTTAGCAACATGTAGTTCAATGCTCATGTCTACACACCTACAAAATACTCACCAGGAGCCCTGCCAAAAAACAGGAGGTCTGCCGTTTTAGGGTCATTTTTAAAACTACACAAATTTCTACAAAGCAGGCACAACGTGAACACTGAGCCCAGTTGCAGTCATTTATCTTCATGATTGCAAGACAAGGTAAACATGATAACAAATGTTTGCTTATTTTCTCAAACTCGACAAGCACTCCAAACGAGATCCGTCCTGTGGAGTTCCGAGCGGCAGAACACACACCAAACACGTTCATGGGAACAGCAGATGAGAATCAGCATGACGACCGTGCTGGCAATCATTTGCCACCTGCTTGTATCTGTTTTGTCCTGCTTTATGACAACTGTGAATCACATGACTTGATCAATATCCAATAAGGTTTTGTGATCCTTGTGCGGCCCATAATCCTGTGGGAGCCGCCATATTGAGAGGCTGATAAGGGTGAGCTCGAGATAGCTGTCAAATCTCTCTGTCATCATCTGCTTTGATTTGTTTTGTTGTTTCTGTGTGTCATATTTGCCTTGCTGTTCCGCTTTTGTCATTTACAGGTGCAAATTCGGGTTAGTTGGATGAAAGGCACTGTAATTATAGATATTAATCCATTTGCAAAAAAATCAATATCACTGTTTTATTGTTTTTATCCTGAGGATGAATGTGAAGGTTAGCCTGTTTGTAACATTCAAATTTTGTAGCGTCCTAAGGCATTTTGAGGGCTTTCCCATATACAAAAAAAAAAAGCCTATAATAATTAACCTGCTAAAAGATCTCAAGTCATGCCTGAAAAGAAACTAAATGAGTTTGAAGGGTGCTATTTCAAGGAGGCTTTGAAAAGTGCTAGCAGGTCATATTGTCATTTTGAAGACTTTTACATTCACAAGGGTCAAAGAGGTAGAGGTGACATGTATCAATGCCCTGAAATTTGGCTAGTGAGCATCCACTAAGCCCACAAAGCAAGTTTCACATAGCACCATGAAATTTGGTAGTAATGTCGTATTTGGACTTACAAAAAACTCTCAAGAAGTTATACCTAAAAAGAAACAGGAAGTAAGACATTTTCGTTTGAAGTGATCATTTTAGGGATAGTTTGGCCATTCACAGTAATTAGAAAAATTCAGCCCTAAAAGACAATGTTGCCCAGCAACAACAAATTCAGAGGGCATAGACAAAATGATGAGACCCACCAAAAAGTCTCGGGGACCAGAGCTTGGAAATACACAGGAAATATGACATTATGCTTTGAAGATTCAAATTCATTTTTTGCCATTAACACAAACACCCTTGAAGCCAATTTCTCCTAGCAGAAATCAATTGAGCATACTGTACATATCTATCCTTGGCAGACCCACAAAACACACACAAAAAAAAAAAACCTATGACTGAAAACATTCAGGAGGTCTGTATGTCCTTTGCTTTGAAGTGGCCATTTCATGTCTAATTCAGCCATTCACACTAATTTAAAAAATCAGCATGCAAATTCAGTTGAACCGAGCATAGTACACCCACAAAAAAAGTCTCTCCTTGCCATGCCTGAAAAGACTGAGTAAGTTTGCTGTTTCACTTTGAACCTGCCCTTTTGGGGGCCTTTTCCTGTAGCTATTCACTTTAATTTAAAAATTCAGTCAGCTAATACAGTTTCATCTGGCTACAATAAATTTAGTCGAGACATCTATCATGAGCAGAACAGCAAAAAAAGTCGCAAAAAAAAAAAAAAATCGTTCAGATGCTACCAAATTTGAACCCCATATAGCTTCTAGACCACGGGTGGGCAATCCCAGTCCTGGAGGGCCGCTATCCTGCATGTTTTCCATCTGTCCCTTCTCCAACACACCTGATTCAAATGATCAGATCATCAGCAAGCTCTGTCGAGGCCTGAACAATTGAATCAGGTGTGTTGCAACAGGGACAGATGGAAAACATGCAGGATAGCGGCCCTCCAGGACTGGGATTGCCCACCCCTGTATCTAGACAGATGTGTGACCCAACATTGCATTGGGTTTCCATCATTGCATGTGTGCTGTTCATTTTGGTGACATTTGATTACTCATCATGAATCTCTAGTTTGTCAAATACACAAGGTCAGGTTTCTATCAAATACTTGATTGTAATGAAGGCCACACCTGAAAGAGATTCATAGTTGCCTTGTAATATTTTCAACCCTCTCATGTTGCTAAATCAGGCTTTCATCTCATAAACAAGAAATATTTTCCCCTAGACTACCGGCTGAATTGTTCATCACAAAGTCTGGCCTCAAGATTATATTAGGCCAAACCAAAGTGTTTCGATAAACGAAGGTGATTTGAGAGAAAAATACACACAAACAGCCTCACACAGAAATGAACGTAAGCTGCTACTGAAGCTGATGAAGTTGGCGTTGGGCTTTGTTGTCTTTGGCTACAAGCCACGGAGCTGAAAGGAATTTATTGGCTTTGAGCAGTTGGTTGAGAGGTCAGATCTATTGATTCAGTGAGGGGAGAGAGAGAGAGAGGTAGGATGAGAGTTCGTGAGCAAGTGAAGCAAGCGGCTCACGAGCACAAAAAACCATTAATGAGGTGAATCAAAGCGGGAAGGAAATGGAGCAATGTCTCGCAGGTGCTGTGGCCACAGCTCCTGCCAAGTGAACACTGGTGGGACCTCATGGAGATACGTTTGGTCGGTTGCACTGGAGCTGTACGCTTTCCTTTTGAACTGCTGGTAGGACTTATTTTGAAATCCCCCAAAAAATGTTGTATTTATTTGTCTTACGCTGGACGAAACATTGGTTGGGATTTTTGAAAAAATGGAAATTAATTCAACCGTTTCATAAAAATATACACCAATTGTTTTTGCAATGTTTGAAGTAAAATGAATCCACACATAATCGTGAATCCGCATTTACACAGTTGCAGAGGCTCTTCAGAACCTTATCCTCTGTTTTTGGGCTGGAAAACTCACCTAGTCACTGGTTTTGTGTTCAAGCAAGTACTAGACCAAGAACCACTGCAAATAGCAAAAAATTGCAGATAATAGACGGCCCACTGATTGTTTTTAATTAGTTGTCTACCCATCCATCCATCCATCCAGCTGGGGCCTATCCCAGCTGTCTTCAGGCAGTAGGCGGGGGACACCCTGAACTGGTTGGCAACCCTGAAATGTTCGCCAGCCACTCGCAGGGCACACATAGATGGACAACCATCCGCGCTCACACTCACACCTAGGGACAATTTACAGTGTTCCATTAACCTGCCATGCATGTTTTTGGAATGTGGGAGGAAACCGGACTACGCGGAGAAAACCCACAGAGAGAACATGCAAACTCCACACAGTAAGGCCGGAGCCAGAATCGAACCCTGCCCCTGTGTATTGTGAGGCCGACGTGCTAACCAGTTGACCATCGGTCCGCCTCGATTTAAATAAATAAATACATTTAAAATAATAATAATAATAATAATAATAATAAACTGTAGCTTTGATTACGCACAGTAATCCTTCGCGTATTTACCGTTCACCATTCACAACTTCATTCAGTACCAGCCGGGAAAATATTATTTGGTTGCATTGCTTTAAAAATGAATAAAATTAAAGTGACAGGGGTCTACAACTATGTGTCAGAAGTTGGCGGCCCCCAGCATGGGTGAACCTGGGTGAGATACATTGTTAACATGAGTCAGAAGTGGCTGCAAACCCTTGCATTGTGGCAGATATTTACTCCTCGCGGAGAAATGCGACGCATGCAGTGTCATTCGGAAACTTTTTGCCGACATGGCTGACAGCCAAGGCCAGGCGTGGCGCTACACAAATGCTCAAAAGTGCTTAAAAATGTTCAAAATGTATATTTTTTTTGTTTTGTTTCATCAAGTATATCAATTAATAATATTCTTCTATTTTCATTCATAAAAATACCAAGCAATTTGACATGGTTTTGTCAGCTACTCTTTTGCTTCTTTTAATTGGTGTTTTCCATTTTTAAAGTTTCATGACCAATAGCAAGGTACTTTTTGCAGGTATAGTATCAAAGTCAGAATATTTGTATCGTGACAACACTATGGAAAACACTGTGGAATTTTGTAAATCATTAAGCATGAGTCTCTCTGGCCCCATTACGCCACCAGCATTGCCAAGTGAGACCTGATATTATTCTAATCATATGGTGTGTTTATGCAGTGGAATGGAGTTACGCAGCAAGTGGAGCTGCTCGTTGGTGGCCAGGGTACAGATGGTCACTCATGTTTAATCATTTCCTAAAAATAAGTCTGGCTTTCGTGATTAATGAGCACCGCTATGTTCTACTTAGCAATTCAGTAGTTGTACCTGTTTGGAAGGACAAAAATATCAGAGACAATACAAGGAATTGTAGTGGGTGGGTTTTAATTTTACATTTCACATTCAAGTTGCTGTTGATTCTGAAATTTATTTTTATTTTTTTAATTTCATTAGATTTTTCATGAACAAATGATTCCTAGATATACTGTATATACATAATTTTTCTGAGGCAAGTGCATGACAGGCTTGGTGACAGCATTATAAGGCTATGTCCATATTTTGAGGTGCAAAGCATTAACTTTTTTCAAGCCAGGCAGCCAGGCAGCCATAATGCCAGGCATGGCATTATGAATAGAGGAATAAGTTAAAGGTGATTTAAATTTTCATTTCAGTCATTCAATATTTGTGCACAATGCGCCTGGTAAATGCATGATAAAAAAATATTATATGAGGCCAGGTGTTTAGTTTTCAAATGGATGGTGTTTCTGGCTGAGGAGCTGTGTTACCTAAGAAAGTTTATTTGCGGCCAAGCGTTTTTTTCCAGTGCACTGAGGCATGGTTTTAATTTAAAAAAAAACAAAAAACAAAAAAAAAAACGTATGCAATTATTCAGACAAGGCATTTAAATTTTCAATCAGAAAAGATGTTTTGAGGAATTGTAAAATTATGTGATTCTTTGAGGCAATATAATTATTTTTTTTCATTTAAATCATGCACTTGGCAAAAAAAAAAAGATATAATGATGTTAATTTGAGGAAATGCATCTTTTCTGTGCATCGTGTATCTGTATAAAATGAATGGTGATCAATTATGGGATGGCGTTTAAAAAGACTTTTTTTTAATTGAGACAAGGCATGTATTTTTTCTCAGCTTATGAGGCCTGGCAATTGATTGCCATGAGACATGGCATGATGAACAGCTGTGTTTATTTGAGGCAAGGCATTTATTTTTGCAAACGGGCAAGACACGCTTGGAAATCAATCTATGCAAGGATTTGTATAAAGACATTTCAGTTCAGGCTTTTTTAGTATAATGAAGTACATGATGCACCTGTTGATGAAGAGAGAAAGGACATTCGAAAAATATGTGATTATATGAGGCAAGGAAGTCATTTTCTCAAGTGAAACATGCACCTGGCTATGAATTGAGTTTTGCGAAGAATTCTGTTTGAAAAGAACATGTTTATTGGCGGGAAAAGATTTTATTTGCATCGCAAATGATTCACAAATGCATCTGTATCAATGTCATTTTGACCACTTGCCGCCTGTGCCCTATTTAGCGCACCACAGAGCAGTGTGGCACGCTTAAGTGGGCCGATAAAAAGCAATGGCATCTCCTCAGTGTAAATATAATGGCGCGTTAACATTTATATTGTATGAGTGCAAAGCAGGGCGCACAATCGTTTAAATGACTCCACTAATATGGTGCAAACTGCTCTGTAACCAACCTCCAACTTGAGAACTTCAGCCTGTTTTTCCTAGCAAATTTCATAATCATGTTTTGTTCCCCTGCCATTGGCTGGCAACCAGTTCAGGGGGCACCCCGCCTACTGCCCAACGACATCTGGGATAGGCTCCAGCATGCCCGCGACCCTCGTGAGGATAAGCGGATTAGAGAATGGATGGATGGATGTTTTGTTCCCACCTCGCCCCAGCACAAGTTCGTAAGCTCTTGACTGGAACATAATCGCGTTATTGTTGTTTTTTTTTTTTTTTTTTTAATTTAATAAACGATGAAACGCTGGATTAGCTGGCAGATCACATGAGTCTGTTATGAGTCTCGCTGCGAACCAAAGGCTATCGGATGCGCACAAAAGAGCAAGCCACTCA
The DNA here is from genome assembly GCF_001891065.2 of Hippocampus comes. Classification (NCBI taxonomy): domain Eukaryota; kingdom Metazoa; phylum Chordata; class Actinopteri; order Syngnathiformes; family Syngnathidae; genus Hippocampus; species Hippocampus comes. Next base: position 3,345,065 of record NW_017805744.1, read on the forward strand.
ATCTAGCGTGTTTATCGCTAATTAACGCAGATTAATTGAGCCTCATTTTTTACCAAGCAGAAGGCCATTTGTGTACTGGGGCGGTGAGGGTGGGCGTTGGTGGTGGTGGTGGTGGTGAAGTGGGAGGGGGGTTTTAGAGCCCCCTGAACCCTCTGATCAAATGCTTCATCTTGTTCCTGTGAACATGTTACTCATTCCGTTAAATGGAGTGCACACATGCACTCGACTCAGATATCTACAAGTGCAAGGTCACACAAAACCACACTGTTTCTTATCTTCTGGATTTCAATACACAAGTGAATGAAATTGAAAAGTTCTGAGGGAACTTTCCTCCAGTTCCTTTATCTTTAATGCTCATAATATATATTATACGACCAGTAACTACCAGAAGACTACATATTCTCCGTCCAGCTATTTAACGAATCCAAGGAAGATCGAGACACTGCCGTGCAGCCGTTTTCTGTAAAGTGCTGAAGAAGGTCTAATCCCTCCAAAAAGGTTCCTATTGTTTATTGTCCCAGAGCTGCCCCCAGACAAGAAGGCAGCTCTGCCTAGCGCATGTGACAATGGGTGACTCCACAGTCTTAACTGTTTCCATCTAGATATGTGTGCAAGGAGTAGAGAGATTGGAAAATGCTGCGCCAGGAGGAAAATGTCACAGTGATACAGTGGTCTCGTTCAAGTCACCTTTCTACTTATTTGCCAAATAGACCTAATCGAACACAATGTACCAACCTTTTTACCCACCCTTCCTCAAATTTTCAGCAATGTGTCTAAATTGAAGAAATATTTACCTTAACGAAGAATATACATAAAAAAAAAAAACATTCATGATACAATTATATTAAAATCCCATGATGTATGATATCTTTACGATATTAAGGCCACGTTATGGTATAATTGCGATATGGGTTTAAATTATATATATTTTTTCCAGTGCTTTTTTTCGTGATGGCCACAGTTGACAATCAAGATATATTGCTACATATTATTTGTTTCAAACTCGACGATCCCTCACCAACCCAAAAAACCTCTGACTGTGTAAAATCCGATTATCAGTGCGTGTTTTATGGCAGGATTCCTGTATAGACCCTGTATATTGAAAATATAATCCATGTAAATTATTGTTAAGTATATCACCTCTCTCTCTCTCTCTCTCTCTCTCTCTCTCTCTCTCTCTCTCTCTCTCTCTCTCTCTCCTCCCTTTCTTTCTCAAAATATAGAGAGAGCGATACATACATATATGGATGGGTGGATGGATGAATAGATATATACCCAAATGTCACGATACAATAATATTACGAAATGAACTTCACATCACGATAATTAGCACGTGGGGAGGTTGGAGGAAAAAAACTTCTTGTATAAAAACTCTGATATTTATTTTAAAAAAAGTTCAGATTGAACCCCCCCACAATATTGTGTGTTTGACAAAGAAAGAGGATGGCCAGTCATTGTATTGCCACGTGCTCCTACTGGCTCAGCGGCGCAAAATATCATGGCCTATGCCATTCACGGTGCTGTGTTTGGCTCATCCGGGCAAAAAGTCATGTTTTTTGACCGAGAAGTGATTTTTTTTTTTCCTTTTAATGCTGATTTATGGGAGTGATAACAGCTGGACAAATCAGACCAGGTTTTCTCTTTGGACTGTTCCATTTGCTTTTTGTGGGTGGGTTGGTGAATATTGATGTAATATTTGAATATTATTGAATTGAACAATTGAAAACACGCAGTTTACCATACTCGATTGAGTCCAGAGGGTGTGTTTACCGCCCACGGTGAGGTAAACTTCAGCTCTCTTAACTTCACACAACTCAGCTCGCTCGTCTAATTGGAGCCGCTTCAGTGGCACAATCATGGGTCAGTTTGCACATCATTGCCTCCCCTCCTGCCAGGCACATGCTCACACGCACCCGTGCGTGCACACACACACACACACACACACACACACACACACACACACACACACACACACACACAGTGGACAACCAGCACCCGTGTTGGAGTCAAAACTATTGAGCAGCTAATTACCCGCCCCCCTCGCTCACTCCTCTATGAAGTCATTAGGAAAATGAGAAATTAAATCAGTCAGTGGTAGACTGCAGTCTATGCTACGTTTGACACATGTTTCCAGGATGAAATGATCAAGTCCTGTTCGTCTACAAAATACCTATGTGAAGTAACTTCTGTGCTAATAGAAACATGGTGGGTTGTTTTTTAACACATTCTTTTGACACGTCCTAAAAGTGGTCCTGTCCCCACCTTAGAATCGAAAATGGTAGAAACTTGAAACCTGTCTGACACCATCCTCCACCAATCAACAAGTATTTTGCCCAAGAACAAATATATAGAGAAATAAACAGAAACCTTTTCATGTTTATTTGGCACATGGTAAAAGTGTTCCCGGTGCCCAAGAATAGAAATGGTTGAGTTTCTGTGCCTTTGGTCTGATGAACCGGGACATAGCCAGACAATAACAAATGTAAGAGAGAAAAATGCATTCCAACATCACTATGACATCAACATCCAATCTTCAACAACAAATTGGTGTCACGTGCCCGCTAGGTCACCATAAAGGCTAATTACCGGTAAACAATCCGAACCTACATGGTGCCATTTCATTATCTTGCATTATTTTCCTAGAGCTGCACCTTTTAAATTGGGTTATTGACTTGTTTGTTAGTATTTTAATGGAAAAATCTAACGTTACACCGGAGTTTCAACTGGCAGTTTTCGGCGATTGGTTGATTCTGCTGACCCGTTCTCACAAAGCAGTCAGACTTATTGTTTCGACATGGGACATATAATCTCAAATGTTGACTGTCAGTTGACTAGCAGTTTGATTTCTGAGCTCCTCTACTAGCTATATGAGTTTTTTTATGATTCACATTTAAAAAAAACATTCATAGAAAATCAAAGGCAAAATAAGGAATTATCACTACAGTGCACTGCTATTGTAGGGCTGTTGTCTTCTATATGCACACAGGTTGATGACGTGCATCTATAAGTACAAGGACAGCTATTCAATTATTTCACATCTATTTTTTTCCACATCTGCATGAGTGTTATGGGATGCGGTATGTGAAAGTTGTGCATCAGTTACTACAGTGAGCAACTCTTAAAAAGCTGTTCCATTATATAAAAGAGCCTTGATGCCAAAGTTGCGCATTTTTTCAAAACCTATCAGTCATGGGGCCATATTTTGGGCCTACGGCGCGGCTCCACTCATACCTTTTTAAAGTCAACGCATGAGAGTCCTTTGCATTGCAAACGCAGAAATAGACTCACTGGAGTCCATGCATATGATCAAACCACCCGCAGTATGTTCATAAGGGACTGCATGCAGACTTGGACAAAAGATGTCAAATTGGCCAGGGCAATCACAGACCATTGTTTTGAAAAGGGCACTTGAAGATCGCCATGATTGTTCCTGTCCGTGTGTGAGTCTGGATGGAAAATGTGCCCATCCGTCACGACTGTGACAGCACATTAGTCACTAAAGTGGACAGTTATCCAAAAGCTCTTTTCTTCCCTTTGCACAAGTTTTGATGTCAATGTTGTGCATCAGTCACAATAGTCAAAAGCTGTCTCGAACATAGAAAAAGGGCCAGAAAGCTCTGTAAAGCGGTGGTATGTTAGCAGTTGACTCTGTGACTGCCGTTTTTATGTTGCCACGCTTTACAAAAAAGAAAGCGGTTGGAAAAATTGCCGTGGGTCTTCTTTCTCCTGGCGGCTATGCTCACATATCCCCAACATCACTCCTTCCCCTACCCAGACAGCCGCGAGGCTTTTCTCGCGCTTCGCCCCCATGTAGTTTGAGGATTTAGATAACAACTTGGCCTCTGTGCAATCAACCAATAAAAAGCCACTTGTGAAATTGGCCTGCGTCTATCTCTTCAGGAAAGTTTTTTTCCTCCCTCTCCGACTGTGTTTGATGTGCTCCCGCGGCGCTGATCATGGCACTTAATGTGATTCCTCTTTCACATGGAGTTTAAAAAAATAGTATCCTGCACTTTAATGGCAGGCTGGGAAGAGACAGGCTTTCTTTACCAGGCAAATTATGGACAACCCCTTTTTTAAGGTGGAAAAAGGAGGGGCTTGCATTTGGATGTTTTGAGTCGGGAGAAGAGACTTTCCGGAGGAAGAGCGTGAAAGGTGGAGTAAAGTGAACTCCATGATAGGCCAGAAAAGGCGTATGAGCCATGAGACTGAGTGAGGAAAGAAGTGCCTCGTGAAAGCAACGTGATGTTTCATCAGGCGGCAAGAAAATCGAAAGTGGCAGCGCATATTCAAAAGTTATGTTGTTTTACACGTGTGAGTGTTGACGTCAGAGTTGAGTATCCATTACTACAGTCAACAGAAATGGCTTTTGATCGTCATTGTAATTGTTGTATGCGCGCGTTGGTCGGTTGACAAAGATGCATCAATAACTACAGCAGACAGCTATTGGAAATATAATTTATCGATATGTATCAGTCTCAATGTAAAATTTGTCTATCCGTCACTGCAGTAACAGAAGATGAATCACAACGACAGACAGTCTTTCAAATACTGATACAGTATCTCCTTGAAAAGGAATAGAAAAATCACTGATCAGTCACTACAGTTCAAAAACTGATTTATTCCAAATGCATTTGTTTTGATGGCAACTACGGTGACAGCACATGAGTCCCAACAGTGGACAGCTATTTAAAAGATTTTTTTTCTTCTGTAAGCATGCGTCAGGTATCAGTGATGTCAGTGGGCAACATTTCAAATGCTGTTCTTGTCTGTACGTGTGATGTCAAAATTGTGTATCCGTCACTACAGTAAACAACTACTCCGAAGCTCTTGTCTTGATGTCAGAGTTGCACATCCATCACTGCATCAGACAACTATTCAGAAGCATGATTTCTCCGAAACATGACCGATAAAGAGGGTGTCAATGTTTGGGATGACACCCTCGCACCCACTTGAGTCTGATGCAATAATATGCCCTCAAATATGGTCTTATTTCTCTTAAAGCCATATCATCCCGTTCGTACATTTGTCTTTATTTTGGTCTTTTACCAACATGTCCTTTCCCGTCCAGATTTCTGCCATACCCACCATGCTTGACCTGTGAATTTGTGTGCAACCACCAAAGAGTCAAGACCTACTGAAGTCTGAGATTGGCTATGAATCATTGTGCATGGAGTCTGTCTGACACTTGTGAATGTCATTCATTTTCATGCGAAAAATATAACATACATTCTCATACTTTACCTTCACCAGTGACATGTGCGCACCGCTTCGTCTCACACACTACACTTTTAAGGCTAGCATGTGTTTTTTGGTGGGTTTTGGGGGGTTTTTTTCTGTATGAAATAAATTCAATAAATGTCATTGAATCACAAGACTGTGCTGATGTTTGGACATCAATAAAAAAAAGGGGTAGCTCAGCAGTACCCAATCTTCCGTGCGACACAGTCCAGACAAGTCACTTTGACTTATTTGACGACCGACATAGAAGCAAATCAAATAAAAAGATTCAATATCGAATTCACTATTGCACCATTATGAATGTAATTATTTTAACAGTGAAAGTCCTGCGCTTTCAAAATAATCTCCAAGCCACCAGCAGCATGTTCGAAGGGGAAAAGCTTCTTGCAGGTGAAGAACAACCTGTTGACGGCAATATTTTTTGTTAGCTGATATGATTTAATGTGCCGACATTTGGCCATCGGAGACATGTTCGAGCAGGGGCAGTGCTATACATGGGCCACCATCACACCTAGAGCATCTTTAGATCGCTCTTTTTTATCTGACATTTTTTTCATGGGTGCAGCATGGGTGCAGCTTTCTTAGACCCATTGATACTCTGCCACAAGTTATTTATACTAACTGCATGTTGAAAGAATAAAAATTTATCTGAATGCAAATTCTAAAAGAATCTCTCTTAAGTAAAGAACATCTGATTCTCACAATCAATAGCTGCCAAAATCATTACCTTCCCACCACTGCAAGTCAAGAATATGGTCGGAAAGTCATTGTTTATCACACCATCCACAGTCATAGTTTCATGAAATAAAATGTAAATGCAACCTTTCTGAGGAAAAGCAGTTCGGATGGATGGATGGATGGATGGATGGATGGACATATACTAGTCCTGCACACACACTCTTAATACAAGCAGGAACAAACCGAAGTAAAAAGCAACATTTAGAATGCTGAGGAATGAAGAGATTTTTGTGTTGGCGTGCTTTTTAGGTATAATTTGAATGAACCATAGATCATAGGATACAAAATGTCAATTGCCGGTTGCAATTCATCATTCTGTTTGGCTGTTAGCAAGAGAATCAGTGCATGAGAGAGAAGTAGATTATGCGATAGTAAACAAAAGCAAAGAAAATGGCATTATCTTTTACAGGGATCAGCAACCTCAAATTCTCAAAGAGCCATTTTGGCCATCTCTTCCAGAAAAAAAAATAAAAATCTGGCAGCCACAAAACCCCTTTGACAGCAAAAGTGAAAATAACCATTAAAAAAAACAAAACGGTGGGTTGTATTCATGAAATCAATTAACTGCTACCGGGAACGTGAGATTTTATTTCTGCATGGAATAAAAAATATTTAGAAGGTGCTTTGTTGAAGCTTACTTTCAAATAAAATGGTCGATGTCTATTTCAGTCTTAATTTAAAATGAAATATTTATTTTTCAAAGTCACAGACAGCAACAGCCGATCGATGAAACAGCCACATTCGGCTTTGGAGCTGCAGGTTGCGGACCCCTCTATCGAAATTAAGCTCAGCAAAATGTTGCTTTTTATTTCGACTTGTTTCTGCTTTTTATATGTGTGATGGGCATTGTTCTGGATATGTGTGAATTTTATTTTATAAAACCCTGAATGTGGATTTTATGATTGATGAAGCATGATGCACGCAGCCATACACGGGTACCCCTGGCCACCCCTCACTGAGGTGTTGTGTCACCCTGCCCACCACACCGAAAAATTTCCGGCTATGGGACACATTATGGCTGTTGGCAGTGAGTGAGTGTTGGCGATCGTTATGGGCCAGATGTGTCCTGCACCGACAGCCCAAGTCAGCTGTCACCATACTATCACCTGACAGTTAACTGAATCCAAATTTGCAAAATGATGTTTCACCTTCACCATACTTCATCCTGTGTGCGAAAGAGGAAATGTGTTCAAGCCCACGGGGGAAATGCGGGCAGTATGGGTGCAGGGCCAGTTATGACAGGGAACGCCCACATTTTAGGGTTGCTCCACCCAGTTTGCGTGCCTGGCATGAGGGTGTGTAAATGACACACTTGAGTGGACAGAAGAATGCTGCCCACTTTTTCTGACTTAAGCACACGGGAGAATATGGCCGATAGTAAATGAATATGGCCTTGCTTCACAGGTACGAACAAGACAAAGAAGAAGGGGCGATTGATGCATTAATTTCCCGGTGTAACGACAAAATAACGGGCCGTGGCGAGGCGCACTTGTTAAATCCTAATTTCATTTTAATGAGGCTTACATCTGGTAATGATGCTGCCGGGGAGGGAGCGATGTTATTAACTTGCAGGTTAGTCGGCCCGCGTGCAATTAGCCCACCTTCTACGAAAAAAGAGCGTCGGCCGGCTATCAAACGGGTTGCTAATGAGCGGGAAGAGCAACATGAGCCGTCTTGTCGCCACAGGAAACCCAAATTACCTCAGCGATGTCCACAAATATTCGTTTGGAAACAGCAGAAAATGCGGTACGAAGCTGAAAACGATGCAGTCCACCCTCTGTATTCACGGGGGTTGGCAAGGAAGCCTTGACATGAATTGCAAAACTATACTATGGACACGCTTGTGCAAAAAGTTGGTCTAACCTGTTTTCCGTGACTAAACAATGTTGTGTCTGTGTGTGCGTGTGTGTGTGTCTGTTTGATCAGAAACTCTAATGTCTTCAGTGTACAACAAAATTTAAGGAGTTGACATTGCTCTTCCAATACATTTGGGGCGGACTGTGTTTGTGTATACTGTATCTTTTGTTTTAGGGACCAAGCCCTGCCATGAAAAGCAAACTTGTGACTGACTAGTGAGTACGCCAAATAGTTTCCGTTGTGTTCTACAAGATTATTCACGAGTAGGATCAGTGGGTGTTTACGGTTCTTTGATCCCTTTCCTCGAGTGTTTTTGTTTCTTATTCCACTCTGATCACTCCTGTTGTCGAATGAATACCTCCGGGGACTGCGTCAATCAAAAATGAGCGTTCTTGTCTTTGCCAAGGCAAAATGTTTGTTGCAGTTTTTGTAATGGCTGATGCCTGAGTGCACAAGTGTCCATAAGTACTTGTCCAGTGAGTAAAAATAGTGCATACAAATTTTTTCCGCCCTCCATCCATCCATTCATCTTCTGATCCACTTATCCTCACAAGAGTCGTGGGGCGTGCTGGAGCCTATCCCAGCTGTCTTCGGGCAGTAGGACACCCTGAACCGGTTGCCAGCCAATCACAGGGCACACATAGACAAACAAACAACCGCACTCACACTCACACCGAGGGACAATTTAGAGTGTTCCATTAACCAGCCACACATGTTTTTGGAATGTAGGAGGAAACCGGAGTACCCGGAGAAAACCCACGCAGGCACAGGGAGAACATGCAACCTCCACACAGAAAGACCGGGGCTGGAATTGAACCCCGCACCTCAACACTGTGAGGTGGACGTGCTAACCAATCGACCACCGTGCCACCCAATACATTTCAAACGGCCGTCAATTATGCCCTGGTCCCCATCCCCTGCGAATAGTGGGTGTCAACTGTATTATTAAACTAATGCTTAGTATGAAGTGGACTGTGCGGCTCACAACCTCACAAAAGAGATTATTACCTCCTCCAACCACAATTGTAACAGTTGGAGCTATTACTACACAGCAAAGACTTTAATCACAAGCCAAGATCTGTGAAATTGTTCGGAGAGACGGTACTAAGAAACCATTTAAGTCTCCATTCTGCAGAATGCTACTCGCCTAAGCCACCCCACCCCCACCCTTGCCTCAGATTGCAAGTGGTAAAGTCCTGTCTGTCCAAGAATTACATCAGCTTTTATCTGAGGCAAGAAAAAGCCTGGCATTTTTTTCTTCAATTCACCCCCTAAAGCCACTTTCACTTGGCAAAATGGAATTTGGTAGACAATGTCCATCATGAGTACACCCTCAGAAAAAGTCTCAAGATTTTGAACATTTATAAGGAGTTAGACATTTACTGCAAATAGAATTGATAAATTGTGTATACTTTTGGAGTAATGTGTAACTTAATATTTTACGTGTCTGTCAGTACGATTAATCGGAATCATGATTTTGATTTTGGAAATGTTGAAAACGTTATGATCGAACAAATGATTTATGTGCATAAGAGCGAGGTGCCTATACAATTACATTGTGAAAGAACCATGAATGCACCATCTTACATGCGTAGCCAGCGTCTTGTCTACGCAATTCTGCCGTCCCTTAGTAGCCTTCAAGCTGTTTAATGGCACCCCAGTTGGAGCTCACTGTACAACTAAACACACAACAAAAAGAATTGCACAAATTTGGATTTGAATACAAAACAAATTTCGTTTTTCAAAACATTGCTAGCCGCTAATGCTAAACTCAATGTAATATCCCTTTGAAATGGTAACGGGAAATTAGCAACAACTTCAGGAGTGATGTTCCATCAAACAATGAATCTTCACACACAAACGCTGTTGGTTTTTTTTTCCTCCTCTATTCTACTTTTTTCTTTTCACATCTAAGATATCGGTGCGCTGGACAGCGAAGCACCAGGCTTCCCGTGTTGTCTCCCTCCATTGGTCATTGTTTAGTTTACGTTCTTCTGGACGGGTTGTAACTGGGAAAGTAAATTCCTTGTGTGTTTACATACTTGGCCAATAAATTGGATTTTGATTCTGATTCAAGCCAAGATAAGCCAATGATTTCAGAGTAGGGCTTGGTGCCTGGGTTAGGGTTTAAAAAAAAAAAAAAAAAAAAGATTCAAGACAGGGTTAGGGTTTCAAGCCTGGGTTGGGGTTTCAAATTCATTTTCACTTTCATCAGCCACAAAGCATTGTACCATCAGTTTTGTTTCGTCAAGTTGCTTTGCTTTATGAAGTGAGAAGTTTTCCATCTTAGATGTCGGAAAAAAAAAAGTATCTGAACTTTTAAAGAGCCTCCCGCACATTTGGCTGCACTTTTACAAGTCAGCAGTGACAGCGAGCTGGCCATATGGAGCCCTGCTAACTACTGCAATAAAAAAATACACGGTAAGCCGCTCAGACACGTTGCGGATTTAATTTAAATAATCAGACAGGAATGGCAAAATACTAAAGTTGATCTTCCAGTGACTATGTTAGGCAAGGAAAGAATAGGGGTTCAAGCCGGGGGTTTTAAATGACGGTTTCAACTTTCAAGCCTTGGTTAGTTTCCCCATTATGATATCAAGCCAAAGTTAGAGTTTCAAATTAGCGTGTCAAAACAGGATTAGGCTTTCAACATAGAGGTTAAAGACTGCATTGGGGTTGCAGTTTGGGATTTCAAGCTAGGGTTAGAGTTTCTAGTCAGGGCTCGGGCTTCAAAGTAGGGTTTCAACCCAGGGTTTTGGTTTGAAAGTAGGCTTTAAAGACAGCCATAGTGTTTTCAAGAAGGTTTTCAAGACAATGGAAAGATTTCAATGTCGGCTTTCAAGCCTGGGTCAGAAATTGAGATTCAAGTTGCGTGTAAAAGTAGGGTTTGAGGCCAAGTTAGGGTTTCAAATTCGTGTTTGAAGCCTGTGCTAGGGTTACAAGTTGCTGTTTCAGGTTTTGGGACAGGGCTTCAAAATGGGTTTTCAACTCAGCCCAAGCCAGGGTTCATAAGTAGGGCTTCAAGATCGGGTTGGTGTTTTTCATGAATGTTCGGGTTTCAAGTGAGGTCTTCAAGGCAGTATTAGGCTGTCAAAGTGGTGTTTCTTGACGGTGCTACGGTTCGAAATAAGCGATAGGGTGTCAAAATGGGGTTTGAGGCCAGGGTTAGGGTTTCACATTTGTTGTTTGAAATGAGGATTTAAAGGCTGCATTTAGGTTTCAAGCTGTGGTTGGAGTTTCAATTTCAAAAGTAGGGCTCCACTCCAGGGCTGGGATTCAAAGTCAGGACTTCAAGATGGGCTTAGTGTTTCCTGTTAGTGTCAGGGTTTTGAGTTAGATTTTCAATAGAGTGCTAAGATGTGAAAGCACGGATCACAAGCTAGGGTTAGGGTTTGAAATTAGGGTTTCAAGTCAGTGTTATTAGTGTTTCGGATTAGCGTTGAAAGCTACGGTTAGAATTTGGTCTTCAAGGCAAGGTGAGGATTTCACATCATGGTTAGGGTTGCTTAGTCGGGTCTCAAGCCAGTGTTTGGGTTTTTTCTTGTGAGTGAATGTTTGAAATGTCATCTCAACACATGAGCTGTAAATGACATGTTCCTTTGCACGTATTGTTGTGTTTTCGTTGTATTTGTGTCTAATCCAGTGTTGTATTCTTCTTTTATGGGCACGCTTGTCTCGGCGTAGCAGCAGCCCCCTCGGGGAGGAAAAATGGAGATGATTCTCGCTTGCTGTTTAATTTTAGAACTGGCCGTTACACAGCCAATTAAGCAGGGATGCTCGCCGCCATCTTTGCAACCTGTCAGCAGCTCTGCTCCATTCGTGGTGTGCGAAAAGCGTCATGATGAATATTACGATTTTTTTTTAAATGATGTATATTTAAAGCCAAGAAGAAGAAGAATGTTAAGTGTGTGAGCCAAGCACTTTCCATCTTGTTTATTTTCATTTCACACGGAGTGGAGTGGGTCAAGTGCTCATTACCAAAAAGGCCTTCTAATCTCTTTTGGCTGCGTAATAGTGTTTAGCAGCCCGCGTGGAAAATCACCATGCGAAAATGCAACATGTTTATATGGGCGTCGACTTGAACGTGTGAGGAGTTGCGTAACGTTCGGCTTCCCAGCATCGTTTTAAGTGCTGTCATGTCTCTGGACGAATAAGATCAAGCGTTTCAAGACTGGTTTAGGGTTTGGAAGTAGACCTTCAAACTGGGGTTAAGCTTTCAAATTTTTTAAATCTGAGTTTGGGTCAGGTTTAGGGGTTGAAAGAAGGCTCTTAAGACATAGTTGGGGTTTCTAAGTAGGGTTTCAAGCCAAGGTATGGGTATTAAGCCTTGGTTCAAGTTTTGAATAGACGTTTCAGGCCAGAGTTAGGGGTTCAGGAAAAGTTTGGCTTTGAAATTAAATTGTCAAGACTGTTTAGTTTCAAATAAGATTTGTAAGACAGAGTGGATTTTCAAATTGCGGTTCTAAGTCAGGTGTAGTGTTTTAAAATCAAGCCTAAGCCAAAAAAGAAACAAAATGAACAAAAATGGTCAAATGGTTTAATGCGACTGACTCTTGGCTTTTCCTTCCTTTCAGACCATGTGTGCTTTTTTTCCTAATATGTTTTACTGCCTTCTCGCCTTTGTGTTTATCTTTTATTTCTTCTTTGACTGTCATCCTAATAAGTGTGTTCTGATTTTTTTTGGGGGGGGGGGGGCGGGATTCATCCAAAAGTGCTGCTTTGGTTTTTAAACTTTTGTATGCCTGTCAAGAGTTTGTGTGTGCAATCATCACGCGTGTTCTTCTCTGCATGCATTCATTTGACACCACCGCCATCGCTCTGAATTATTAATGCAATGACTAATTATAGGCCCATGCCACCGTAGCAACCGAGCCTGAGGAGAAAAAATAAAAACACCCCATCGGCGCAGCGCAGTGTTGGCCACTGTTATTGTGCCCTAAATGACACCTCAGCTGCTACTATGTTTTTCTCCGTTTTCGCCTGTCATTAACCATTTCATTATGCGTCCGTCTGTATTCTATACAGAAGTGTAAACACTTCATGAAATAATTATCTTGTAAACAGAATAAATGGACGAAATGAAAAATGCATATCTGATACGCCCCAGTTTACATCTTTTCAAGCGTAATATCTGATTTATGTGCCTAAAAGCAACAATCAGCTAGTATCACCTGCAGAGAGGTTTAATCTTTCATATTTTGACTCGACAAATAACAACCACGTTAAATATTTAGCACTCTTTTAGTCTCAGAGAGGGTGCGTGCTTGGTGTTGCCTAAACTGGTCAAATTTGAGTCTGTTTTTTTTTTTTTGCAACTAAACATTATCGTCCATGAAAACGAGTCTCTTGTCGTGTGCTTTTTCCAATAAGTCATTCCTCCAGTTGACCATTATGCATAAACGCTCGCCTCATAACTCTGAAGTTTCTCCTCTGCAGGCTGCAAATGTAACTTGCCAGCTTTTTTTTCTTTTTATTAATTTTTTTAAACTCTTCCTTCCAAAACCTGACATCATCAGCATCTCTTTATGGTCATTACACTATTATTGAATGAAGACAGTGCAGTGTTTAAATGTTTACAACCCCTGATGCCATGCATTGCAATTCCATTCCCTGTCATACATTAGACATTTTCTTTTGGTACACCCTTGTTTCCAAATTGATTATTGTTGTATCCCTTTAAAATTGTAAACCAAAAACGCCAGATCATTACCAAGTTGGGGGGAGGGGGGGGGGGGAACAAAGAAAAAGAAGCTTGTTGGAAATTGCAGCCATTTTATGAATAAATAAATAAATAAATAAATAAACTAATTCGATTTACCGTAATGTAGCCCTTTATTTTTATGATGACTGCAAAATATGTATTCCGATTGAACGCACATATGATGTCAAAATAGTAGTAAGAAGACGTTGATGTGCACAGCCACGTTTTACTCTTTGTTTTGCATTCCTTAAAAAAATCTACAGGCATATCACACTGAATTCAGACCAGACTTTTTTCTCACGTTTTTTTTTTTATTTTAATGCTCTGATTCGAAAATGTACAAAAGTAATATATTTCTTCAACACAAAATATTGCCCCATTGTTCATTTGTGAAACGAATAGTGATGGAAATTGTACCCAATCTAATTAAAAATAGACAAACTATTTTGCCGCACCCCAATATGGTGCGGTCTTGTGCTTTTCCCATATATCTTGATGTTATAGCCTCATTCCATCATGAGTGAAAGCAGTTTATGACCATTTTAGCCAAACACTAAATTTAAAGTCAAAACACTGAGCTTATGGTGGCAATATTATGTGTAAAGTCAATATTGTAAAAAAAGTGCACGTTACATAGCGATTGGATTGATTGTGGTCAATTAAAATGTGTTCGCCCAGTGATACCTCTCAGTGGTTTCTCAATTTCTCTTTAATGTTGTAGGAATTACTTGCAGTCACAACACGGGCTGAAATTGTGCATTGTAAAGTAAAGATCCAACCTTGAGTCACTCAATGTTTTTGTGTTGTGTTGGTCTTATTTTTCAGAGCCGTGACGGAATGGTGGACTGCTTGAGCAAAGTCATGCTGCACACCGTCATCTCATGCTGGCAGCCAGTCCTGGGACTGGCTCTGCTGTCCATCTTTGTGGGCTCCTCCCTGGGCTGCCCCTCCCGCTGCGAGTGCTCGGCACAGACCAAGGCCGTGGTGTGCCACCGCAAGCGCATGCCCACCATCCCCGACGGCATCCCGGGAGAGACCAGGATCCTGGACCTGAGTAAAAACAAGTTGACCATGATCAACCCGGATGATTTTGCCGCCTTCCCAGGCCTGGAGGAACTGGACCTGAGCGGGAATATAATCAGCTACGTGGAACCGGGTGCCTTCAATGCTCTATTTGGCATGCACTCGCTCAGCCTGAAGAGCAACCGGATTAAGCTTATTCCTCTTGGCGTCTTCTCGGGCCTGGTCAACCTCACCCGGCTGGACGTGAGCGACAATAAGATCGTCATTCTCCTGGACTACATGTTCCAGGACTTGCACAATCTCAAGTTTTTGGAGGTGGGCGACAACGACCTGGTTTACATCTCGCACCGCGCATTCAGCGGACTTCTGAGCCTAGAGACGCTGGCACTGGAGAGGTGCAACCTCACCGTGGTGCCCTCTGAGGCCCTCTCACACCTCCACAACCTGGTCAGCCTGCACCTGCGATACCTCAGCATCAGCACTTTGCATCCATACTCCTTCAAAAAGCTGTTCCGGCTGCGCCATTTGGAGATCGATAATTGGCCCTCACTGGACCACATCCCGGCAAACACCCTGCATGGCCTGAACCTCACCACCCTATCCATCACCAACACTAACCTGTCATCCTTCCCCTACCAGGCCTTGAAGCACCTGCCCTACCTGACGCACCTCAACCTGTCCTACAACCGCATCCGGCACATTGAAGGTGGAATGTTGATGGACCTGGTTCGCCTTCAAGTATTTCACCTGGTCGGCGCTCAGCTCACCGCCATCGAACCCTACGCCTTCCAGGGCCTTCGGGGGCTGAAGGTGCTCAACGTTTCTCACAACCGGCTGGACACGCTGGAGAAGGGAGTGTTCCATTCCCCAGAAGCTTTGGAGGTCCTCCTCATTGACAACAACCCGCTAGTGTGCGACTGCCGCCTCATGTGGATCTTACAGAAAAGGCACTCCATCTTGTTTGGAGATTCCCAGCCGGAGTGCAACACGCCCGAGGGGATCCGAGGCAGGCCTTTCCAGGAGTTTAAGGAAAGCCTGCTCTCCTACTACGTGACCTGCACCAAACCGAAAATCCGTGAGAACAAAACGCAAACCGTGACAGTGGACGAGGGCCAGCACGCTCTGCTGCACTGCAGCGCCGAGGGGACGCCGAGGCCCACCGTGTCCTGGGTTTCCCCGCGGCGGCGCATCCTGACGGCCAGGAGCCACGGCAGAGTAACGGTGTACAACAACGGCACCCTGGAGATCAAGTCGGCCGAGATTCAAGATGGCGGCGTCTACCTCTGCCTCGCCTCCAACACGGCCGGAAATGACACCCTGATGACATCGCTGGCCGTCAAGAGTCTGGGCTCCCTGTACGCCAACAGGACCCAGTATTACACGGACCCCAGCAACACCACGACCAACGGGACCGCCAACGTCACCCTGGGCTTGGACCTAAAGACCATTTTGGTGTCGACGGCCATGGGTTGCTTCACGTTCCTCGGGATGGTCTTGTTTTGTTTCCTGCTCCTGTTCGTCTGGAGCAGGGGCAAAGGAAAACATAAAAACAACATCGACGTGGAATATGTGCCTCGATCCAAGTCCAACGGCACCAATGTGGACTCGGCCGACGTCCAGGCCGGTCCTCATCGTTTCAACATGAAAATGATGTGACTTGTTTTGTAGAAAAAAATTCTGGATCATCTGTGGAAAATAAC
The DNA here is from genome assembly GCF_001891065.2 of Hippocampus comes. Classification (NCBI taxonomy): domain Eukaryota; kingdom Metazoa; phylum Chordata; class Actinopteri; order Syngnathiformes; family Syngnathidae; genus Hippocampus; species Hippocampus comes. The sequence goes on from NW_017805744.1 coordinate 3,361,325, forward strand.
CCAAAGTACATTCTATTTTTTTTTCCACACAGAACCACAGCTGACGGACAAGTGGTCACAAAAGACTTTGGGATAAGAGAAAACGAGCTGGACCTTGAATACAATACTGGTAGGATGTCGGAATTGCTTCAGGTCAGACGGAAAGTGAAGAGTTTCCAGGGAAATAAGTGTCATTGATCAGCTTTTTGAGATTTCTATGCCCTCTCCCGAAAAAAAACAGAATGCCATTCGATGTGTCTGGGTTGGATCTTCTGGACTTGGCCGAATCGTGTACAGTCTCAATTTGTATCTTATGCTAAAAATAACCTTTGTTGAGTCTTGCGCCACATGCTTTGTCACCCATCCAATCAAACAATGACGGCAACCATCGCTTCCTCTGTTCAATACTTTTGCCCATGTGTACCTAATGCTTTGTTGTTATGTACACCTACTGTATGTACATACTCATTAAAAAATACTCATAGCAATATTCATGGGATGCATTAGCCAAAATTGATATAAACCTATACTGTATGTTCAGCAAAAAAAAAAAAAACAATGTTAATAACAAAAACAACATGGAAAAAAAAACCATTTGAGACTTTTGAAGTTTCCATAGATTCAGGAAGGGCTTCTATGGGTGATGATGTGTCCCTGCTCCCTCACGATTGACTCAGAAATAAGACATATGAATAAATAGATATTTATCAAAGGAAATATTTTATTTATTAATGATGTTGGTCAAAGATCTATCCTGGACTGCTGTCGGTTGTCCAGTATAATTTCTGGACTTTCCCTTGGTGAACCTGAACCACCGTTTTGTCCGACTTGAGTGTCTTTCCATTACTTTGAAGTGTACCTTTTTGGCTCATGTGTCAACTTTTTGGCTCGTGTGTCAACTTTTTGCTACAGTGATATTTGCATCGTTTCTTTATTCTTTCCCCTGTAGAAAAAAAAATGGACTTTGTTGTGGTAGTTCTTCATTTTCTTGTTGAATCATTTAGATTGTGACAATTTAAAAAAAAACATTAAAAAAATATATATATGTATGTGGAATAAATGCAGTTGTATTTGTACCTGTGGCTGAAGTCAGCTTTATTAATGAGACGAAGTGGCTATCCTATAATTGTGAAATCGCAAATAGCTTGAATCAAAATTAAAATAACTATTCCAGTGGTGCCTTGAGAATATGACCGAAGTGATGAGCATGCAAATAATCCATTTCAACCCCCCCCAAAACACACACAAATGTGTTTTTTATTGTCAAGTCTCATTTATTTATACAGCCCTTAATCAGAAGCCATCTCAAAGGGCTTCACATGCCCACAGTTGACAAGTGATCAGTGAATCCTTCACAGAAAAATAACAATTAGTATCTGCATCTTTTTTTCATTTTATTATGAGATCGAATAATATTTTGCAGGTAAAGTCCACAAGCTAGATATTTATGTGAGTAAAAAAGTGGAGTCCAATTCATTTGAAACAGTGATGTCTTTTCATCTCTCCTTTAGCCGATGACATAATCCAACAAAGGTGAAGGAAAGGTGGCATAACGGTTAAGAGATTAGACATTCCGAAGAGGTCCATTGATCCTCAACTGCAAGGAAACCAACGTGAATTAATAATAGGTGGATCATTTGCTGCCGCCTTCTAGCATTGGGTGTCTGAAGCGCATTTGTGTTTTAAATTTTTGCTTGTATCTAAAAAAATTGGCTATGTGGTGGCCAAAAAAACATGTAAGTCAAGTCATACGTTAAGGATCTACTGTATTTGATTATTGAAATTTTCAATTGATTTTTTTTAACCTTAAAAGTTGTTTTGCATGAAAATAAAATAAAATACCATTAGATTGTTTGGATTTAAATTGATTAGAAAAAACATTCAAGTAAATTGATTTTTTATAAGTGGCATTAAATTGATTTGTACTAATTGTAATGTGTTTGGGTCCTTAAAAAAATGAAGTTTTTAAATGTTGGAAAAAAAAGGTACTTTTTAAATCAATTTAAAGTTTTTCTTGAGAATTCTAATTGACTACGGATATTTAGAAATGTAAGCAGGTGTTGAATAGATTTGGATCCAAATAATAAATTTCATGGGTAAAGTGGTACTCGTGCATTGTGTACCTGTGAAAAAGTTCACACACAAAAGTTAACACCCTGTTTTATGGACGCTGGCATTTTTGTTACTCTGAGTTTCCCAGTGTGGGACAAATAAAGGTTATCTTATCTTATCTTAAGATTGCCTCTGTGGCTGATATAGTTCACGTCAACAACCAAAAATTATTTTTTTCTTTCAGACTTTTTACTTAAGAACCAGAGTTGAGCACTGAATACGTCTGTACTTCTATTGAACTAAGGAGTGTGTGCTGCCAGAGGAATGAAAGTCAAAGTGAACGTTGGAACCATTTTGTGGTCCTGCAGTGTTTCGCCACCCGGATTGACTTGGCCTCGAGGGTTTCGCTACCTTTCTCCGCTCTTTTTACTGGTAAATGAAAAACAGGAAAGATAAAGTCGTACCAGCGATGTGCTTTGTTAAATATCGATGGACCCACGTTTGCCGTGGCGAGGACAAGCCAGAAAACTGGACTCGAGTCGTCAAACGCCATCCATCTTCATTCGACGACGCGACGGCGCTTCACTTCACGCCTCGTCCAACTCTCGTTTTTCTTGTATTTCCAAGGTCTCCGTTGACGCCGGGGGCCTTTGGGCATAAAAGTGGTGACGTTTGTTACACGCTGTGACGCGTCTGAAGCACTGTCGTGTTATTACTCACCTGAAGGTCGGCTTGTTTGAGTGTCGTGGGTGAGTTTGAAGAGCAGAAAAGACATTGCCAAAACATGACCTGGAGCAGTTTGATTCTATTGTTCATGCTGCACATATTTCAATTGAAGGAGTAGTGGGGACACAGTGAATACAAAAAAATAATCGAGTCTGATATTTTCAAAGAAAAAAGGAATAACATTGCAAGAACAAAGTTTCTGAGAAGAAAGTAACAATTTGACAAAAAAAAAAAAAAGAATCAAATAGGTTTACGGGAATCCAGTCGTCATGATATTCCGTAAAATTTTTTTGAAATATATTTTTCAACCTTTGGTCTTGTAAGTTTACGGTTTTTATCTTGAAACAATCCAATGTTTTTCTTGAGAGGACGCGACTTTTAATGAAAAAAAAAAATCTCACTTCGCTTAAAAATATGACTTGTTTTCTTGAAATACAGTTTTTTAACCTCAAATCACTACACATTCATTCCAGAATGAATCCAACCTCCTCATAAAATTAAGACTTAATCTCAAACAATAGAATGTTATTCTGTTTATGTTGTCAATTTTTCTTGACAAAATATGACTTTTTACCTTGGAAAGTTGTACTTTGTATCTTGAAATGTAGAGTAGTCTTGTTGTCGAACAAGAATAAACTAGGTCATGATATTACAATAGGTTTTGCCTTTAATCTATTAACATTGTGGCTTTTTAAAGTAGCGTTCTAGAAATAATGCTTTTTCTCTTGAATAAAAATGTCCCTAGATTTTACTTTTGGAAAAAAAAATCTGATTTTTAATCTCATATGACTACTATTTTATCCATCCAACTATCCATAAATCCGAACCATTGATCCTCATGAGTGTCGCGAGTGTACTCTTGGAAAAAAAAAAAATTCGCATAAGATTAGGACTTAATCAAACAATAATTTGGCATTATTCTCATAGTTTTATACATTTTTTCTTAAAAAATAAAACTTTCCATAGGTAATAATAGCTGTCAGTTTTGTGCACCGCCACATTATTCAACACATTAAATTGATCCTTCTCGGATTGTGTCAAGACGGCACGGTAGGGGACTGGTTAGAATGTAGGCCTCACAGAACAAAAATTCAGAGTTCGAATCTGGGCCCTATCCTTCCTGTGTGGAGTTCGAATGTTCTCCCTGTGCCCGCGTGGGTTTTCTCTGGGTATGCCGGTTTCCTCCCACATTCCAAAAATCATGCATGGGACATTAATTTAACACTCTAAATTGCCCCTCAGTGGACACAGCTGGTAGTATGTCTATGTGTGCCCTGCGATTGGCTGGCAACCGGTCCAGGGTGTCCCCCGCCTACTGCCCGAAGACGGCTGGGATAGGCTCCAGCACGCGTGCGACCCTCATGAGAATAAGCGGATTAGCAAATGGCTGGATGGATGTTTGTGTTCATTGAAAATCGAAGCAGGGGTCCGGTGTCACACCACGACGTATTTAGTTATACTGTACAAGATATCATCACATCCCAAAACTCTGGCAAAAGCCATTGAATATGGTGTAACATATGTGTACAAATCTAAACTAGATTTTGTGTTCGTTTGAGTGTCGTGCTGCAGAGGTGAAGTGTATATGTTCATTCCAAAAAAAAAATATCCAGCATGCCAAAAATAATGAGTTCCTCTGGGAAAAGAAACACTGCCCCACATATTCCGCGTCGCCCACACACTGGATCATTCTGAACCTGGAGACCCGTGAGAATATCATAGTGATAGAATACTCATTTAAAAACACAAAACGACAGCACTACATGTTTGCCTCAATTTAGTAACAAAGGCTTTTCAGCATTTCTGTGAATGTCTTCAAAGAAGCGGCAGTCATCGTGGGCAAAAAATGTTGATTACCTTGGTCTACATTTATCATTCCACTGTGCTGTGGCTTGAATTTCTATTCAACCCCGAGCTTCGTGGCAAAGTACACCAGGAGCACTGACTGAAACTGCCCCCCCTCCCTTAAAAAAAAAAAAAAATATATATATATATATATATACCGTATATGTATATACCGTATATGTATATCCCTGAGGGAGTCCATCTGGAGCTGATTCAACATAACCAAGAGAAGCAGATAATGATGTTCTAATAAGATTGGAAGGAATCCAATTTAGAAATGTGCCTCCGAGGACGAACCACAAACGAAGGTTTTACGATTAACCTGATCGACGGCCGCATATATACCGTATATGTATATACCATATATATATATATATATATATATATATGTATGTATATTTTAGTTTAGTTTTTTTTAAATCAGCCCCTGTAGTGAATCTGACAGAACAACATGGAATTTGGTAGGCAAGTCTAGCATGAGCAAACCCACAAAAACCTGTAAATAGTGAAAAGATGCAGGAAGTCGGCCATTGGTGTTTAAAGCAGTCATTGTTTCAAACAATGAGAAGGCCCCTGTAAAGGGTCAAACAATTTGTTTGACCCTTTACAGGGGCCTTTCTCAGAGAAGGGCTGGTCATAGTATTGGTAAATTCTGATTCATTTGCCCATTTGCAGCTGATTTTTTTCATGCAGTGAAAATCAGTTTTTTTGTTGTTGTTTTTTTCAAATCTGATCTGGGCCTCATTTTTATGTGGCTATAAATCGCATGTTTCCAATGCACCTGCAGTATGAACTCTCATACACGCCAATCCAACCAATTTGTCATCAAAAGCCTAATATGCCCTCTGCGTGGGTGGGCGAAGAGTCCTGGGGGGGAGGACCAACAATCGGCCATGAATTGGCAAAGTTGTCAAGAGTAACAGTATTTACTGTGCATGTGTGTCACATCGTGGACATGTTTTGTTCGTATTAGAAGTCGTGTTTGTTTTGTGTGAATGGGAATGAGTACATCAAGGTTTTAACAAAAACAAAATGTACTCATCTTCAATCAGTGACTTTGTCCGATTCGTCCCAAATTTAAATTCCATACACGAAACAGATGGGCAAAGAGAAATTCAGAAGAGTTTGAGTTTTGGCAGCTAAATTGTATGACTTACATTTTGATTCTAAGATGCCATTTTGAGGTCCTTCGAAGACTAACTCATCCAAGAGATTTTTTTTCTGATTGCTACAAAATGGTTTCATGTCAGCTCCCCCCCCACCCCCCACCCAGTACTTTAACAGCTTGGAATATTTCAACCTGTTTCCCATAATACTCTGCCTGTTTTTCCAACTGGCAGCTCTTTGTCTTTCCAAAGTGTCTTGTTTATCATTTGTTTTACTGTCCCAGCTTGTCATCTCTGGATGGCGGCATTCCACTATGTGCCAAAGCCTCGCAGTGTAACGCCGGCATGGCGTTGCTGGGCAGCTTCCATTGTGGTGTGAGCTATGTGTGGCTTCATTCATTTGCCGACTTCATTCGGGGCATTGCCGAGAGACGCCACGCAGGCGTGCCTTGTATGAATTTTTGTCAAGGTGGGATAGTGTTTCATTAAAGGAACTGCATGATGAAACACCACATGACACCTTCCCTCCTCTTACGTTTGACTGAAGTGGTTTGACCCAGTTTTCAGGTGGAGATTCTTGATAGAATAAAAATGTCTGCCAGGATGAATTTAGCCGTCAAGTGAGCCCTGACTTCATCTGCACCTGCGATAAACAAGATGAGGCATTTTCTACAGATTGTCTCGGGGTGTTTTCAGTTTTGCAGTGAGGAATATTAATTAAAAATAAGTAAGATGTTTGGTTGAGAAAAGAAATTTTTTTACGTACACAAAAAAAAAAGAAAAAAAAAGTTCTGTTTGGGGGTTTAAAATGACTGTGGACCATTTCCAGTTATGTCTACTTCTACTGTGCCCTGAGGTCGGTACGATAAATAACTGGTGAAATACAACCCCACTGTTTTGCCCTTTCCTTCCTAACCATCTCATAGCCGACAATGAGGTGTTTTAAAGTGGCCATGTCTGCTGTTATCCAAAGCGTAGGTGCATTTTAGGAGTGCACGGGGATCTAGCTATCTCACTGCACATTGTAATTGCGCAGGATAACCGCTGACGTGAGCAAACGGTGCTCAAGATGTTATATAGTGGGGCAAGGCGACACCCATGCTGGGTGTCCACGTGTATCACTGGGTGCCGTTTTAGCCACGCCCGAATAAGGAGTGGAAGTCAAATGGTGAAAAACAGTTTCATGTTATACTGCTACAATTAATGCGACAATTAATTCGACGATTGAGTTCTGCCAAGTCTTCAATTATCAACGGAATTACTGCAGTTATCTTCAAACAAAGATCCAAATTCACCTTACAGGGTTTTGAAGGCTTGTGGGGGGTTTGTTTGTTTTTTGTTTTGTAAATAAATGTCTGCGGATCATTTCTTGTTCTTCCATCGTGTTGATCTCTATTGTGCAAAGTGGTGGTTGTCATGACGAACAGGCAAGGTTCAATGCCACATCTTTGCTTTGCCAGTGCTTTATAAAACAAGAGTTGTGTTTTATCAGGAATGTCGGTGGATTCTTTATTTCTATTGTGCAGTAGCTGTTAGGCTTCCTTGATGCCCTTTATGAATGTTAAAATGTATTATTTGCGGGGTGGATAATGTCAATGGCAAATTTCTCGTCGTAACTGCTTACACTTGCAGGGGTGTCAAACTAATTTTTGTCGCGGGCCACTTTGGAGGTACATCTTCCCTCGGAGGGCCGTTACGACATTGACGCCGAATAAATGTTTAATCATCACATCGTATTATTACTTGTACACAAAAAAAGTGATGGCTCACTAGTTTTGAAATCAATCATGTATTTGTTCAAGTGAGTGTAAACCGGGTCACAAAAGTTATTGCAAAATGTCACCGATATTTATTACATGTGACAAGTTGAGATTTCGATACGGATTAAAGCAAGGGTCATGAAAGTTGACACATATGAGTTGCTTTCGCGAGCCACATAAAATAACATGGCGGGCCGGATCTGGCCCCCGGGCCTTGACTTTGACACCTGGCTTACAGGATTTATATTGTGCAACTTGGTGGTTATGAATAACTGGCAAGATACAACATTGTTTATAAGTCTTTGCATTATAAAATGTTCAGGTGATTAGGAGAAATATTTGTGTTTTATAGTACAGTAAATTGTTCCTGGTTGTTGTGTTCCTTTCTATTGTACACGGCAGCTGCGCTGTCAAAGAAACACAAAAGCACAAGTTCCCGCCTTGCTTTTCGCTGCGTGTCATTGCTGGTAATGTCAAAAACACGCAACAGGTTCACTTCCTGCTCTAAATACAAATGTTTATCGTGACATCGCTTTGAAGCGCTCATCCGACAGCTGTCACTTCCCACCGTGACGGGGAACGTGCGCCCGCGATTGGCGTTTGTGTGTTGTCGTGGTTGGGTTTGATCAGTGCGCTGACAGCTCCCGCCATATGTGACAACAACAACGACAAAGAGGCCTCAGTTGGCGCAGAGTATTCGGAGGAGCGTCTGCTTGTTTGTGCTTCTTTAGCACTCATTTGAGGCCATCAAAATGTCTGAAGTGATTCATTTTTCTTCAGAGCCTTGCAAGGGGAAATGCAGATTTTGGGGTGGGGTTGGAGTGGGGAGGTTTGGCCTTGGGCCTAAAATGAACGTTAATTAAACCAGCAACAAGACAAACCGTAGACAGCCAATAACCTTTCTTATGATAACCAGTATTTTGCACAATACAGTTAAACAGTGTAAAATGATGTGATGAATAGTCATGAGATAACTCTGCCTCCACCGCATAGATTTATAAACTTCAATCAACAAAGCAAACAAAAAAATAGCCGGCATACCCGCTCGTATGACTAACATATGATTAATGCAGTCGTTCCCCTCACTCGTTATTCATGATAACCGCAACCTTGCACAGCAGGGAAGAAAATGAACAATTACAAGAAAAATCTACAGTTTAAAAAAAAAAAGAAAAAGACAAGCATCTATGCGTCAGTTTGAATTTGAAATTACACAGTCAAACTAAGCAGATTGAATAGGAAACATCCACAGAATCAGTCTATTTATAGTAATAAATCTGCATTTTGCTCGTTGCAATAGCGCTAATTATGCCCAAGTTTCCTTGATTTTACGTCTTGTTACTTACAGTACCGCCGCAGCGCTTGTGTTAGCATTCACTGCATGTCTCCGCATCCCGCTGTGGTGAATAGCACAACAAGCGTTGCTGTGTTTGCCAAAAGCGGCGGAAACAACGTCTTCTTGGTGCAGCTCAACGGTTTGGCTTGCACGCCAGGACAGCTGCACTGCTTTGCAGGTGCAGTGGTGCACTAAGGTGCCGATGGTGATGTCATCCGTAAAAATATTGCAATATTGTATTCAGAGTTTCCAATAGTTGGGGACAAAATATGAACACGACGTATGGTCTGTAGGGGTGAAAAAGAAATTATTTGAATCGAAACATCTGCTTTGATTTAAAGGGATCATCTGGTAGGGATGGTCCATTTTTTGCTAAAAAGCTCCATTTTTTTTTTTTTTTTATCAAGAAAATTATATTTGCTTGCATTTCCAATTTTCCCAATTTGTTTTGGAGAAATCAGTAAATAACCAAGCACTCTCAAAATGGCCAGACGGTGATCATTTGGCATCAAAATGTATTTGGACACGTCTGCATATGCCCCCTTCAACCTCTGAAACTATCACAGAGATTAGACTCTCAGTGGCTGACTTGAAAGATAATGACAATGTGTTGTTTTATTGATAAATCCCCAAGATGTGAACACAATGCGTTCCGAGAGGCTTTTAGTCAGATGAATTGTTCATAGGTCATTATATATTGAACTTAAATCTGTAAGGGTTAGCTAGCCTGTGGGATTATTGCCATAAAGGGACTCCCGGCATGACCTCTCAAGGTCGGGCCATTGTTTGTTTGCTCCTGTAACGTTTCGGTCATGTTTGTTTCTAGCTCATGTTTTGTTCAAGTCTCGTTCATGTTTCGCTTTTGTTCTCGCTCATGCTACAGTCACAGTTAGTTTTTAGCTTCAGCCATGGTTTTTGTTTGTTACTTTAGATTTTTGCTTTCTTCATGTCTGAGTTCTGGATTTAGCTTTTCTCTTTGTTTAAAATACAATTCGTCAAGTACACCCTGATCCTCCCTCTCGCCTGCTTTTTTGGGGGCCACCTCCACAAACGTGACACCATTCATCCATCTATTTTCTGCACCCCTTATCCTCACTATGGTTTGATGCGGGCGTGCTGGATTTTTCATTGTCCAACTTTGAAATTTCGCCAAGCCAAACTCCAGGGCTTGTAGCGCAGAAGCATATCCGAATTTGAAGCTCTAGAAATAGAAATGCGCCGCAGAGCTGCTTCTCTGGCTAGACATCCAGACAGATTAGTGTTTGCCCTGCTATGGCTGCACGAATGGCGGTCAACCGCAACGCGGCGGAGCTCCTCGGCTGTCTGAGAGGCGGGCGTCCTTACGAAGGTACAGTCAGAGTGCAACCGCCATGTGGACTTCAGTTACTCCATAAGACTAATGACTGCTTCAGTGTAACAAAACATTAGCGTCACTAAATGTCAAAAAACTCCGTCAATTGCCACCAAAATTAATAGGCACATTTCTACCCTTTTCCACTTCAACCTGTGAAAATATAAAAACTATCGGCACAATATTTTCAATTCTGTGAAGGTAAGAAAGGCTTTTTTTTTTTGTGTTCAGGTGCACTCGTAGCCAGCCGAAGGTGTTGGTTGCTAGCTGCACAGAGATTCCATCGATGTCGGACTACGGGCGATGGGTATCAATCTTTTTGGTGGTTCTTTTCTTCTTTCTTTTTATTGGTTGTCCAGGCAGTTGACTCTCTGTGCTGCTATTCAGTGTGTTTTGATGATGCACAAAATGCAGATCTTGACTCGCAAACTGCGATGGGAAACTGCTTATTTCAAGCCAAAAGAACTTCATTTATTATTCATTATTTACTATGTCAAATAATACGTGCAAGGTCACAGTATATACCAGTACCGTATATACGGTACTTGTATATATTCTCTCTGCTGCCACTTGTCAGTGGCCATCATCTTTTTCCTCTCATCTATTTTGAGCGGATTGACACATGCTGTGCAGCTCAATGGGTTGGGTGGGCGGGGGGGAGTGGTGTAAACGCTCCGCCGCTCGTTTTATGCGCCGAAAATAGTGAAATGACCTTTGAGACAACAGTTCGATGAAACAACCGGATACCTCCCATCTTCCTCAAATTCTGTTTGACTCTTTGATTGTGTCCTCTCTGTCAATACAAACCAATTGTCCATCAAATATTACCGTGCTGTGGAGCTTACCATGACCTTGAAGTTAAAACAATTTCCAAAATTGAACTGCCACTTTGCAGAAAAGAAACAAACACAACTACAAGAAATAGTCTACAAGGTCATGAAATGTGTCGTAATAAATCTGCCCAAATTTCATTTGTGTCAAGATTATTAATAAATAAACAAGTGGCTGCAGTGAGCTGATAGGTGCATATAAGAAACAAGGTTGACAAAATCTAAGCAAAACCAAGTCAACAAAAACACAAAGCATGATACCCATACATTGATTATCAACCAATTACTGTACTTTCAATATTTATTTAAATTTTTTTCTCAATTTCTGACACTTTAAACATACATTATAGCTGTTCCTGAGAAACAAATATGAGAGGGTGAAATGAAGTGTTTTTGTCATCTGTGTAAAGTCGTCCATATTATACGGAGCCTCGCTGCCCAGTGGTGTTACTCTCCAGATAAAAAAAATGATCAAGAAGGTGGAGATAAACTAAGCCTGCACTTCACCCTTTATGGCCATGATATCGTGTGTGATAAAACTCAGTAATTCTTCCTCAAATAAACGGCTTTTATTCCATGACAGACGTGGCGCCCCGCAGTACGGACTGGGAGGCATCCATTGATTTTGAGCTCACACCGCCAAGGTCACTGATATCAATGTGAAATGGGAACTATGGAACTTGTTTTAATACCTAAGTCCACATTGAAATATTGTCCAACACACGAGAGGAGAAAGAGGGGTCCCACGCCCTATATGGTCCACCGAGGAGGAGATAAATTATAACGTAAGAGGGGATTAAGCATTAACGTGCTAAAATGCTGACGACGTGAGGAACCTTTATGGTGATTCTTATGCTCGCCTCGTCCTTGACGAGGTCACTGCGGAGAACTTCCAGTGGAGAACTTTGGTCGCCACGTTTGCATTGTAAATTTGTATTGAAAGTGCCCAGTTTTAATTGCCTTTGCATATTTTCTATAAAAGACACAGACATAAAACACGTCTGATTTAGGTGGATGCATGATCAAATTGCTGGGAATTTATCACCCGTCAGTCTTCACCTCATTGCTTTTTCTTTATCACTGTATCACAATAAATTAAGAGAACTATATAAAAAAAAGACAACAGAACAGTAATGGGAATAGAACAGTACATTATATTGCTTGTAAAACAACCATTATTCAAGAGTGAAAAGGTTATTTTAGGTAGTGTTTAGAAGCTATTGTACAGACAATATACCTACCTGTTCACAGCACTCCTTTTCTGGACTTTTTTTGTCTTGAATAAAAAATCATTTAAAAAGGTGTACCAAATTATTGTTCAACACAAATGAGGTGAATGTATTTATTTATTTTATTTATTTTTACAGGTGAAATTATCTTGAAGCAATCATGAAATTAATTATTTTACAATAGAATGTGCGTGGGTGTACAGTACATTTCTAGTCGTAAAAACGCATCAATTCATCACAGCCTCCCATATACTTTCGACATAAAAGCCAATGATAAGATATATTCAGGTAAACACAGATGAAAATACCTTCAGCCAATGGCAAATCATGCTCTACTAAGATAGCAAAGGAGGCGCTGTGTCCTGTTTCTTCTTTGGCTCTTATCCCCGTACTCCTGTTACATAGTGCCCCCAAGTGTTCAGACACAGGCACCACATTACTGAAATTTTACGTGCTACCATGAAGGGAACACACGGCCAGACTGTGAAAAACACGACCACTGCTACTCTCAGAAGGGTTATATTTGAGTTAAACTTATGCCATGTTCATGATTTTTTGTTGTTGTTGTTGTTGTTTTGTTTTGTGAAACAATAAATAGCGAAACAACCCACAAGCCTTAACTTTAAAGGATACCGATAAAAGCAAAAGCCAAACTCTCATGACATTGTTAATAACTGTCGACTTTAGTATCGATATGATTGATACAGTATTTGGATCAATGTGCCCAACACTAATTTTCAGGTTCAATGCTTTTGTTTTCCCCCATTTTCAGGCTCCCGCCAAAAAAACGACACAAACATGTAAACAACATCCCTGTTTTTACTTCCAATGATCTTGTAATTCTCTTTAAAAATCTGACAAAACTCCTAAATTATGCCACGTTCTTTTAGGCCACTAATATTAGCGAGCACATGCCGATCACTTCATTCATTACTTCTGTCCACTGGCTTCCCTCGCGTACCCTCCCGCTGTCAGACTTTGTGTCTTTGTTATCACGTCTCCAGTCCCTTTGCGCCTCCTGTGGAAGCCTAAGTGGCTCCTTGAGTCTCCACAGGGAACCATCCACTCCCTCTCGATATGAAAAGTTGTGCTTGAGTCAAAACTGAGAATTGTGAAATGCACGCAAGAAAATACAGAAAGAAATAAAAACACCCTGCAACATTTCCTTCCATACAATGGGAAGAGTTTGGGAAAACCCCCAAGGTGATGGGAGGCTGTGGTGACTTCATAACTGTCTGAGTGTTTATCACTCACTAAGTGTGCACTCAGTTATTTAATAACCCCCCTATTACATGGTGGGTCAAATTGACCAGTACAAATTAAGCAAGTTTCTCTTGGCAACATGGCATTTGGTAGGCAGGCGATGTTTTGGTTTGGAGTGGCCATTAAGGCTCATTTTGTTGTTGTTGTTGTATTTTAATTACAAACATTTTAGGATCATGCCACTCTTCTCATTTTTGTTCCTTTCCTCTTTTAAAAATTCTATACATATTTCATCATTTGTTCATTCGAAAAATGAATAAAACAAATCATTTCTTCTGAATAGTCCCTCGAATTTGAAAAATAGTTTACAGTGGTGCCTTGAGATACTCGTGACCCGGCTTAAGATTTTTTTTTTTCCAGACACAACCCATTGTTCTGATGATTTTTTTTTCTTTGACTTTCGAGCGCAAACGTGAAATATGTGTGCAATGGAGCGGCAATAAACTCACTTCAGCCATTTTCACAAGAAGCAGTATTTTGACAAATAGTAAGCATTTCATCAAAACAGAGGCTTCCAGCTGTTTGATGCCATTCCTGGCATAAATTTCCTGTTAGATCAATCTTAATCTTTCCTCGAGCCAGTACTGCAATAAATAACCATAGAAAATAATCAAAGCTACTGCATTTTAAACCCATACCTGTCAACTCATACGGTTTAGCCATTGTTCATACGGATTTTGTGGTGAATCTTACATATATGGCCATATCGCACAAATCATACGGATTCTAAAAATTTCCGTTTTTTTTTTTTTTCCCCTAACAAGTAGTTCCGTTTGCTTTTGCCCAGAATGGTGCTAGTCTACTCGAATGCTTTCATTTCCGGTAACTTTCCAGTAAATCACGTGGTTCCTAGTTGAAAACAGCAGAGTATTCATTGCATACTTCGGTAGTGTACAAGCAAGTTCTACAAGGAAACAAATATATCATTCATATTTCGTGGGTTTTTTTCTGCCGTTATTTTGACATATAAAATGCTTTGGTATGTTATAAGGATTTTTTGCTCTTTATAAGAATTTTTTTGGTACTTTATACAGGTTGGCGCTCCGAAACGTTGACAGGTATGTAAACCTCAACTCACTTACCTCACTTTGTGCAATAATGAGCAATATCTGAGCCATTCCGTGTGCAATATGTGTCCTGTGTGCAATATAAGCCTCAGTTCCACACTACCACTACTGCTGCTGTTGTTGTGTTGTTGTTGAGTTTTATATTTATTAAACCGTTATTTTATTTTATTTTTTTACGAAATGCTCTAAGGAGTGGCACCCAAATTTCGTTGTATGCAATACAATGACAATAAAGGCGATTCTGATTCTGATTCTGATTAAAACAAATGTCGCAAGTGTAAATGAATCACCGTAAAGCATTTAGCTAAGAACTGTTTTGTCTGGATTCCTGCTGCTGGGTGAAGAATATTTTTACATTATGATTAACGGTACCCTTGTGAGGATAGAGCGGTTCAGAAAATGGATGGATGGATGGTTAACGGTTATAAGTAACCCTTCTGAGAAAACTGATTTGCTCTGACGTGGACTGAAGATCAGCAGATATTTTCCTGTACCCCTCCTTAGATTTGTTCCTTGTGTCAATCCTGTCTGCGTCTGCAATTTATTTGCTTTGTGCTCTGACATGATGACGCCATCAACTGTGGGACATTATACAGGCAGGCGTATGCCTTTCCGACGGGTGGACTCAGGTTAAGATATTGAAAATAGCCCAAACATGATCATGTACAGTGCCATTTTGCTAGGCATATATTTTTCAGTGAAAAAACATCTCTTTATTTCATGTTGAAGTACATTTACATTGTTTCAATGTGTGTTCAAATACATTTCTGCGTTTTTACAACATGATGTTTTAAACTAGGAGAAAGAGATAAGCGAGACAGAGAATGAATGGATGGATGGTTTCTCTATAGTAAGTCACAATGAATGGGGGATCAATACTGTCATGGTTCTGTTTGTTCATGTTTCAGCTCCAGTTGAAGGGAGGGCGTTTCCCTCCGGCAGGCGCACCTGTCACCAAGCTCCCAATCGTTCTCCACCCGCCTATTTAAACTCTGCCACACTGATAATTGGCTGTCGGATTATTCAGATTTGCTCATGACTCTTGTCTCCAAGTGCTTGATTATTCTCGACATTCATGACTTTTTGCCTCATAGCCTCTTGCAACGTTTTTGTCTTTGTATTTTTTCATGAAAGTAGTTTTGTTTATTTCTCAGTTATATTCTTCCCGTGTAATGGATTTCCTGGTCCTTTGAACGACAAGCAATTAACGTTCATCTTGTTCCTTGCCTTTTGCAAGCGCTTTTGTTTTTTTTCTCATTTCATCCTGGTTTCTTGTTACCAGCGTTGTTGTTTTTTTTTTGTTTGTTTTTTTTGTACTTTGTCAGTCTTGTGTTCTGTTATTAAACATTTGTTATGTACTTTTACAGTATCTCTGCCTACATTTGTGCAATCCAATTCTGTTCTGGAGCACTCCAGAACCCTTGACGAAACTTTCTTTTGACGCACTTTTGGCAACAGTTACAGCCTAGAGCAGTGTTTTTCAAACTTTTTTGAGCCAAGGCACACTTCTTTCATTGGAAAAATCTCGCGGCACACCACTAGCTGAAAATGTGAAAAAAAACACTTATTTGAATAATGAACGTGTTATATTGTTACTATAACCGTTTTTAGCATTGACGAATGACACTATAACAGCTTGAATTGGAATCAAATGAACACAAAGAAAAAAGTATTTTCTCATCTTTGATATTTATTGTTTCACCGTCGTCCTGCATTCACAAATTCGCTTGTCTCTCGTCTAAACATAAGGCAATTGGCTCGCTGATGCTGCTCCCTAGCGGTATGGGAGGGTACTACACGATTACTTTCTGTGCGACAGACCACACAGGCATACAAATTGGATATTTTCCGGCGGCACACCTGATAATGTCTTGCGGCACAGGGTTTGAAAAACACTGGCCTAGAATGTTTTTGAATGTGAGGCCACAATCGTGGACAATTTGGCCCCTATGCTTATTTTAATCTTAAAGGCAACACACACACACACATACATATAAATATATATA